>NC_079522.1:0-361250 GCF_003711565.1 Takifugu flavidus
TTTTCATTAACTAGTTTTTATTTTTTTTTAAAGGTATTTTAATAGTCATTAGAGGCTGTACAACATCTTTTGAATTGTCCCAAGAGGGGCTCTTCCCAGTTAAAGAAATGTTTTGGGAGATTGTATGGTTTTTACAAAAATGATCCAAAGACTTGGCCCTGAGGGACACCATTAATAACGTTGAAAATGAAAGTGACATATAGTGGTACTTACTGTAAATTTTATTTTAAAAATAAACATGATGCTGTGTAGTATAAGGGTTTGATCAGTCCAGAATGAGGCAACACATTCATCGTAGGGGCAACAGCATGTTTGTTTGGAGGAACTTCAAATGTTTTCTGGTCAGTAAAAATATAAAATATCTATTTTATAGGAAGAACTTTGCAACTATTGACATTGTGCAGTTTAGTCACAAGAGCAAGGATCATTATGAAAAACAGATTTCATAGGGAAATGACCAGCAACCTCTGATTTGTCATGTCAAAACATTCAAAATTTGAATGTGATAAATGGCATAAAACAGACAAAGAAATCTGAGTAGGAGGAGTGATATTACAGAAAATACCTGTGTTCACGGAGAAGGGTAAGAAAAAAATAATTACAATTTTGGTCCTTTATAACATTTATTTATATAGCAAGAGTCTGCTGAAATTGCGTTTGTCCCGATTATTAAGACCAAGGGAGATGAAGAGAGACCTGACAACTACAGAGGAATAATTATGAAGCTCCAAACACTGAAGTCATGTAAGAGAGATGTGGAGAGCTTGATCAAGGGCAGAATAAAAGTGGTATGGTTTTCATGCCAATGAAGAGTACTATGATGCAGTATTTGCTTTGAAGATGTTGATGAAGAAGTACAGAGATGGTCAGAGGGAGCTACAAAGTGCCTTTAAAGATATTGAAAATGAATGTGACAGGGGACTGAAAGAGGGATGAGGGGAGTGTATGAGGAAGTCTGCAGTGGAATAAAGTTTTGTTCCAGTGGTTCAGGACAACAACGTCTGTGATATTCAAGTTGAAGCTCTGATCTGTATTGAGAGCAGGAGAAGGTGGAGGAACATTTAGAAAGGTGGAGATTTTCCCAGGAAAGAGGGAGGACAAAGGTTAGGTGAAGCAAATCAGGTTATGTGTGTGAGGATGAGAGGGATCCAGGCTGAAGGCTGAGGTGGAAAAGAGGTGAAGAAGGATGAAAAATGAAGTCAGAACAGGTGCAGAAAAGTGTAATTTGTGACGGGTAATAGAGAGTATCATTTTTACTGCATCGGGTTAGTAATTAGATGTGGATTCAAATGATAACTTTTTTGAAGAGAGAGAGATTAATGCAGGAGACAGCTAAGAGGCTTTGTCGGTCAATAGGTGACACACAGAAAGCAGCTCTGATAAGGTTTGTGCTTCATTTATATGCTGTTTAAGGTTTCCAATCATGGATAGATTCTGATTTCAATTCATTGATTTATCTGTTATCGTTTAACCTGTGTGTCACTAACCAACACTGGTGCTCTCATATCAGAAAAAACATTTTTTATATTTGAAATTGCCTTATTGAGTGAACATTACTGAGCTTATGATGATGTATTTCCATATTTTGAGCTGGAACTCTGATTTGCATTACTAAAAATATGTTAGTCTGTGAAGTTACACAAATCAAAGAGCTAAAGTTTTGATGTTTGGTAGTTTATGATGAAGTTCTCCATGAAACAGGGTCGTTGAAAACCAGTGAAAAAAGGATGTTTGTGGGGTTTTTTCAGATGAAGATGATAAATGCCTCCTCATCAAATGGTTCATCCTCTGAAGAAGCCCTCCATTTTGGAATACAGTGCATGTTCATCAGTCCAGGCTCTGTTAACTACACTGTTTTCTACCTGACAAACATCCTACTAATGTTTCCAATGTGTGTCCTGATTCTCTACCTGGGTCTTCAACAATGGTGGCAGCAGCGCTCCACCTCCACAGCAGCAACGATGTGTCACTCAGACGTCTTCATCTACCACTTGGTTGTCATGGAGCTTGTTGGGGTCTTGGGGTGCATCCTCTGCTGTGTTGGCATCCAGGCCAAGAAAGATATTTTTACTTTGGGGTCTTATTTCTGGTTTATCCCCAGGTATGGAGAAGCATTGTTTCACGTCCTCACCTGTCTAGAGCGCTACATGGCTGTTGTTCACCCCATCACCTACCTGAGGTCCAGGAGTGAACAAGGGATCAGAATCAGAAACACCTGTGTTGGGTGTGTTTGGCTAATTTGTTTTGGAGGGACAAGTCTGATGGATAAAGTGCAAATAAATGCAATATTCAACCACATTCTTCTGCTTTTTATCATATTGGTGCTCTGCTTTTGCAGTATTTCTGTTCTTTTTGTTCTAATTCGCCCAGGACCAGGAGACAAGCCTGGGAGCAGGGTCATGCCCAACCAGTCAAAGAAGAAGGCTTTTTACATTGTCATGATCATTATGCTAGCAGTGTCACTTCAATTTTTAAGTAATCTGGCTTGGTCTGTTTTTATTGACATATTAGGTTGGAGTTGTGTGACATTTATTTTTTCTGTCTGGTTTAATCTGCCCTGTACTCTGGTGTTACCTTTACTGTTTCTGCACAGATCAAGAACATTTAAAATTTGTATCAGTAATGCTAATTAGGAACAAAGTTCTGCATTGTCCATTGACTTTCAGATGAATAGCCAACACAACACATTATTAATTCAGCTCAACCATCAGTTAACATCCTCTCTTGCCACATTTTTCTCCATCACTCTTCCACACATGTCAAATCATGTTCAACATGATGAGAGTTTGCTAAGTCATCCTTTATGTCTATCATGTTCCCACGTTGTTGTGAGTTAACTGGTTTGTGTGGTGCATTTGATCACTCAGGAGAAACCTGGAACGAGAATCCCAATCTAATAACAGGCTGTAAATTATTCCAAACACCCACCATCAGTGGAAGAGAAAAAGCATATGTTGTTTTTGTCATCTGTAAAAACACTAAAAATAATAGCATATGTTTTACTGTGTAGTAACATTCAAAACATACACATTTGACCTGCTCATGTATATTATTTTAGTTTTGACGTATATTTGATTGCCAGTGAATACAGTTGTAGAACATATTTGCTGCTGTATTTGTGAGGTTAATGTCAGTGATTATCTTCAGAGTAAATGGAAAAAACAAGCTTTTAATGTAATTACATACGATGCAAAATGAGGAACAGTTTAGCTCAAGTAATGTCTAAATGTAAAAAAAAGCAGCTCAGATAAAAAGCCAATTTATGTTCAATTCAATAAATGTTTCTTGCTTTCAAAATTTCAGTGTTTTTTTTATCTCATAAAACAAAAGTTAAGCCTTCATTTTATTTCTTGATTCACTGAACTGGTTTAAGTCAGTATTGAAAAATCATTTGAAGGCTGGACAGCGTCTTTCTGTGTGTGTGTGTGTGTGTGTGTGTGTGTGTGTGTGTGTGTGTGTGTGTGTGTGTGTGTGCGTGTAGGTGTGTGTGTGTGAAAAAGTTGTTTGATTTTTATTCAAATGATCCATAGTCTAAGCCCTGGGGGACGCCATTAATAATACAGGAAAGTAAAGAGAGATATAATGGTCCTTTCTCTAAATTATTTAGGAAAAGTGATCCCCATGCTTTCCAAGATAATATTTTGCTGAGTCCAGAGGCCAAAAAAGGCAGAAATCAGCTTGTAGTCTCAGCACATTGGGTTGGAGATCCTTCAAATTACTTTCACGTTGTAAAATTATAAAATATCTAGTGTATCGGAAGCAATGTGCAACTATTGGCTTGGCGCAGTTTTGTCACAAGAGCAGGCATCATTATGAAAAGCAGAATTCATAGGAAAATGACCAGCAACCTCATATTTGTCATGTCAAAACACCATTTAACATTTAAATGTGATAAATAGAATAAAACAGAGTAAGAGATTTGAGTAGGAGGAGTGCTACTTCAGAAAATACCTGTGTTCATGGAGAAAGGTAAGAAAAAAATAATTACAGTTTTGGTCATTGAAAAAAAATTTACTTTATGTTGAATCGGATTATTAAGAACAACAGAGATGTATAGAGACGTGGCACTGCCAAGGGAATATATTTGAAGAGCCAAACAGTGAGGTCATGGAAAAGAGATGTGGAGAGCTTGATCAAAGGCGGAAGAAAAGCGGTATGGTTTTCATGCCAAGAAAGAGTACTATGATGCAGTAAAGAAGTGCAGAGACGGTCAGAGGGAGCTGCAAAGTGCCTTTAAAGATATAGAAAAAGAATATGACAGGGAGCTGAAAGAGGGACAAGGGGAGTGTATGAGGAAGTCTGCAGTGGAATAAAGTTTTGTTCCAGTGGTTCAGGACATGTACAAGAGCTGTGAGATAATGAGGTGAGATGTAGGAGAAGTTCAAGGCGGAGGTAGGATGGCACCATAGATCAGCTCAGAACTTCTTCTTGATCGCTATGGTGATAGAAGGGGTTGAAAGATGAGGTAAGACAACAACTGTGATATTCAAAGATGAAGCTTCGATCTGTATTGAGAGCAGGAGAAGGTGGAGGAACATTTAGAAAGGTGGAGATTTTCCCAGGAAAGAGGGAGGACAAAGGTTAGGTGAAGCAAATCAGGTTATGTGTGTGAGGATGAGAGGGATCCAGGCTGGAGGCTGAGGTGGAAAAGAGGTGAAGAAGGATGAAAAATGAAGTCAGAACAGGTGCAGAAAAGTGTCATTTGTGACGGGTAATAGAGAGTATCATTTTTACTGCATCGGGTTAGTAATTAGATGCGGATTCAAATGCTAAGTTTTTTGAAGAGAGAGATTAATGCAGGAGACAGCTAAGAGGCTTTGTCGGTCAATAGGTGACACACAGAAAGCAGCTCTGATAAGGTTTGTGCTTCATTTATATGCTGTTCAAGGTTTCCAATCATGGATAGATTCTGATTTCAATTCATTGATTTATCTGTTATCGTTGAACCTGTGTGTCACTAACCAACACTGGTCCTCTGATATCAGAAAAAACATTGTTGATATTTGAAATATCCTTACTAAGTAAACTTTACTGAGCTTATGATGATGTATTTCCATATTTTGAGCTGGAACTCTGATTGGCATTACTAAAAATATGTTAGTCTGTGAAGTTACACAAATCAAAGAGCTAAAGTTTTGATGTTTGGTAGTTTATGATGAAGTTCTCCATGAAACAGGGTCTTGTTGAAAACCAGTGAAAAAAGGATGTTTGTTTTTTTTTTCAGATGAAGATGATAAATGCCTCCTCATCAAATGGTTCATCCTCTGAAGAAGCCCTCCCTTTTGGAATACAGTGCATGTTCATCAGTCCAGGCTCTGTTAACTACACTATCTTCTACCTGACAAACATCCTACTAATGTTTCCAATCTGTGTCCTGATTCTGTACCTGGGTCTCCAACAATGGCGGCAGCAGCGCTCCACCTCCACAGCAGCAACGATGGGTCACTCAGACGTCTTCATGTACCACTTGGTTGTCATGGAGCTTGTTGGGATCTTGGGGTGCATCCTCTGCTGTGTTGGCATCCAGGCCAAGAAATATTTTTACATTGGGGACTTATTTCTGGTTTATCCCCAGGTATGGAGAATCATTGTTTCAGGTCCTCACCTGTCTAGAGCGCTACATGGCTGTTGTTCACCCCATCACCTACCTGAGGTCCAGGAGTGAACAAGGGATCAGAATCAGAAACATCTGTGTTGGGTGTGTTTGGCTAATTTGTTTTGGAGGGAAAAGTCTGATGGATAAAGTGCAAGTACATATGATATTGAACTACATTTTTATGCTTTTTAGCATGTTGGTGGTGTCCTTCTGCAGCATTTCTATTCTTTGTGTTCTGATTCGCCCAGGACCAGGAGACAAGCCTGGGAGCAGGGGCATGTCCAATCAATCAAAAAAGAAGGCTTTTTACATTGTCATGTTCATACTGGGAGCGGTGTCACTTCAATTTTTAATTAATCTGGTTTGGTCTGTTTTTATTGCAATATTAGGCAGCAGTTGTGTGGCATTTAATTTTGGTATTTGGATTAATCTGCCCAGTATTCTGTTGTTACCTTTACTGTTTCTGCACAGATCAGGAACATTTACATTTTGTATCACTAATGCTAATTAGGAACAAGGTTTTGCATTGTCCATTTTCTGTCAGATAAATAACCAAAACAACACACTCGGAATTCAGCTTAACCATCATCCATACAAATTTGACCTGCTCATACATATTATCTCTGTTTTGACGTATATTTGATGGCCAGTGAGTGCAGTTGGAGAGTATATCTGCCGTTATATTTGTGAGGTTAATGTCAATCCCTATCTTCATAGTTAATGGAAAAAACAAATTTGGAATGTAATTACATACAATACAACATAAGGAACAGTTTAGATCAAGAAATGTCTAAACGTGAAAAAAAAGGAATTCAGATAAAACTCTAATTTATGTTCAATTCAATACATTTTTCTTGATTTCAAAATTTCAGTGTTTTTTTATTTCATAAAACAAAAGAAAATCATTCATTTTATTTCTTGATTTCCCTTAATGGTTTAAGTGTTGGGGTTCTGGGTTGTGTCTGGCTTTGTCCTGCAGGGGGTGGTGTGGAGCACAATTGGTGGCAGCTGGCACTGCAGGCAGGCACACCTGTAGGCAATTTACATCTTGCCGCCTATTTAAGCAGGTTGTGCCTGCCTGTCAGTGCCAGGGTGTCTGTTTGTCTTCCTCATTGTGTACTGGGTGTTTGTTTGGGTTCCCTTGTTGCATGTTGGTGAATTTTGGCTTCCCTCGTCGTGTGTTGGTGTTCTGCGGTTCTGGAGGGCCGCTCCTGTTGCTGAGTTTCCTGTTGCCCTGGAGGGCCGCTTCTGTTCTCTGGTGCTTGGCAGTCCTGAAGGGCTGCCCTACAGTTCCTTGTGTTGCCCCCCAAAAAATAAAACCTTGTGACCATTTTACCACTGTGTCCTGGCCTGCGTTCGGGTTCTGTTCAACCCCAGTTCTGTAACAATATGTCGGTGTTGAAAAATCATTTTCACTGTAATTGTGTAAGTGTGGACTGTGTGTGTGTGTGTGTGTGTGTGTGTGTGAAAAAGTTTTATGATTTTTATTAAAATGATCCATAGACGAAGCCCTGGGGGACGCCATGAATAACATAGGAAACTAAAGAGAGATATAATGGTCCTTTCTCTAAATTTTTAGGAAAAGTAATCCCCATGCTTTCCAAGATAATGTTTTGCTGAGTCCAGAATCCAAAAAAGGCAGTAATCAGCTTGTAGTCTCAGCACATTGGGTTAGAGATCCTTCAAATTACTTTCACATTGTAAAATTATAAAATATCTAGTGTATCAGAAGCACTGTGCAACTATTGGCTTGGTGCAGTTTTGTCACAGGAGCAGGCATCATTATGAAAAGCAGAATTCATAGGAAAATGACCAGCAACCTCCTATTTGTCATGTCAAAACACCATTTAACATTTAAATATGATAAATAGAATAAAACAGAGTAAGAGATTCAAGTAGGAGGAGTGCTACTTCAGAAAATACCTGTGTTCATGGAGAAAGGTAAGAAAAAAATAATTACAATTTTGGTCATTTTAAAAAAATTTACTTTATATTGAATCGGATTATTAAGAACAACAGAGATGTATAGAGATGTGGCATTGACAATGGAATATATTTGAAGAGCCAAACAGTGAGGTCATGGAAAAGAGATGTGGAGAGCTTGATCAAAGGCGGAAGAAAAGCGGTATGGTTTTCATGCCAAGAAAGAGTACTATGATGCAGTAAAGAAGTGCAGAGACGGTCAGAGGGAGCTGCAAAGTGCCTTTAAAGATATAGAAAAAGAATATGACAGGGAGCTGAAAGAGGAACAAGGGGAGTGTGTGAGGAAGTCTGCAGTGGAATAAAGTTTTGTTCCAGTGGTTCAGGACATGGACAAGAGCTGTGAGATAATGAGGTGAGATGTAGGAGAAGTTCAGGGCGGAGGTAGGATGGCACCATAGATCAGCTCAGAACTTCTTCTTGATCGCTATGGTGATAGAAGGGGCTGAAAGATGAGGTAAGACAACAACTATGATATTCAAAGATGAAGCTCTGATCTGTATTGAGAGCAGGAGAAGGTGGAGGAACATTTAGAATGGTGATTTGCCCCGGAAAGAAAAGGGATGAAGGTTAGGTGAAGCAAATCAGGTTATGTGTGTGAGGATGAGAGGGATCCAGGCTGGAGGCTGAGGTGGAAAAGAGGTGAAGAAGGATGAAAAATGAAGTCAGAACAGGTGCAGAAAAGTGTCATTTGTGACGGGTAATAGAGAGTATCATTTTTACTGCATCGGGTTAGTAATTAGATGTGGATTCAAATGATAACTTTTTTGAAGAGAGAGAGATTAATGCAGGAGACAGCTAAGAGGCTTTGTCGGTCAATAGGTGACACACAGAAAGCAGCTCTGATAAGGTTTGTGCTTCATTTATATGCTGTTCAAGGTTTCCAATCATGGATAGATTCTGATTTCAATTCATTGATTTATCTGTTATCGTTGAACCTGTGTGTCACTAACCAACACTGGTCCTCTGATATCAGAAAAAACATTGTTGATATTTGAAATATCCTTACTAAGTAAACTTTACTGAGCTTGTGATGATGTATTTCCATAATTTGAGCTCTAACTCTGATTTGCATTAACTAAAAATGTGTTAGTCTGTGAAGTTATAGGAACCAAAGAGCTAAAGTTTTGATGTTTGGTAGTTTATGATGAAGTTCTCCATGAAACAGGGTCGTTGAAAACCAGTGAAAAAAGGATGTTTGTGGGGTTTTTTTCAGATGAAGATGATAAATGCCTCCTCATCAAATGGATCATCCTCTGAAGAAGCCCTCCATTTTGAGATACAGTGCATGTTCATCAGTCCAGGCTCCATCAACTTCACTATCTTCTACCTGACAAACATCCTACTAATGTTTCCACTCTGTGTCCTGATTCTCTACCTGGGTCTCCAACAATGGTGGCAGCAGCGCTCCACCTCCACAGCAGCAACGATGGGTCACTCAGACGTTTTCATCTACCACTTGGTTGTCATGGAGCTTGTTGGGATCTTGGGGTGCATCCTCTGCTGTGTTGGCATCCAGACCAAGAAAGATATTTTTACATTGGGGTCTTATTTCTGGTTTATCCCCAGGTATGGAGAAGCATTGTTTCAGGTCCTCACCTGTCTAGAGCGCTACATGGCTGTTGTTCACCCCATCACCTACCTGAGGTCCAGGAGTGAACAAGGGATCAGAATCAGAAAAATCTGTGTTGGGTGTGTTTGGCTAATTTGTTTTGGAGGGAAAAATCTGGTGGATAAAGTGCAAGTACATATGATATTGAACTACATTTTTATGCTTTTTAACATGTTGGTGGTGTCCTTCTGCAGCATTTCTATTCTTTGTGTTCTGATTCGCCCAGGACCAGGAGACAAGCCTGGGAGCAGGGGCATGTCCAATCAATCAAAAAAGAAGGCTTTTTACATTGTCATGTTCATACTGGGAGCGGTGTCACTTCAATTTTTAATTAATCTGGTTTGGTCTGTTTTTATTGCAATATTAGGCAGCAGTTGTGTGGCATTTAATTTTTCTCTTTGGATTAATCTGCCCAGTATTCTGTTGTTACCTTTACTGTTTCTGCACAGATCAGGAACATTTACATTTTGTATCACTAATGCTAATTAGGAACAAGGTTTTGCATTGTCCATTTTCTGTCAGATAAATAACCAAAACAACACACTCGAAATTCAGCTCAACCATCATCCATACAAATTTGACCTGCTCATACATATTATCTCTGTTTTGACGTATATTTGATGGCCAGTGAGTGCAGTTGGAGAGTATATCTGCCGTTATATTTGTGAGGTTAATGTCAATCCCTATCTTCATAGTTAATGGAAAAAACAAATTTGGAATGTAATTACACACAATACAACATAAGGAACAGTTTAGATCAAGAAATGTCTAAACGTGAAAAAAAATAGGAATTCAGATAAAACTCTAATTTATGTTCAATTCAATACATTTTTCTTGTTTTCAAAATTTCAGTGTTTTTTTATTTCATAAAACAAAAGAAAATCATTCATTTTATTTCTTGATTTCCTTAATTGGTTTAAGTGTTGGGGTTCTGGGTTGTGTCTGGCTTTGTCCTGCAGGGGGTGGTGTGGAGCACAATTGGTGGCAGCTGGCACTGCAGGCAGGCACACCTGTAGGCAATTTACATCTTGCCGCCTATTTAAGCAGGTTGTGCCTGCCTGTCAGTGCCAGGGTGTCTGTTTGTCTTCCTCATTGTGTACTGGGTGTTTGTTTGGGTTCCCTTGTTGCATGTTGGTGAATTTTGGCTTCCCTCGTCGTGTGTTGGTGTTCGGCAGTTCTGGAGGGCCGCTCCTGTTGCTGAGTTTCCTGTTGCCCTGGAGGGCCGCTTCTGTTCCCTGGTGCTTGGCAGTCCTGAAGGGCTGCCCTACAGTTCCTTGTGTTGCCCCCCAAAAAATAAAACCTTGTGACCATTTTACCACTGTGTCCTGGCCTGCGTTCGGGTTCTGTTCAACCCCAGTTCTGTAACAATAAGTCGGTGTTGAAAAATCATTTTCACTGTAATTGTGTAAGTGTGGACTGTGTGTGTGTGTGTGTGTGTGTGTGTGTGTGGTGTGTGTGTGTGAAAAAGTTTTATGATTTTTATTAAAATGATCCATAGACGAAGCCCTGGGGGACGCCATGAATAACATAGGAAACTAAAGAGAGATATAATGGTCCTTTCTCTAAATTTTTAGGAAAAGTAATCCCCATGCTTTCCAAGATAATGTTTTGCTGAGTCCAGATCCCAAAAAAGGCAGAAATCAGCTTGTAGTCTCAGCACATTGGGTTAGAGATCCTTCAAATTACTTTCACATTTTAAAATTATAAAATATCTAGTGTATCAGAAGCACTGTGCAACTATTGGCTTGGGGCAGTTTTGTCACAGGAGCTGGCATCATTATGAAAAGCAGAATTCATAGGAAAATGACCAGCAACCTCTTATTTGTCATGTCAAAACACCATTTAACATTTAAATGTGATAAATAGAATAAAACAGAGTAAGAGATTCGAGTAGGAGGAGTGCTACTTCAGAAAATACCTGTGTTCATGGAGAAAGGTAAGAAAAAAAAAATAATACAGTTTTGGTCATTTTATAAAAATTTACTTTATATTGAATCGGATTATTAAGAGCAACAGAGATGTATAGAGATGTGGCATTGACAATGGAATATATTTGAAGAGCCAAACAGTGAGGTCATGGAAAAGAGATGTGGAGAGCTTGATCAAAGGCGGAAGAAAAGCGGTATGGTTTTCATGCCAAGAAAGAGTACTATGATGCAGTAAAGAAGGCAGAGACGGTCAGAGGGAGCTGCAAAGTGCCTTTAAAGATATAGAAAAAGAATATGACAGGGAGCTGAAAGAGGAATAAGGGGAGTGTATAAGGAAGTCTGCAGTGGAATAAAGTTTTGTTCCAGTGGTTTAGGACATGTACAAGAGCTGTGAGATAATGAGGTGAGATGTAGGAGAAGTTCAGGGCGGAGGTAGGACTGCACCATAGATCAGCTCAGAACTTCTTCTTGATCGCTATGGTGATAGAAGGGGTTGAAAGATGAGGTAAGACAACAACTGTGATATTCAAAGATGAAGCTCTGATCTGTATTGAGAGCAGGAGAAGGTGGAGGAACATTTAGAATGGTGATTTGCCCCGGAAAGAAAAGGGATGAAGGTTAGGTGAAGCAAATCAGGTTATGTGTGTGAGGATGAGAGGGATCCAGGCTGGAGGCTGAGGTGGAAAAGAGGTGAAGAAGGATGAAAAATGAAGTCAGAACAGGTGCAGAAAAGTGTCATTTGTGACGGGTAATAGAGAGTATCATTTTTACTGCATCGGGTTAGTAATTAGATGTGGATTCAAATGATAAGTTTTTTGAAGAGAGAGAGATTAATGCAGTAGACAGCTAAGAGGCTTTGTCGGTCAATAGGTGACACACAGAAAGCAGCTCTGATAATTTTTGTGCTTCATTTATATGCTGTTCCAGGTTTCCAATGATGGATAGATTCTGATTTCTATTCATTGATTTATCTGTTATCGTTGAACCTGTGTGTCACTAACCAACACTGGTCCTCTGATATCAGAAGTAACATTGTTGATATTTGAAATATCCTTACTAAGTAAACTTTACTGAGCTTATGATGATGTATTTCCATAATTTGAGCTTGAACTCTGATTTGCATTAACTAAAAATATGTTAGTCTGTGAAGTTATAGGAATCAAAGAGCTAAAGTTTTGATGTTTGGTAGTTTATGATAAAGTTCTTCATGAAACAGGCTTGTTGGAAACCAGTGGACATTTGTCTTTTTTCATTTTCAGATGAAGATGATAAATGCCTCCTCATCAAATGGATCATCCTCTGAAAAACCCCTCCATTTTGAGATACAGTGCATGTTCATCAGTCCAGGCTCTGTTAACTACACTATCTTCTACCTGACCAACATCCTACTAATGTTTCCAATGTGTGTCCTGATTCTCTACCTGGGTCTCCAACAATGGTGGCAGCAGCGCTCCACCTCCACAGCAGCAACGATGGGTCACTCAGACGTTTTCATCTACCACTTGGTTGTCATGGAGCTTGTTGGGGTCTTGGGGTGCATCCTCTGCTGTGTTGGCATCCAGGCCAAGAAAGATATTTTTACTTTGGGGGCTTATTTCTGGTTTATCCCCAGGTATGGAGAAGCATTGTTTAACATTCTCACCTGTCTAGAGCGCTACATGGCTGTTGTTCACCCCATCACCTACCTGAGGTCCAGGAGTGAACAAGGGATCAGAATCAGAAACACCTGTGTTGGGTGTGTTTGGCTAATTTGTTTTGGAGGGACAGGTCTGATGGATAAAGTGCAAGTACATACAATATTGAACTACATTTTTATGCTTTTTAGCATGTTTGTGGTGTCCTTCTGCAGCATTTCTATTCTTTGTGTTCTGATTCGCCCAGGACCAGGAGACAAGCCTGGGAGCAGGGGCATGTCCAATCATTCAAAAAAGAAGGCTTTTTACATTGTCATGTTCATACTGGGAGCGGTGTCACTTCACCTTTTAATTAATCTGGTTTGGTCTGTTTTTATTGCAATATTAGGCAGCAGTTGTGTGGCATTTAATTTTTTGCTTTGGATTAATCTGCCCAGTATTCTGTTGTTACCTTTACTGTTTCTGCACAGATCAGGAACATTTACATTTTGTATCACTAATGCTAATTAGGAACAAGGTTTTGCATTGTCCATTTCCTGTCAGATAAATAACCAAAACAACACACTCGTAATTCAGCTCAACAATCATCCATACAAATTTGACCTGCTCATACATATTATCTCTGTTTTGACGTATATTTGATGGCCAGTGAGTGCAGTTGGAGAGTATATCTGCCGTTATATTTGTGAGGTTAATGTCAGTCATTTATCTTCATAGTTAATGGAAAAAACAAATTTGGAATGTAATTACATACAATACAACATAAGGAACAGTTTAGATCAAGAAATGTCTAAACGTGAAAAAAAAGGAATTCAGATAAAACTCTAATTTATGTTCAATTCAATACATTTTTCTTGTTTTCAAAATTTCAGTGTTTTTTTTATGTCACAAAACAAAAGAAAATCATTCATTTTATTTCTTGATTTCCCTTAACTGGTTTAAGTGTTGGGGTTCTGGGTTGTGTCTGGCTTTGTCCTGCAGGGGGTGGTGTGGAGCACAATTGGTGGCAGCTGGCACTGCAGGCAGGCACACCTGTAGGCAATTTACATCTTGCCGCCTATTTAAGCAGGTTGTGCCTGCCTGTCAGTGCCAGGGTGTCTGTTTGTCTTCCTCATTGTGTAATGAGTGTTTGTTTGGGTTCCCTTGTTGCATGTTGGTGAATTTTGGTTTCCCTCGTCGTGTGTTGGTGTTCTGTGGTTCTGGAGGGCCGCTCCTGTTCCCGAGTTTCCTGTTGCCCTGGAGGGCTGCTCCTGTTCCCGAGTTCCCTGTTTCTTGGAGGGCCGCTCCTGTTCCCGAGTTTCCTGCTGCCCTGGAGGGCCGCTTCTGTTCCCTGGTGCTTGGCAGTCCTGAAGGGCTGCCCTACAGTTCCTTGTGTTGCCCCCCAAAAAATAAAACCTTGTGACCATTTTACCACTGTGTCCTGGCCTGCGTTCGGGTTCTGTTCAACCCCAGTTCTGTAACAATAAGTCGGTGTTGAAAAATCATTTTCACTGTAATTGAAGTGTGGACTGTGCGTGTGTGTGTGAAAAAGTTGTATGATTTTTATTAAAATGATCCATAGACGAAGCCCTGGGGGACGCCATGAATAACATAGGAAACTAAAGAGAGATATAATGGTCCTTTCTCCAAATTTTTAGGAAAAGTAATCCCCATGCTTTCCAAGATAATGTTTTGCTGAGTCCAGATCCCAAAAAGGCAGAAATCAGCTTGTAGTCTCAGCACATTGGGTTAGAGATCCTTCAAATTACTTTCACATTGTAAAATTATAAAATATCTAGTGTATCAGAAGCACTGTGCAACTATTGGCTTGGTGCAGTTTTGTCACAGGAGCAGGCATCATTATGAAAAGCAGAATTCATAGGAAAATGACCAGCAACCTCCTATTTGTCATGTCAAAACACCATTTAACATTTAAATGTGATAAATAGAATAAAACAGAGTAAGAGATTCGAGTAGGAGGAGTGCTACTTCAGAAAATACCTGTGTTCATGGAGAAAGGTAAGAAAAAAATAATTACAATTTTGGTCATTTTATAAAAATTTACTTTATATTGAATCGGATTATTAAGAACAACAGAGATGTATAGAGATGTGGGATTGACAATGGAATATATTTGAAGAGCCAAACAGTGAGGTCATGGAAAAGAGATGTGGAGAGCTTGATCAAGGGCAGAAGAAAAGCGGTATGGTTTTCATGCCAAGAAAGAGTACTATGATGCAGTAAAGAAGTGCAGAGACGGTCAGAGGGAGCTGCAAAGTGCCTTTAAAGATATAGAAAAAGAATATGACAGGGAGCTGAAAGAGGAACAAGGGGTGTGTGAGGAAGTCTGCAGTGGAATAAAGTTTTGTTCCAGTGGTTCAGGACATGGACAAGAGCTGTGAGATAATGAGGTGAGATGTAGGAGAAGTTCAGGGCGGAGGTAGGACTGCACCATAGATCAGCTCAGAACTTCTTCTTGATCGCTATGGTGATAGAAGGGGCTGAAAGATGAGGTAAGACAACAACTATGATATTCAAAGATGAAGCTCTGATCTGTATTGAGAGCAGGAGAAGGTGGAGGAACATTTAGAATGGTGATTTGCCCCGGAAAGAAAAGGGATGAAGGTTAGGTGAAGCAAATCAGGTTATGTGTGTGAGGATGAGAGGGATCCAGGCTGGAGGCTGAGGTGGAAAAGAGGTGAAGAAGGATGAAAAATGAAGTCAGAACAGGTGCAGAAAAGTGTCATTTGTGACGGGTAATAGAGAGTATCATTTTTACTGCAACGGGTTAGTAATTAGATGTGGATTCAAATGATAATATGATAATTTAAATAAAATGATAATTTTTGTGCTTCATTTATATGCTGTTCAAGGTTTCCAATCATCGATAGATTCTGATTTATATTCATTGATTTATCTGTTACCATTGAACCTGTGTGTCACTAACCAACACTGGTCCTCTGATATCAGAAGTAACATTGTTGATATTTGAAATATACTTACTAAGTAAACTTTACTGAGCTTATGATGATGTATTTCCATATTTTGAGCTTGAACTCTGATTTGCATTACTAAAAATATGTTAATCTGTGAAGTTATATGAACCAAAGAGATAAAGTTTTGGTGTTTGGTAGTTTATGACGAAGTTCTTCATCAAACAGGCTTGTTGGAAACCAGTGGACATTTGTCTTTTTTCATTTTCAGATGAAGATGATAAATGCCTCCTCATCAAATGGTTCATCCTCTGAAAAACCCCTCCATTTTGAGATACAGTGCATGTTCATCAGTCCAGGCTCTGTTAACTTCACTATATTCTACCTGACAAATGTCCTACTAATGTTTCCAATCTGTGTCCTGATTCTGTACCTGGGTCTCCAACAATGGTGGCAGCAGCGCTCCACCTCCACAGCAGCAACGATGGGTCACTCAGACGTCTTCATGTACCACTTGGTTGTCATGGAGCTTGTTGGGGTCTTGGGGTGCATCCTCTGCTGTGTTGGCATCCAGTCCAAGAAGGATTTTATTTCCATAGGGATGCATTTATGGTATTTTCCCTGGTATGGAGAAGCATTGTTTCACATCCTCACCTGTCTTGAGCGCTACGTGGCTGTTGTTTACCCCATCACCTACCTGAGGTCCAGAAGCGTACAAGGGATCAGAATCAGAAACATCTGTGTTGTGTGTGTTTGGCTACTTTGTGTTGCACGGATAATTCTGATTGATGAAATGGAAATACATGTAATATTAAACTATATTACTCTGCTTTTTGCCATGTTGGTGCTGTCCTTCTGCAGTATTTCTGTTCTTTGTGTTCTGATTCGCCCAGGACCAGGAGACAAGCCTGGGAGCAGGGGCATGTCCAATCATTCAAAAAAGAAGGCTTTTTACATTGTCATGGTCATACATGGAGTGGTGTCACTCCAACTTTTAAGTCATCTGGTTCTGTCTGCTTTTACTGGAGTATTAGGCAACAGTTGTGTGACATTTAATTTTACTGCCTGGTTAAATCTGCCCTGTACTCTGGTGTTACCTTTACTGTTTCTGCACAGATCAGGAAGATTTATATTTTGCACGAGTAATTCTAATTAGGAACAAGGTTCTGCATCATTTAGACATCAGATCAAATTACCAACAAAAATCCTTATAATTCAGATCAGCCACCATTTAATAACTGCTCTTGCTCGTTTTTCCTTCCACGGCCTTCCATATATTTCAGAAATCACGTAGAACGTCATGAGCACATGCTAAGTCATCCTTCATGTCTCAGACACCAGTTAACATCCTCTCTTGCCCCATATTCCCTCCCTATCTCCGCCAGATTTTTCAAAAATCCTTTACACTATGAGTGGTTGTTGAGTCATCCTTTATGTCTATCATGTTTCCACTTTGTTATTGTTAGATGGTTTGGAGTGTGGTGCATTTGGTCACTCAGGAGAAACCTGGAACAAGAACCCCGATCTAAGAAAAGGCTGTGTATGATTACAAACACGAGCCTTTAGTGGAAGAGAAATTAAATTTGTTGTTTTTGTAATTTGTAAAAATAACACAATTGCATGTTTTTTCATGTGCAGTAAAATTCCAACATGAAAATTTTACTTGTTCATATATTGCCACTGCTTTGATGTTTATTTGATGGTCAGTGTGTAAAGTTGAGTTGAATGTTTAAAGCTTTGTGTGTTTGTTTTAAAAGAGAGTGTATAAAATCTAAATTCCCCTTGTGGGTTCAATAAAGTATATTATTTTCTTCATGAGTATTCCAAGACCATCTGGAGCCCTTCTTAATGACAGATGTTCATCAGTCAGGATTTATCAGTGACTTGTGACTTGTTAACAGAAATTGACACAGGTTAAAACCAACAATAACCAAGAATTTAAAAAAGAAGCAAGCGTCCTCTGGCCATGCCTGTGCAGGTCCAGGAACTGAATTGTGTTTAGTCAGTTCCAGTTGAACATCTATGGGTGCTTTTGTACTGACAAACCCAAAGGGAGTGGATGCCAGCTCCAGTAAAAATCAGAGATTCATAATTGGTCAAGTTGAGGTCCATAGCAGGGGTTCATCAGGGCCATTGTAGGGGTCATACCCCCACCTTATAATGCTCATCTGTTTCATTGCGAGAAATTTTTTCTAACTCATCATTAATCCCTCATATGAAGGTAAGTAGCTCGGTGAAGTCCTTGATATCTGTGCTCACAATGGAAAAATACGTGATGTCATCTACTCTCTTTTAGTGTTTATGAGAGAAGTCTTCATCAGTCACCCATTTAACAGTTCAAAGCCATTGTCCTGTTAGCTCTAAGATGATGCAGGGTATGTGTATAATGTTATTTAATGTCATGTATGATATGTATAATGTTATTTACTGTCCTGGAGTACTAGTTGTCATCAAATGGAATTCATTATGTTCAGATTAAATTGACAAATCAAGCTGTGTATTCGACAAATGTAATTACTGTGAGAATAATTATCACATTATCATTTAAATGCATTTGTATGTTTAGCACCTAAGTGCATGAAGAAGAAACAGAGTGTTTTTCACCTCTCTTGATTTAGTACACTTGTCCAGAGCACCAGATTTACTGTGAGATTGTTATCTGAAACCCTAAAAGCATCTTGGGAGGAGGTGAAAATTCCACATGGGTAACGAGCTGATGTGAATAAAGGAAGGAGGTTTGCAGAGCAGCAGCAGAGCAACGGAGGGTGTTCCAGAGTGAACTGCTGCTCGTTCTCCCTTGCAAGGTACCTGTGTCTGTGTATTTTGTTGATTCACGCAGGGTTTTACTGGGTTGCTCTGTTTCAACTCTAACATTACATACTAAGCAACATGATGTATAGCTCAGTTAAGGTAATTCCAAAAAATAAAAAAGTGTTCAATGAGGATACAATTCATGTTCTAGTCAATAAATTCATCATAAATTTAAAATATCAGTTGTTTTTCAGTAAAATAATAAAAGTACCGTATCAATGTCATTTCCATTCAGTCAATGTTAAAAGCCATAGTTACACTATTGGAGGCTGGACAGCACCTTTGGGTTTGTGCGAAGAAGGGCACTTGCCCAGTAAATAAATGTTTCTCTAAGTTGTATAATTTTTATAAAAATGGTCCATAGACTCACCCCTGCGGGATGCCATTAGTAACATAGGACAGGCAAGAGGCGTAGAGTGGGCCTTGATCTACATTTAATTTGAAGAAGTAAACCTGATGCTTTCTAATAAAATGATTTGATCAGTCCAGAAAGATGCAACACAAGCATGGCAGAAACAAGTGTGCCATCTCAGCATGTTTGGTAGGAGATGCTTCAAATGTTTTCCAAAACAAAAATCTACACAAAGCACTTTGCAGCTTTTGGCATCATGCGGTTTAGTCACAAGAGCCGAGATCATTATGAAAAACAGATTTCATAGGGAAATGACCAGTAACCTCCTATTTGTCATGTCAAAACATTCAAAATTTGAATTTTCTGGAGGGAAAAAATAAAAAGACAGAGAACAGTGGGAGGGGTGATTATAGAGAAAATACCTGTGTTTAGGAAGAAGGGTAGGAAAATAATAAATATTACTATGATGTAGTATTTGCTTTGAAGCTGTTGATGAAGAAGTACAGCGATGGTCAGAGGGAGCTGCAATGTGCCTATTAAGATATAGAAAAAGAATATGACAGGGAACTGAAAGAGGGACAAGGGGAGTGTATGAGGAAGTCTGCAGTGGCATAAAGTTATTTTCCAAGGGTTCTGGACAGTATGAAATCTGTGAGAGAATAGTGAGGTGAGTTAGACTGAAAAATATCACTGGAAGAAGTAGAAAAAAGTGTCAGTTGTGACTCGTAATCGTCTGGTGGCAGCATTTCATTCACATGGAAAGGTGACACGTGACCTCAGGCAGCTTTGATAAGGTTTGTATTTTATTTATTTTTATTTATTTTTGTGGATATCAATCTTAAATAGATGCAAACTTCCTCACATTATTGTATCAGTTGATGTTGGACCTTTTCATCACACCCTCTGATATCAGAAATAACATTTTATTTTGATCACTTTTGACCAATGTCTGCAATTAAAAGGTTTATTGGAAATGATAAATTTTTGTTTCTTGTTTTCAGATGAAGATGATCAATGCCTCGTCAAATGGTTCAACCTCGAAAGAACTTTTCCCTTTTGATTTAGAGTGCATCTTCATTCAACCAGGTTCTGTCAACTTCACTATATTCTACCTGACAAACATCGTTGTCATGTTTCCAATCTGTGTCCTGATTCTGTACCTGGGTCTTCAACAATGGTGGCAGCAGCGCTCCACCTCCACAGCAGCAATGATGGGTCATTCAGACGTCTTCATGTACCACTTAGTTGTCATGGAGCTTGTTGGGGTCTTGGGGTGCATCCTCTGCTGTGTTGGCATCCAGGACTGGAGGAATATTTTTATAATTGGGTACTATTTCTGGAATTTCCCCTGGTATGGTGAAGCATTGTTTCACATCCTCACCTGTGTGGAGCGCTACCTGGCTGTTGTTCACCCCATCAACTACCTGAGCTCCAGAAGGGAACGAGGGATCAGAATAAGAAACATCTCTATTGGATGTGTTTGGCTGCTTTGTGTGTTTGGCTGCTTTTATCCTGACAAGTTTGGTCGCTACAAAGCAAACTTTCCTTACAGCCAATGTCATTGTTATGGTTTTTGCCACTTGCTTTAATCTGCCGTCTACACTGGTCTTGCCTTTGCTGTTTCTGCACAGATCGCAACTATTGACATTTTGTATTAACAAAAAAGTTGGAACAAAGTTTTGCAATGCTTTTCACATGGTGAAAATGTAAAATGGTGTATAGGAAGCAAAATGCAGCTATTGGCATGGTGCATATTGGTCAGAAACAGACTTTGGGGCAGCTAAATGTGTTAATTATCTTATTCGTATCATGTAAAGTTTTTCCCTTCCAGATATCCAAAAACTCTTCCATCAAAACTCTTCCATGGGTCTTTGGGCCCTAAGGAAGTTATTACGGTAAGTAATGATGTTCACCTAGTGCATACCCAAACTAGGCAATGTGTGCCATCGTCTTTTGTGGTAGCATGTAACAATTTAACTACTATCCAGTTGAGCTGCTGTTGGTCATTAGCCCCGCAGCTACCAAAATGGGAAGTTAAACTGTATGTGTGAATGCTTCCAATTGTGTCTCTAAAATCAATTAATTGGGCAGAAGAAAGGCAGGAATCTTCTGCCTTTCTGAGTGGTACTCAGTTACTTTTTTTTTTAAACAAATGCACCCTGATCTCAAGATGCTCTTGGTGAACAGTTTTGGCTGCCAGTCCAACAAGTTACTTTTTTAACAATCACCAACAAGCATTTGATTAGGAAAAGATGATCTGATACCAGTCTGCAAGTACGTGATAACTTTAGCTTTTAATTGTTTGCATTGGGATTCATAACCAGCTAGCATAAATAACCTGTTAGCTGTTTTTGTTTGTCTGGACTGTAATGGTGGGGGTGGGCCGCTTAGTGATTACGCACTAATACAAGTTCTACCTTTGGAGAGAGAAAGAGTGAGTAATAGAGACTAAAAGACAGCATATGCACAATGTCCACATACAGGTGACGTGCAGCAAGCAACACTGATAAGATTTGTCTTTCAATTGTCTTGGAAATATATTACTGAGATTCTCATGATATCAAGAAGAAGCATTTTTACATTGTCATGGTCATACTGGGAGTGGTATCACTTCGACTATCAAGTAATCTGGCTTGGGTTGTTTCTTATTTACGATTACAGAGGGACTGTGTGACGATAAATTGTACCATCTGGTTTAATCTGCCCTCTGCCCTGTTACCACTGCCCTGTTACCAATGTTACCACGTTCGTTGCTAGTTAACTGGTTTTGTTTGTGGCATATTTGGTATTTCACCAGAGGAATGGAAGTAACAGACTTTATATGATTCCAAACAGCAGCCTTCACTGGAAATCAGCTGTCTTGTCATCTGTAAATATGATAAAATCATCCATTTTAAATTGTCTGACCACCAGCCAAGTCTCATTTTATGTGTAGTAAATTCAAATGTGAATGTTTGACTTTACATATATTATCACTGTTTTGATGTATATTTGATGGACTGTGAGTATAGTTTGAGTAATCTACTAGTTTGTCATCTTATGTTAGTCATACTCTTAGGTAAATAGACAAAACAACTTTATGTACAATAAATGCAATTACATAGTATCTAACTAAGGTGGCCATTTCCATAACACAAAAAAGAACACTTTGGCATTTAGTGAATCAAGAAAAATTATATAAAGCCTTATCTGATAAATCATATTTGAGCATATTCTGCTCTACTGTACTCAACACTACAATACAGTTTTGATATCAATACTATAGTTATCAAAAGTGGCACTCTGAAGTACTCTGTTCAATGCATTTGAGAAAAAAATATTCCTGAGAAGTGTAGTGACAAAAGGGAGAAGATTTAAATATGCAAATGTTTGCATTAAAATAAATAAATAAATGCAAATAATACACATTCCAATTGTTCACATGCATAAAGAACAACAAAAGATCCAGGCTTTGTGCACTTGTCTGCACTCTGTTACTTTTGTGTGTGTGTGTGTGTGTGTGTGTGTGTGTGCGCGTGTGCAGGAGTCTACCTGTGTTTTACCTGATTTAAAATCAAAATCCACATTCACTTTATGCAGCGAGTCACGAGACAACAGCACATCCAGGGTCATCATGGCTAAGCTTCCACTGCCTGCAGGCCGTAGTACACATAAAAACTTGGCCTTCAAAAATCTGTCTTGTTTTAAACTCAATACATATACATTTTTGTAAAATCCAAATATTTGATTTCAATCAACTTGGTTTCCTACAGAAAATATTTACCACAATAAATATAATGGACAACAAATAAACTGGATGACACTGGCACAATAATAAGTTAGTGGTATTTGTGATTTATGAAATTATTGCATGAGACTTATATGAAGAGGAGCTGGTGGTAAGTGGGGCATCAGCTCAGCAGCCACCTCTTTTTCTCTCCACCATCGTATCAATGAACTCATATCCCAGAAACATGGGAACTGCCTGTCCTCTTTTGTACTTTACAACTATCATACCTCAACACGTGCTGTTTAATTCATATTCATGAGCACGCTAATGTGTATACAGACACAGGAAGTCCTATTCTCTTAAGGTATTATACCACCTCAACTCCTTTCATTTTTGCATCCTTACTTGTTGTCATTTCTTACATTTTTCCATTTGGTGGCCGTGCAGCAGTCAAAACTGGCGATATCACCGAGGGATCTGAAACAATGGTGCAGACAGGAACGGTCATCTCCTTTCCCCCAGTATTTACCGGGAACTCCTGCAGTGGAAGCATAGTGAGTTTTAGTCATAAAAGCAGGAGTCATTAAAAACATAGACTTTATAGGAAAATGACCGGCAACCTCTCATTTGTTATGTCACAACATCATTCAATTCAATTTGCATTTCTGAGAGGGAAACACACAACGATTAAGGGAGAGGGACAGAGAGAGAGAGAGAGAGCGCGCACAACAGGAGTTGGAGTGAAGTTTCAGAAAATAGCTGCATTCAGTGAGGAGATTTAAAGGAAGAAAGGTAAGAACAAAAAAATAATAATGCCAGTTATTATATAACTGCTCTTTATGGGCCTTTGCCTAAAACACAGTTCATTGTTAGCGTCATGTAATAGCATCATGTAATTTTCTTGCTTGCAGATGTCCAGAAACTCTTCCTTCAACAATGACCATCTTCTTCACCTATACCTTTCATCCACCAATTCAAGGATAAATATAACAGCAAATTGCCTCTTTAACACAGAAGGTGTCATCATCTTAATCCCCTTCTTTGTCACCCACTCTGTTCTTTTATTACCGATCTCTTTCATTGTCATCTTCCTGGGTCTCAAAAGAAGTTTCCAACAGTGTTTTGCAGTCGAACCAGCGACAGTGGTACATTCGGATGTCTTCATCTACCACATGGCAGCCATGGAGTTTGTTGGTGTTTCTGGGTGCCTTCTCATGATGTACAGCATTTTTCAGAAACAATATATTCAACTGTTTAATGCTTATGGTATGTGGTCATTTAGCTGGTACGGGGAGACATTCTTCTACCTTTTGATCTGTATGGAGCACTACCTGGCTGTAGTACATCCTATTGCTTATCGCAACCTGCGAAAAGAGAGTGGGATCAGAATCAGAAACATCACCATCGGCGCTGTTTGGTTGTTCAATTTAGGAAAAGTCATACTGCTGTTTTTAGGAAAAGCCTCCCCTTCAGTTGAATTTTATATCATGACGTTCTTAGTCATCGCACTCTGCTTCAGCTTAGTGTCAATTATCTCGGTTCTAATTGGTCCAATCTTCTGGGAAGAGGGGAAAAAGAGGAGACTTAATCAATCAAAAAAGAGGGCTTTCTACCACATTTTTGTCATACAGGCAGCACTACTAGCAAGGTGTGCTTTTTGTCTCACTGTTGCATTGTTTTTTGATGAAACAGTACATATTGATTGTTTGTCTTTATTATGTGCAGTTTGGATTAATCTCGCTTGCAGCGTGATATTACCTTTGCTTTTCCTGCAACGAACAGGAATGTTAGCATGTTGTAATAGCAATATTAGGAAGACATAAGGTTTATTAGGCATTTCCAATAGTGAGCAAAGCTCGGCCATGAATAGACTTTAACAAGCAATGACAAAATAATTTCCATGATCCATTAGCATACTTGGCCACAATCCCCTGCACTAGATGCCAACATGAAAGAGGTTTTTTGTTAACTGAATATATTGAATAAAACCTTCGGAATTAAAGTCCTGTTCTTTTGTACCCAGGACAATGTATAAAAAAATGTTGGCACTCATTTGTAAAGCAAGACAACAAATAAAGGTGTATATGTCCCTCAATTAGTAAAGGTCAGTCCACTGGGAATGATGATATCAGCATATCCATCATTGCATGGCGTTTGATAGAGCAATGTTTTCCAGACATAGTAGATTGATACGCTTTTTCCTCAAAGCTTCACTCTGAGCTCCTGTTTTTGTCCCCTCTATTGGTATAAGGTTAAAGTCTCATATTTTTGGCCTCTTAACTGTCTCCTTTATGCTGATTGCCAACTTGAACTTTTGTCAACCCTAATGTTTAATGTATGAGTCAATGGTGTGGCTTGCACCTGGACTGTGACCTGTCAGGCCACTTTTTCCACCTGACTGTCAGGATGGTCTACGTCCCCACAACCCTGACAAGAACTAAGCGGCCACTAACAGAAGATGGATGCATGACTGGACTGTATGTACAGCTGATGCAAATTGTGAATACACAAATACTGGAGAGAAACAGCCTAATGGGTCATTGTGATTTGAATAGTGGCTCACTTTTTTTCTTTGCATCATTTGAATTTCAGCTATTCATCAGTTGGAGCTGAATGGAAATTCATAGCTATGAGATTTCTCTGTGTGATTTGTAACAGTAAATCAAGTTGTGTTGGTAGAATCAAGCATGCAAATCTACTTTTTTCTGGTGAATAAATTAAGTTGGTTTGTGATTAATGTGTTGATCATTTTAAATATTTGTCATATTTAATTTTGTCATTGGAGGCAGAGAGAGTGGGACAGAGAAAGAAAGATCGTACACGGCGGGCAGAGGGATTGGTAATTCATTGTTTGGAGAGGAGAACCTACACGTGAGGCAGATTCAAAGAACAGAAAAGGTTTGGGCTTTACTGTTTTTAATTCATCTTTATTTAAAAGATTCATTATTGCTGAAAGTGAATTCACAATCAGTTTTCCAACAGAAAGTTTTAATTTCTTATGATTAGATTTGAGGTGATGATTTTGGATTGATCTTAAAGATCACAAGATTGGAATCTGAATTAAGTTGTGTCGAAGGTGAGATTACTCAAAATGTAGTTGGGTGTATTTTAGCCAGACTATACTAAATCTTTTGATCACTTCGAGAGAACAAGCAACAACTTTAGTCACTATAGGCCCCACACATGAAAATCAAGAATCCGGCATTGAACAATTTTGATGGAACTGTGTGTGTTGATCTCTGATAATCTCCACACAGCACACCATACACATCGCGATTCTGCCCCATTAGAAACTGGCCCTCAAAAGCAGAACGCTCACATACTCACATGTAATCTCTCAAAAATAAAGATGAAACATAGTCACAACTGGAAAACACAACATTCAACCTGGTAGAGAACATACAAGAAAAGGGAAAGATGGCTCGGGGCAATCTTTCATTATTTTTATTTATGCCTGCTTTCTTTTCCCTTAGTCAGCTTGCTTCTTGATTCCGTTCCACATTATAAGTCACGGATTTGTGGTTATTGGGATAAATAGCAAATGTTCCTGTTGTCTCTAGGCGCTTTATACAAACCCAGGGCCAGAGCCCCAACAAGAAAGGAATATCTCCCCTTCCACAGGAAGAAACCGTGAGCAGGACAAGGCTCAAATGGGGGGACCATCCTGCTGATGGCCAGCTGGGCAGAGTAGAATTAGATGGGGGAGGACAGAAACATAAAGCCTGGAAATACATTAAACTGACTGTTAACCCTCCTCAGACCACAGGATAATCTCTTAGTACAATCATAAAAGATATACGATAAATGAGCTTTTACTCTCCTTGGTCTGGAAGGGGTAAAATGATTGGGACAAAAATCCCAATTATCTTCTCTGTGTAACCCAATTGTTAAGCAGTATGTTCTTCCAAGATAATTTATTTATATCTCATCTAACAGAATCAGTTAAAATAATTGTCGGCATCTACACCAAGAATGGACAGATGGTGCTGGCTGCTGTGAACTTTCTAAACAGGCCATCTTATTCTTTTCTATTCCAGATACGATGGTTAATTGTTCCACCTCTGGGAATGTCTACCATCATCCTAATATGTCCTGCTCCCAGGTAGACCGCTATCTGGCCTGCTTCAGATCAATGGAAAGCATCTTACATTACATGACCTTCGTCATTACTCTAACACTCCTCTTGCTCCCTCTTTGTATTCTCATCTTCTACCTGGGTCTCAAAAAATGGAAGCGGCTGCGCGCCCTGAATAATACAGACTTCTTTACTATCAACTTTGCAACCATGAAGCTGATTGTTTTTTTCGGGCACTCCCTTTGTTTCTGTGGTATCTACTTAGAACAGGAAAAGATGATTAATGTGGGATTTGGCTTCTGGACCATTTCTTGGCATGGAGAAAATTTGCTTCACTTCCTGACCTGCACAGATCGCTACCTGGCAGTTGTCCACCCCATCATCTACATACACCTGAAAAGTCAAAGATCGAAACGAATCAGGAACATCACTACTGGGTGTGTTTGGATAATGCCCTTCCTGATAACAAGTTTGAAATTAATTGAAACTACGGCCCAGATTTTGGATTTCTTTCTCTTGGTTTCAGGCTTGATCCTCCTGACTTTCTTGAATGTTTCCATACTTTGCATTTTAATTCATTCAGGTCCAAGGAAACAGGGTGAAAACAAGAACAGACTTGACCAGTCAAAGCAAAGGGCACTCTACACCATCACTACTATACTGGGAGTGTTGATCTTAAGATTTGTGTGGAAGTTAGTTTGGGTTCTTCATGATGCAATAACACATATAGATGATTGTGCGTTCTTTGTCTATGGAGTCTGGGCAGACTTTCCCAGCACTCTGATTTTACCTTTACTCTTTCTTTACAAACCAGATACAATAAAGTTGTGTTTACGTTGCAAGAAAAATACTCCCAGAAGGTGAATTAAATTAGGTCACCCCCGATGCTGCAAATCTAGCATATCGGAAACAATAAACTTGTTAGTAATTTGCATAGCCTTCTATACTATTGCCATGAACTGTTCCTGTTGTCCTGTAAGTGGAGGTTCTGGCATTTCATTGAGATGCTCCACAGTTTGGCTTCTGAGATGATTTGTTGTTGTGAGGTACAGTTTTTTGTGTTACGAATAAACTCTATGTATGCATTCATGATGGTTACATGTGGGTTGTTTTACATTAAATTAACCAAGATGGTGTTAAAATTTCTGAATGAATCCAACCTACTGATCACAAATGTCAGTGTCTTTATGTTGTTTTATATTCCAAGTAAAATATACACAAACTGAAGGCTGGGCAGTAAAATAGTGTAAGGCAGATCAAATTATTGAAGGTTTGACCCTTCTGTAGGTCAGCAATAATGTTGTGAACACATTTTCTTGAGTACTTTTTGTGCTTCTATCTCTCCCCCCTCCCCTCTTTGTATAAAGGTATTACCAACCTCATAGCTGTTCACTGACCAGCTAAACTCTAAACCCACTGAGCTGCTCATCATCCACATATAATTTAGATCTAGTCTCTTCTTCACCTGTCCTCCCCTTCTTTTCCCAGCTGGCCATCAATAGGAGGATCCTCGCATATGAGCCTGGTCCTGCTCAAGGTTTCTTCTTGTTAGGAGTGTTTCTTTACCATTGTTGGGGGGTCAGGCCCTGGGTTTCTGTAAAGCACCTTGAGACAATTTTGATTGTTCTAAGACAATAAGATGGAGATTCCGCTGGTGGCGCTCTTTTTATGGTGCATATAAATACTGAGTGACCAACGCCCTCGTAACATTCCAGACAGGCAAAGACGTGAAAGCAAATCTGTCCACATATAAAAATAAAACAACACTGGGACGTCGCCATCATGACAATGTGAACTTGGGTATAGTTAGCAATACAGAATAAGATGGTTGGAAAGAGAGGCAGGAGCTCTATGACCGCCAATAATATTCAGGTCTGTGAGAGTCAGAATGACTTGCTGGAGCAGGATACTGGTGACACTATCATTTAGGGGTCAACCTAGACTATGACAATGAGGTGATGAAAAAAGGGGTTTGGAAGACATGCCTGTGTGAAAAATTGATAGATAGCTTTAAAGACTACAAATTAGCCCCAGGATAGAATGCGTAAGTGAATAGTGTGCTTTGAGAATGGACCTGTGACCTGTTAGGATGTTTTTCCCACCTTGACAACTCTGACAAGAAAAAGGTGGCCACTAACAAAGCAAGGATGCATTCATGGACGTCATGTACAGGTGATGAGAATCATAAATACGCAAATACTGGAGAGAAACAGCCAAATGAGCCTTTGTAATTTGAATAGTCACTCATTTTTTCTTTGCATCATTTGAATTTCAGCTATTCATCAGTTAAAGCCTAATAGAAATCCCTAGCTATAAATGATTTCTTGATATGTAATTTGTAACAGTAAATGAAGTTGTGTTGATAGAATCAAGAATGCAAATCTGCTGTGTCCTGTCAAATAAATTAAGTTGGTTTGTGATTAAAGTGTTGATTATTTTGAATAAAGATGCCATGAGAGACATAGAGAGTGGGACACAGCAAGAAAGACCATAAAGGATGGGCAGAGTGTTTGGTAATTCATTGTTTGGAGAAGAGAACCTACATGTGAGGCAGATTCAAAGGACAGAAAAAAGTTAATTCATAGTTTTCTAACAAGTTTTAATTTCTCTGATTATTACATTTAAGATGATGCCTTTAGATTTAGGTTCAAGACCACAGGGTTTGAATCTGAAATTATTTGTGACATAGGTGAACTGACTCTAAGTGCGATGTCGGGGGGGTGCGTGTGACCGTGAGGAACATGTTGTGTTTTGGGTTTTTTTGCCGTACTAGAATAAAGTGTAATTGCACATCAACTACAGTAGGTGGCAGTGGCGCTCTCATTGTCAGAGTGCGCAGGGAGTATTAGATCTATGGTGTAGAGTTTTTTTGCACCGAGCATTCGCGCACACACTGCACAGAGCAAGAGATAAGAAGAGCAGTGAGCAAACCCTCAAGAGACACCATGAAAAAATACTTAACAGTGATGAAAAGAAAGACGGAGAGAGACGGAGATAATGAGACAAACGAAAGTCTCCCGAAAGCTAAGACGAGGAAGTATGACGAAGCATATATAGCGCTTGGCTTCACTGCGACTACGGTGGGAGACGAGGAAAGACCGGTGTGTTTACTGTGTCTAAAAATGTTGGCAGGACAGCATGAAGCCAAATAAATGAAGGCGTCACTTAAAGACATTACACCCCAGTCACGCTGATCAGCCGCTTGAGGTTTTTCAGCGGAAACGTGCCGAAAATTGGCAACAATCATCCCGTTTTGGTCTATATTTCTTTTTCTTTTTTGTTTTCTTTAATGTTAATTAGAATACAATGTTATGCAGAGGTGTACTTATAACAATTTCATAGGCAAATGATACTAATTATAGTCACGGTCGGTGGGGGGGCGCAAAATGTTTTCTTCTTCCTAGGGGGGGCGTAACAGAAAATAAGTGGGAAGCACTGCTCTAAATGTAGTTATAGTATTTTGTTGTCAAGTACTTAAGATTTTGATCTCTACTCCAGACCAAAACAGCTTCTTCTTCACAGCCTGATGACTAAATTCTCGATCAGTATGTTTCTCCAAGAAGTTCATTTAAGAGAATCATTTGAAAATAATTGTGGGTATCTACCCATAAATGGAGAGATAGTGCTGACTGTTCTGAACTTTCTAAACAGGCCGTCTTATTCTTTTCTTTTTCAGATATGATGGCAAACATTTCCGCCTCCATGGATAATTATCTTCATCGTAATCAGTCCTACTCCCAGCTAGACATCCATTTGGCATGTTTCAGATCAAGGGATGGCATTTTAGTTTACACCACCTTTATCATTACTTTAGAGCTCCTCTTGCTCCCTCTTTGTATTCTCAGCTTCTACCTGGGTCTCCCAAAATGGAAGCGGCGGCATTCCCTAAATAACACAGACTTCTTCACCATCAACTTTTCAGCTATGGAGCTGATTGTTTTATTGGGGCACGCCCTATTTTTCTGTGGGATCTACTTTGAATGTATCAAGATAATAAATATGGGACATGGCTTCTGGTCCATTTCCTGGAATGGAGAGAATTTGTTTTAATTCCTTACCTGCACAGATCGCTACCTGGCTGTTGTCCACCCCGTCATCTGGAAACAAATCAGGAATGTCGCCATTGGGTGTGTTTGGCTGATTTATATTGGAATAATGAGTGTAAACGTAATGAAAAAAATAACCCATATTCTGGATCCCTTTCTCTTGGGTTCAGGTTTGATCCCCTGACTTTCTTCAATGTTTCCATACTTTGCATTTTAATTCATTCAGGGCCAGAGCAACTGGGTGAAAACAAGAACAGACTTGACAAATCAAAGCAAAGGGCACTCTACACCATCATTTCTATACTGGGAGTGTTGATTTTAAGATTTGTTTGGAATTTTGTTTGGGTTCTTCATGATGCAGTAACACAGATATGAATGTGTGTTCTTCATTTATGGAGTCAGTGCAGACTTTCCCAGCACTCTGATTTTATCTTTACTCTTTCTTCACAAACCAGATTTGACTAAATTGCATTTATGTTGTAGGATAAATTTTCCAGAAGGTGAATTAAATCAAGTCGCAACTGATGCTGCAAATATAGCATGATGCAAAAAATGGAAAAGAAATGCTCAGAATTTGCACAGTCAAATATACTATTGTCATGGCCTGTTTCTGTTGTCCTGTAAGTGAAATTGCTACCTTTCATTGAGTTGAGTTGGATTTCTTGTTGTGAAGAAAAGTTATTTGTGTTATAAATGAAGTATTCTGTAGGCCTTCATGACAGTCAAGGCAGGGTGCAATTGTGCAAATTAAACCACTGTACTGATCAAATATGTCTTCACATTGTTAGCAAATGACACTGAATGAAATATACAGTATATGAACTGGCATCTGTTTTTTTTTTCTTAAAATTTCAATATGATTCAGTAAACTGTCAACAAAAGATTCTTTATACTAATGCAAAATCAGGTTCCCCCGAACATTAACAGCAGTGTTGTTACAACATAAACAACCAAGAAAAGGAAATGGAAATTCCCCTGGTGGTGCTCTTTTTAGGAGGGAAAAACAATGGCCAGGTAGCGTTCCAGAGAGGCCAAAATGTGAAAGAAAATCTGTCCACATATGAAAATGAAGCAAAGTTAGGATGTCACCATCATTAAGAAGATGGTTGGAAAGAGAGACAGGAGCTCTATGACAGCCAGTGACAGCCAAGTCTATGACAGCCAGAAGGACAGGTGCCATCATGGCTAAAGGCATCACCTATGGGATGAAAATGATGTGATGAAGGACTGGCAAATTGGTTGCACTGATAGTAGAGAATATACATTTCCCAGCTTCAATATCAAGGCACTTGAAAAAGGTGGCTTGGAAGACAAGACGTGTTGGAAAAATTGATATTAATAGATATTTTTAAAGGATAGAGTCTGTTAGTGAATGGTATGCTTTGAGAATATACTAGCGAGCTGTCAGGTTGTTTTTCCCAGTACATGGATGGCCTCCAGAACCCCCACAACACTGACAGGTAATAAGTGGTGGCTAACGAAAGATGGATGCATGAATGGACTGTACGCACAGGTGATACAAATCCTAAATAGGCAAATACTAGACAGAAACAGCCTAAGCACTCTTTGTGATTTGAATAGTCACTCATTTTTTCTTTGGATCATTTGAATTTCAGCTATTCATCAGTTAAAGCCTATTAAAAATTTGTAGCTACATGTGATTTCACTTTGTAATTTGGAACTATAAAATTGTGTTGCTGGAATCAAGCATGACATCTGTTGTTTCCTGTTAATTAAATTACAGTGTTGATTATTGAGAGACATGAGATCATGAGAGACAGATAGTGGGACAGAGCTAGAAATAGTGTAAAGGAGGGGCAAAGTGCTTAGTGATTCATAGTTTAAAGAAGAGAACGTCGATGTGAGGCAGATTAAAAGGGCAGAAAAGGTTTGGGCTTTATTGTTTTTTAATTTATCTCTATTTAAAATGTCATTTGAACACCTAAATATATAGATGGGAATTTATCACTGATTGATTGTTAATTCACAATTAGTTTTTGAATGGAAAGTTTTCATTTGTCTTTTGAAGAGATTTAAGATGATGCCTTCCGATTTTGATTCATGATCACAAAATTTAAATCTGTCACAACTTAAGTTTTTACATAAGTGAACTCACTCTAAAGGTACTCATATTTATTTTAGCTGTAGTGTAATTTGTTTGATTACTTCTGGAGAGAATCATTTGAAAATAATTGTGGGCATCTACATCATGAATGGACAGATGGTGCTGACTGCTCTAAACAGACCATCTTATTATTTTCTTTTCCAGATATGATGGCAAATTGTTCCACCTCTGGGAATATCTCCTTTGATCCTGTGTCCTGCTCCCAGGGCAACCTCTATATGGCATGCTTCAGATCAATAGCAACCATCTCAGTTTACATGACCTTTGTCATTACTGTAGTGCTGATCTTGTTCCCTCTTTGTATTCTCATTTTCTACCTGGGTGTCCAAAAATGGAGACGACTGCATTCCCTGAATAATACAGACTTCTTCACCATCAACTTTGCAATTATGAAACTGATTGTTTTTCTCGGGCACGCTCTTTTTTTCTGTGGTAACTATTTCGACTATCTCAACATGATAAATGTGGGATACAAATTCTGGTCCATTTCCTGGTACGGAGAGAATTTGTTTCACTTTCTGACCTGCACAGATCGCTACCTGGCTGTTGTCCATCCTGTCAGCTACATACACCTGAAAAGTCAACGATGGAAACAAATCAGGAAAATCACCACTTTGTGTGTTTGGATGCTGTCCTTCGGAGTAGCAAGTTTGATGGTATTTGAAATGATAGCCCAGATTTTGGATTTCTTTCTCTTGGTTTCAAGCTTGATCCTCCTGACTTTCTTGAATGTTTCCATACTTTGCATTTTAACTCGTTCAGGTCCAAGGAAACAGGGTGAAATCAAGAACAGACTTGATCAATCAAAGCAAAAGACACTCTACACCGTCACTACTATCCTGGGACTGTTAATCTTAAGATTTGGTTGGAATTTGTTTTTGCTTCTTTATGAAGTGGTAACACATAAATATGAATGTGTATTCTTTATTTATGGAGTCTGGTTAGACTTTCCCAGCTCTCTAATTATACCCTTTCTCTTTCTTCACAAAACATATACACTAAAGTTGTGCTTAAGTTGCAAGAAGCCAGATGCTCAAATCAATTAAGTCACCCCTTACTCTGCAAATCAAGCATATTGCCTGTTTCTGTGGTTCTGTAAGTGGAGTTTTGGCCTTTCATTGAGATGCTCCAGAGGTTGGCTTCTGAGTTGTGTTTGTTGTTGTAAAGTATAGTTGTTTGTGGAAAAAATAAAGTATATGTACACCTTCATGATAGTCACATAGGGGGTATTTTACATCATATTAACCAAGGTGGTGTTTAAATGTCTGAACTAATCAAATATGTCAGTTTCTTAATATTTTGCAGTGGGTCCACATAAAGTTTATATGTAACTAGCTGGGTTTTTTTTAATGTGAATATCATTAATAAAATTTCAAGAACAAAAAAATTACCTATACTAAGGTAAAACACAAAGCAATCCATTTTTATTTAGCAGCTGACAGGGGAGCTCAAGGGGAACAATTGCAAAGTAGGTGCATTTCCAAAAAATGGTTAGACCTGAGTGACACAGGGCTCATGCATCACAGCTGTGATGGAATCTGTCAAACCACCACAAATGCGCTCGAAAGAGATTTAATTTCTATGGACTTCCCAGAGAAATAAAGGGAAACAAATAAGTATCAAAATATTTGCAGTGTAAAGAGTAATTAATAAGAACAGGCATGTGAATGGAGTTGTCGGTCTTCATCATCCTGACTCAGACCTATATTTGAAGCAAAATAGTTTTTCTGCTCTATGCAGAAAGAGCAGCGGAAGCACATAACTGCTAGGTAAACAGAACCAGATCCCCATTATTCGCACCACACAACCCACTCTGTGGCTCAGCAAAGGCGATGAGGCCAGCGCCAGGCAAACCAGGTTGCCCCCAAACCTCACCAACAGCACTGCCATTATAGCTGTGATGGTGACAAAGGCCTTTTGCTTCTGCCTGTCAACTTTTCCCCCTTTACTGACCTCATCCCCAGGCCCAGCATGATTCAGGACACGGAGAACGGTGAGGCTGCAGAAGGAGCTGACCATCAATGACAAAACCAGGTTGCAGAAAAACAGGATTATGATGAAATCCCTCGTGATCATGATTTTTAATGCAACAATTCCCGCACATATTAGCCAAACAAATCCGATGCTGATGTTCCTGATGGTGACGCCACCTTCCTTACTCAGATTCAGGTATGTGATGGGATGAACTACAGCCACGTAGCGTTCTACACAGATGAGGATGTGAAAGAACATTTTGATGCAAGAGATGATGGCAAACATGTTGCACCCCACCCAAAGCAACAGCGGGTTATCTGTAATGGCACCGCAGGAGCAGGTGATGGATGCAGAGATGCCAATCATCTCCATACCAACCATGTGGTATGTGAAGACATCTGTGGGATTCATGGCTTCACTCTGATTTTGCTTCCGCCAGTGCCGGAAACCAAGGGACAGGATAAAGATGGAGAGAGGGAGAAGGAGTAAAATGTTTGTCACGGTGAAGGCAATGTAGATGGAGGTGCCAGGTGTGGTATTGAAGCAACTGTTGAGAAAGGAAATTCCAGTGGAGTTGGACGAAGGGGAAGAGGCATTGGTGGAACCTTCCATTGCTTTAACGGACTAAAAAGTAAGGTGGACAAAGGAGACTGGATGTTGGAAGAGAAGTTATTTTCATCACATGTATCACGCACAGCTAAAATCTATCAGGAAAAAAATAAATAAATAATGTAGAAATTACTTACACGGGTTAGAGGATTCCTAGTCAGCCAAGAAACTTAAATTATAGGAAGAAAAGCAGCAAATTGTTCTGGATCAAAATAAAGTATACTACTATTACAAGATGCTTGCCTTGAGTCTGTGTCCTCAAATCCTCTAACTCATGTAAAACACTGATGTTACCTGCATATATAGTGTGTGTATGTGTGTCTGTGTTCTGATCGTAACATGATATTTTATCCGTTGCCAATTTGCTATTTAGAAGGCAAATGTCCTCGGAGTTCAGGTTCAGCAAGGCAAATTTGTCCAATAAAAATGGACTGATAAAAATCAGTCTCAAATATTTAACATGTAGATTTTGCATGTAAACAAAATCTCATTGCATGCAAGCGTGCCGTGATCTAAATCATGTTCTGTGCCTCATTTGCTTCTTCAACAATTCACATAAAGTTTCCAGTGGTGTCCTCTATTTATGTGTTGTTCTTTTGGGATTACTGAGCAGGAAAAAAACACTCATTCTTTAATTTAACACTTTAAAATGTAATTCATACATTTCTACAATAACTTACAACAGAGATACAAAGTGCTCCACAGTACTACATCAAACCAAATAATATCAGTCCATTAGCATTAAAGCAAAACCTAAGCAAGTGTAAAACCGAAGCAAGTGCTACCGCAATATGCAAATCTGAGTAATTCTAACTTTAATCCTTCATTTGAGTTATTGGTCTCCTGCACTTGTCTTACAAGATAGAAGTTTTCCTTCTCTGTGGAGAAAAAGCAGTGGTAGCACCAAACTGCTGGGTAAACCAAACCAGAAAGATGAGTAGATAAGCAGGCAGTGCATGGTTGTGTTAAACACCGGTGAAGAAAAAATTGAAATCAAAATCAGATTCCCACAAAACCTAATCAACAGTGTGATCATTATGGCCAGAATGGTGTTAAACGCTTTCTGTCTGGTTTGGTCAACCCTTTCTTTCATTTTTCTCCCTTCAAGAGGTCGCCTCAAAACTCGGAGTACAGCAATGCTGCAGAAGGACACAACAATCAAACAGAAAGTCAGTTTTACAAAGTACACTATGACAATGATGCTGAAATCTTTATTACTGATGAAAAAAACAGTCCTGGATTTAACAACCAAAAAGATAAAATGGAGATCCTTCTAATAGTGCTCTTTTTTGGGTGCATATAAATCACTGGGTGAACAACAGCCAGGTAGCGTTCCAGACAAGCCAAGATGTGAAAGGAAATCTGTCCACATATTAAAATGAAGCAAAGTTGGGATGTCACCATCATGACAATGTGAAGTTGGGTAAACCAAGCAATGCAGAAGGAGATGGTTGTGAAGACAGACAGGAGCTCTACGATAACCATGTTGAAAATAATGCAGTCCGAATGACTAGCTGGAGCAGGATACTGTTGCCACCACCGCTGGAGGACCACGTAGAGGATGACAATGAGGTGAGGGACGGCCAGCAAACTGGTTGCACTGAAAGCGGTGAAAATATAGTTGCCAACATCAACATCCAAGCACTTGAGAAAAGTCGGGTTCATGTCTGAGAAATTGACAGACATTATGAAGGCCTAAAAACAGGATAGAATAAAGGAAATTATAGTTAAAATTGTTGGCAGATCATCAATAAACACTGAAACATTAATTGACATTGGGCCAATCACACGGCACCATAAACGTTTATCGACGTTATTACAATTCCGTAATAAGCAAATGGCTCGTAATTTGATCTTTAAACTTTTGACTGAAATTAAAATCACATTTGTATCACTCAAACTGTTTTGATCAAGGAGACTGTGAGAAATAAATCAATAATAATAATTTTTTTAAAAACCAAAACATCAATGGTGGATAGTTTAGCATTGTTAAAGAAAACAACAGTATGATACAATTTGAAAGGACACCCACCTTGTCCAAGGGAGTCTCACAGGTGTGAACGACAACTGCAAAGACTTTGCATGTTTTCAAAAGGTAACTTCGACCTTTTTATTCTTTTTACATGGCCAATTTCTCCATGCAAATTTTCTGTGTTAACCTGTAAAAGGTAAAAAAAAAGAAAAGATTTTGAATCAGACACTCTTGCAAATGACATGACAGACTATTTAGATTATCAAAACAAATATATGTAATCAAAGCTTAAAGAGAATCAGCACAGAGCAGTTGTTACATTCAAATATGAAAATGCAAAGAGCAGATCCCCCAGTCAAGACCATCCATGGGTTTGTTTTCTTGTCAGGGTCACGTTTAAAGACATTCTAGAACAACGTTTAAATATTGTTTAAACCATTGTATTTCGCTTAAAACCCAAAACATGGAATCTAATCAACTTTAATCCAGTCGTAAATTTCAACGGAAGGAATTAAATTGATTTGAAAGATAGAAGCTAAATGGACTATTTGCAGTGGGGAAACAGAAGATAAATAGACTGACTAGAGAATGACAGAAAATGGAGAGGTTGTTGTGTGACAGTGGCTAAACTGGTCACTGTGGGGGACAGGAAGTATAGACTGGTGCTTTTGGGACAAAGATTGAACTAAATGGGAAAGTGTGGATTAGAGCACTTTATTCAAACTAAATTCTATGAGACTGGGATACATTTGAAGTACATTTTGTAATTGCATTACTTTGAGTATAATTTATTAAACAGCAGTGCTTTTTTACACACATATTTGGAAGACATTGAAGACATTACCAAGAATGGTTAAAAGCAAAAGTCCTGCATGCAAACAGCAAGGAAGGAGGTTCTGAAATGTTCCACTTGGCATGGTTCCATAGATCCCTTCCTTGAATATAAACTACCGAGAATGTTTGCACAGTTTGGGGTCAGAAAACATGTCAAGCAACAGATGAGTATGCGTGCCAATGGTCCTCCACTGAATTTTTCTAGATCTGCACATAGGGAAACGTTTATTGCTCTGTTAGGCTATGTGCTGGGCTTTGTTAGTGGAATTCATAGGTACAAATCTCCGTTTTCTGACCCAAACTGCACATGCATAGTTCTGAGATGTTGCATTTGATGGGGTCTATTGAGTCAAAAAAGATGAGAACTCTTCGGTTGAGCGAGTCATTTGTAGTGAATGGCCAAAAGTAAAGCCTACAATGTTTGACCAAACTTACCGTATTTTCACGACCATAAGGCGCACTGTATTAAAAGGCGCAGTCTCAGTTATGGGTGCTATTTCTGTATTTAAAACATGTGTAGTATCTGACCCGTTCTATGCAGGCTTTACATCTGTAAGGCCGTAATGTGTTAACAGCCACCTAAGCGCCATATTAGGACATGCTCCACATGTGTGTCCTGTGTCTTCTTCCTTTATGTAAGAGGAGCTACTAAAAGATGACACTGGAGCCTGTGGGCCCCCGGTGATTCTCACTAGGAGGATGTATAGCATGAAGCATCTTCACTATTCCCTTTTTTGGTCATAACTGAACACCAGACCATTGGGTTGACCATACGGTATAGTGTGAGGTCATCAGAAAAGAATGTGTTTACTCGACTGTATAAGAAGGAGGTGACGATGAAGACACCTCGGAGTTCTTCACCATCGGGACCGCGAAACCTCCCTCGGGCATGCTGCAGCGTCCGATTGATACCTGACTGTTCTCTCCAATAAACATCTTTGATAACCAAGTCGGTGTCTGCGAAGATTCCTTCCTTATCAACACATCTCGGCAACCACCAGGAGAAGATTCACAACACATGCATAAGGCAGACCGTATTTTTAGGCGCATGCTAAAACATACAGTAAAAAATGACAATGGAAGTAAAACAGTGAGTTTTGACACATTTATTGAACAAAATATTCATTCTTCCGCCACAAAACCATCAAAGTTTTCATCTTCTGTATCTGAATTAAACAGCTGCACTATTTCAATGTCCAACATCCCAAATTCCTCTTCTTCATTATCTGAATCAGACTTACCAACCGGTTCCGCTTCAGTGTTGATGCTGGCTTTTGTGAAAGCTCTTACAATACATGAAGACGGAATACGGTATAAATACGGTACCTTCCCTCAAGCAACATCTACCTAAGCAAGCTAAATCCTTCACATTTATAGCATTATTCTATTAACAGTTTGATGTTGTGACAGTTCAGGAATGTCAAACATGTCTGGCACAAGCTGACATAACTGATCTAGAATAGAAGACCAGTGGTTAGAGAGGGCTGTATTTCACTTGTTGACTCTTTCATGGTATGATTGGTTATATTCATGAAGGTGCAACTGGAAGATCTGTGACCAGAATTAATACCGTTTTCACAGCCATCATAAAACCTTCCCCTATCTTTTTTTCTGCCATTGGATAAGTGATTAAATTGAAGTTGTGCAAAAAAAAAAAAAAACAGCCAAAACAAAACAGCAAAGAAAACAAACAATAAACAAAACACCCCAACATGAAGAAATCATGAGCCCAGGTTCTTGGTTCCCCATTGGTTGCTGTTCCTTCAAAAGAGTAGTTTCCTAGCTTTTTGAAGGTAGATCAATGGGAGGACCAGACTACTAGGCAGGGTTAACCAGATTCCTGTCAGATATGTGATACACTTTTCAGCCTCTTGAATTTGTCCTATGACAGTTGTTGCAGTGGCAAGAATATATCCAAGAAACCTCAAGGACAACACTCCCAGTATCACTGTGACATTCTGCAATGCCTTGACCTTTAATGGGTCTACAAGTCTCCGTCCACCCTCTTTTCCTGGGTGGTGGCGAATGAGTGAAAGGGCAATATAGAGGTTAAGGGCAAATATTAAAAATATGACAATGGTTTCAACACCAATTAACAGATATGCAAGACTGCTACCATTCTCATATATAAGATGAGTAAAAAAACACCAACTGCATAGCCAAACACAAGTAATCATGATGTTTCTAATCTTGATCCATTTTGTTGTTTTCAAACTCAGGTAGGTGACAGGGTAAACAACTGCCATATAGCGATCCATGCAGGTCAGGATGTGAAAGAACATCTGCCCGAGTAAATTCATTGAGTAAAAGTACATACCGACCTGAATCATATATGGGATATGAATGTGAACACCACAAGAAATTAAAATACACCCAAATATGCTCAGAAGGTCGAGCAAGATGACATGGAAGGTGAAGAGGTCAGAGTGACCAGTAGGTGTGCTGAGGTGTCGCTGTAGATGTTGTCGAAGACCCAGGTGAAGAACGAGCATGAAGGGAGGGAGGAGGACAAGGATGGAGGTGAACGTGAAGGCGTAAAAGGCAAAAGAACCAAACGAGGACAAAAGGCATATTTTAAATTTTCCATACATGCTCTCTGGAAAAGAGAAAGTTGTAATGGAAGCATTGGAGGTGAAAGAGGCAGTGACTGACATAACTGCAAGAGAGACAAAGAAGAGGTTTAATCAAATGTTTCTATCATTGCTTTAGTAGATTTACAGCAGTGATCATTAAACTCACCTCCTGTGGTGTTTCCTGATTCTGAGCTGCCTGAACATCTGTCAGCAATGTAAGTTGCTTGTGGCTTGTGTTTGCATGTTGTATTAATAGGTAAGCATGTGACACGTTTAATGTGCAAATGCAAAGTCTATGGAATTATTTTAAGTGACGTGCAAAAAACATATAATTTATCAGGGAAGAAAAGAAGCTGGGATGACTTTTAGAAAGGAGAAGTCACATCTTTTCCCTAAAGTAGAAACATTTAAGCATTTTACACTATTATTTTTATATAAAGGCTTCAAAATAAATCTTTAACTCCTAATCTTGACTTTCAGTTGAGAAGGTATGACCACAATGTTGCCTTTGCAAATGCAAATGACTTATACATCCTCCTCAATTTTCCAATAACAGTGATTGCTTGACAGGAGTCAAATTAGCTACAACTTAAAATTGATGCTTATTCAAATTAAACACTCTGGTCAGAGCACCTGCCAGATTAGCACTCCCCAAGGGTGAAGGTCCTCTCAGACCTTACTGAAATAAGTTTAAAACCTGAAATGTTGATTCTGTGAGGAAACCAAAGTCCCCCTGTGATCCATCATCCACAATTTGATTCTTCATTGTCATTAAAATGTTTTATGTTTAGTGTGTTAGTGAACCTCTCTGGGTTCTGGACCCCACCCAAGCCTTAAACTTTTGTGAGTGTTAAGTAGTATGTTGTTTTCTTTACATCTTTGTTTGTCTTATTAGTTGATGGATATTTAAGCCACTCTGCCTTTCAGCTTGTGCCAGATTGTGCCTGTAAATTTTATTTTGTCAGTACTTTTGTAAGTATGTAGCCTTTGTTTTTATGAAAGGGGTTTTTAGTTCTGCTTTTATAAGTAGTAATAGGCAAGATCTGTCGGCACTCTCCATTTTTTTACTTTTGCGCCAACCTGTTTCTTGCCGGTTAATGAAGACCTGGTTAAGCCAAAAAATATTTGAGCCTTACTTCATTGCCTGCTTGTGGATCTTTCATCCCTGAAATCCTAACATGAACAGGTCACCACTCAATCCCAGAGATTTTTGGTGAAAGTGGATTTATTTATATACCACATCTGAAAGCAGGACTTAATAAAATGAGAAGTTGACAAAATCTCTGATCAAGGCTGTGAGAACAATAAAATAATGAAAAAATGGTTAAGAATTTTTTGTATTTGTGAAAATAATAGGATTAAAAGTTAAAATCTAGTAAAAGAACTTTAGAAAACAGGAGGTGTATAAAAACAATATCTGAAGAAAACCATAAAGCAAAAGATTGAAATATGTGGGCTAGCTAGACTATAAAGGAGAGAATAAAATCTTAAAAACTAAATTCAATGAAGCCTAAGTAAGTCTGTTGTAGCAAAACTAAAGATTATGTTTACATTTTCAGCCAAAAGATGTCACGAAAAAAGTTGGGTTTTTTTTTTACTGTGTTTATCTGTGTCATCTGCCCACACCCTAGCCCTGCAATTAATGTGTATTTCTTGATGCGTTTATTGTGCATTGACCAAAATAGTTGTCTCTAGTTGTTGTTTAAAAAAGGCAGTTTTTGTGTTCTTTGTAGAAAGAGAATCGGCTGTAAGAGACTACAGGGTAAACCACTGCCAACTACAAACAGTGACACAACACACATTTTGTCCACATTAACTTCTGCCGAGGCATAAACAGAATTACACACTGTTGTCCCCAGAAACCTGAACGTCAACAAAGTCAGTATTGCAATCATGGTATTGAATGCCTTCAACTTTGATTTGTCTACCTGGCGTTTACCTCCCTCCCCCGGTCCAGTACGAATCAGGACATAAAGAACAGAAAAACAGCTAAAAATGACAAATAAAAGGAGAAAGACTGAAAAAATTGAGAAAAAGCTGATCACTTGTGTATGACCTAGAAACTTCAATAAAATAATCTCGGCAAAGTTACACAGCCAAACCAGGCCAATTGTGATATTTCTGGCTATGATGAATTTGTGCTTCTTCAGGCCCAGATAAAATAATGGAAAAACAATGGCCAGGTAGTAGTCCACACATGTGAGGGGGAAAAACATCATCTGTCCGCAAAGGTAAATGCATAACATGTAGATACCAGCTGATATCAGTGGAGAAATATCTGTGTGGACACTGTAGCAGCAGAGTACCGATCCTATGACTTGCATCAGGTCTAGGAGGACCATGTTGTAGGTGAAGACATCGCAGTGGCTCATGTGGGTGTTGGGGATCTGCTTCCTCCAGCGTTGGAGGCCCAGGTAGAGCACAATGAAGCAAAGGGGCAGGATGACAATGATATCAATTGCAATGAAGACAGTGAGGCTGGTGGCACCGGCTGTGGAGTTAAAGCACCTGTACATTTGTTCAAACGCTGTAGAGGGGGGGGAGAAGTTGCCAGACATAACTGCAGAGAGGATGAAAAAGGTGAGAAAAAAATTAAACTATTTAAAAACTATGAAGATTAGCCATTGAAGTGACTTCCGCTCTTATCGTCTTTTAGGTTGTTGATATCTACTTGGTCAAGATTGCATATTAAAGTCTAGAAATAAATAGCATTGTTATAACAACTGTACCCAAATAACCATATTTAAAGGCACCAACCTTCAAACTCGTTCTCCAGAACTTGCCACCTCCAGTTCCCTAAACAGCATTAATGTTGATTGTGCAGTTTGCCAGCCTGTTGAGTGTGTGTGGAACACACTATATTTGCATGCCAGCAAATAATTGCATTTCATCATGCTGCAGTTAAGTAATATTTCCATATTCTGTTTCAGCTCCTTCACGGAAAAAGGGTGATAGACTGAATCTGAATCCTGGGGTGTTTGTTACATAAAAATAACAAAAAATGTTCTTCTTCATTACTAGGCCTTCTTTTGTCATGTATATTACCCATTCCCACAACACAAAATATATCAAACTAGAATTTGAAAGTGTGCTGTCAGCAGCAGAGTCATAAAAACTCTTGGAAATCATGGCCCATTTTGAGGAAGCCAAATGATGTTGATGAATGATTCCAATCAACATAATGCAAATGGACTGCCGTGCCGACAAAAACCAGGAAATTTGTTTGACAGGAGGAAAAATCACATTCTTTTTCCTACAAAAGAACAGGGTACAATGTTAAAAATTATTTCTCTAAATTAATGTAATAAAAACCAAAATCTGCTATAGGTAAACCAAAAGCTTTTAATTTTGTTACATTTTCAGGTGAAAGATTATGTGACCAAAACATTTTTAATAATAGCTATACTTTGAATTTCTAAAATCAGAATGTAAGGTATATCTGTGTGCTACCTGCATAGCAATGGAAGATGACAATTCTGATTTAATTTATTGCCTGTTTGTTGATGTGTTAAAAATCTGTAAAGTGACTATATATGTTCTCTCTATTTGTTCTTGCAAAATTGAAGTTTTCCTGTCCTTTGTAAAAACAGGACTTGGTGCAAAAGACTACAAGGCAAACCATTGCAGACTAAAGACAGCCACACAACACACCTAGTGTCCTCTTCCACTACTGAGGCAAAAAGACCATTACAAATTGTAACCGCAATCAACCTGAATATCAGCACTGTCAGTATTGCAATCATGGTATTGAATGCCTTTATCTTCGATTGATCTACCTGCTGCTTACCTCCTTCCCCTGGTCCTGGATGACTTAGAACATAGAGAACCGACAAACAGCTGAAAACAATGACCGATAGAAGGAAAGCAGTAATAACTGATAAAAAAGGGATTATTTGTGTTTGCTCTATAAAAGTCAAAATATATACACAAACAAAGTTGCATAGCCAAATAAAGCCAATGGTGATGTTTCTGGCTCTGATGAATTTGGGCTTCTTCAAGTTGAGATAAATAATGGGGAAAACAACAGCCATGTAGCAGTCCACACATGTGAGGGAGAAAAACATCATCTGTCCAGACAGGTAAAACCATGATATGTAGATACTGGCATAAATCAGTCCTGAAACATCTGCTTGGACACTGTAGCAGGAGAGCACAGATCCAATGATTTGCAGCAGGTCTATGAGGACCATGTTGTAGGTGAAGACATCACAGGGGTTCATAGGGGTGTTGGGGGTCTGCTGCCACCATTGACGCAAGCTTAGGTAGAGAACAAGGATGCTAAGAGGCAGAACGAAGGTGATGTTGATGATGCTCAAGACAGTGAGGCTGATGGTACCGGCTGTAGAGTGATAGCACCAGTACATTTGTTCAAACACTGTAAAAGAGTGGGAGAAGTTGCCAGACGTAACTGCTGGCAGAGAGGATAATAGACAAATTTAAATAGTGAGATTATGGAGTTTACTGTAGTCATTGAAGGGACATCAACTCTTATTGTCTTACTTTTCTGTCAATATTGAATACTAAAGTCTAGAAAATAAAGAACATTGTTATAACAAATGTATTTACCCATATTTAAAGGTCCTGATCTTCGACGTAATACAACTCTTTCTCCACACTTGGCACCTCTTCACTTTCCTCAACGGCATTAATATTGATTGCACTATGCGCCAGCCTATGGACTTCATGTGGAACAACATACTGCATTTGCATGCCCCCCCCCGTATGGTCCCCTAAGGTCTATAAGCTTGCCATGCTCGTTTTTTATTGTTATTGTATCGCAACCCAAAAACAGATTAAGTTGATATGGGTAAGAGTCATATTGTCACACCCTTTAAATTGAGCACCAACACTATGTGTGCTGAGTAAGTCCAAAAAATGGTAAAATATAACAGATGTAAATTACTGTGAGATATCTTCAATTCGTTTACCACAGGATGATTAATATTTGGAATTTATGCATATTCAACCTGTCTTGCCTCGTGCTAGTGTAGCCTGTCTGGACTGACACTTTGGTAAACTTGATTCCCTGTCTTATTTTGTGGATGACACGGAAAGGGACAAGGACATTTGCGCAACTGCTGAGCTAGGACAGCTTTATTCTTGTACAAAACACATCAACATAGCAAGTTCTTATCAGCAATGTTGCCACTGTGCGCCTTTAGAAGTGAAAGAATATGACTGCAAACGTAATCATAAAAATAGGAATGGGAGAGTACCGATACCAGCCTTTTTTCTGTACTTTAAGTACTGTAGTTTAAGTGTTGGTACTGGCATTAATTGTCACTATCAGACCCCCCATACTTCATGGCACAAAGAAAAAAAAGTCTAGTAGTACACTTTGCCAGAAGATGCTATGGCACCTTGGGAATTCTTTGCCTTGCACCCTGTTGAAAGAAACTGCACTGCTGACACAATTATGGGGGCTCCCAATATGAAAACATCACTGTTTTGGACATTGCAGAATAAACTGTTAAATTAAAGATGCAAGAGGCGACATGAAGAAGAGTTAATTTTAGACTTTTCATCAGTCCGATTGGCTTTAATGGATCAGCCGATATTTCGCATTTTAAGCATAATGACTTAATTCACCAATCCAATCAATGACATTACTGTAATTTTGAAATTTTCTGCAGACGCTCCCATAGATTACTGATGGCTTGTCTTTTAAATGTCTCATTTACCCTGACGGAATTTCAATGCACTGACATGTTGGTTTGCCGGTGACGATGGTGCTAGCCAATGATTCAAATTTCAAAAACCGAGGCTGTGTCCGAAACCACAAACTCGTTCCCTATTCACTACTCACTGCATTGGGAAAACAATTGAGTGAACTACGTAGCGCACTCAATTCAAATTAGTTTTCGGACACTACGGACACTACGGCGCACGTAAAATGACGTAATGTTGTCGCATAATAATAACGAACCGTTCCCGGGAAAAGTGGCCAGGTCCATTTAATTATTTTAACCCATCCAAAACATACCCAAACACATTCAGCGGTCGTTTCTTTGAAAATGCAATATTTTACCCTATTATAATCTTTATATAATAATAGATTAAAATATTAATGTCAATAACATAACACTTCCTTATTATCTCAAATAATTAGTGTCCGGTGACATTTTCCATGACATACAAGTAATACAGGAATTTTACATACAGGAATTTTACATCACAAAATGGCTCCAGAACTGGTTTTCATTATCTTTAATATTCTTTTCTGCGATCCCGCTGTCTGGTGAGGAACAGACGAGTCCGAAGGACAATTTTGGCTCTAAGATCCAGATGTCAAACTGTAAGTGAGGGAGGGGGGGTAAACATTTGATGGTCGATTGATTTCCACATTTATGTGTTATTTTAAGATGATCATATAGTATCAAACAGCACAGTGAAAATAGCCTTTAAATTTATACCACTCCTACAGTACCTTAAATTTGCATTTGAAATGCACCGATTCTAGTAAGGTAGAATTAAAGCAGTACGTAATCTAATAAGATGCTTATAGTCGCATATAAATAAATAAAGGCAAAAACATATTTAAAATGGAGGCAGCAATGTTCCACTAAAGTGAAAGAATTTTACGCTCTAGTAAGATATGTGAAACAAATAGCATATAATAATAATAACATAATATTACATACATTTGTACGTCATGTCTGCTCGTTTACCCGCCATCGACAGATTATCACGTGATACCGTAAAGGCTGATGGGATATATTACCGAGTTGGGGTGCATCGGTTGTACACTACTTTTCGCAGTGCATTGTGGGATACATTGAGTGCACTCGCGATGCTCACTAAGAATTTGGACACAATTTCAAAATGGCGTCCACACGATTGAGTGCACTATGTAGGGTATAGGGGGTGGTTTCGGACACAGCCCATCATTGTTCCACACATAGTGACAGAACATAGACGTACAAAAAAAGCCTCTTATTCAAACTAATGTTACGTATATGTTTTTGCTTTAAGCAAACAAAATAAGTCATATGTCTCATTGGTTTAAATGTGGTCTGTGTTTTTATCTCCTTGTGCCATTTATGCTTTGAATTTTTCTTTGAGTTTTTTGGAATCTTAAATACATTGGATACAAACATGTGGAAATGTGGGATGTGTAGTGCACTTGTTAGAGAAAAGTAATTTAATTACATTAAATAATTTAATTACAGTAAAGTAAGTTGTGCCCATTATTTTTATCTCAGTTTATTTTTAGTTTATGCTAATTGAACTTTGAATTTATATCTTGCCAATGCTGATTGTTTTCTACAGGTCATTAATATTTAACCTTTTCATCTCAATCAGCCTTCTAAGTCAGTATGGGGAAAAAATTGTCAAACATTGGCAACAAAGGGCTTCGGTTTTATGGGGGGGTGGGGGGGTGGTGATGTTTTTTGAGGGGATAATCAACTGTCTGCAAGTGTATACAATAAATAAATAAGTTATTTAAATAGACATATTGTGGCAGGACGAGGAACGACTCGGACAGAGCAGGTGGTTTAGACGTCTTTATTCTGCAACCAGCAGACCAACACTAAATGGCGCGTTGAACAGTGCATCCAATCAAGGGCTAACCACGCCCATCACCCCATGCATCACCTGGGTGTGAGATACACCCAAATGTGTCCGCCACAATATTACTCACTCACATGATCACTTTTTGGTTTATCAATAATTAGTGATTGGCCTCAAAAATCTTGATTGTGTAAGTCCGATTAATTTAATTAATTTAAGTCCTTATATTGGGTCTGAAAAACATGACATTGAACATTCCCAAAGAAAATTCTCTCCAAACTCTGGCAGCTCTGGGTTAATACTATTATTATACAGTGGGACCTCTACTTACAAACGTCTGTACATGCGAAATTTTCAGGTTACGAAACGTCTCAACTGGAAAATATTTCCTCGTTACAAAAGAAATTTCAGGATACGAAAGGCAAAAATACGCTACTGCTGCTACTCGCAGCTCGCGGAGTTTAGCGAAGGCAAACGTGCTTGTAGCTGCTCTACCATTGGCTATCGCCTAGCATCTTCCTGTAATCCCATTGGCTAGGAAGGACATCAATATGTACAAGTTTGTGTGTATCCCAGCATCTTCTTCGTCGTCTTCCGGATTTACCACAAGTGTTAACGTGCTACTAATGACGGCTAATGTAAGATTAGCCTGTAATAAAGTTCATTTTGTTCCTGGAGAAGCCTTGCACTGAATTTGTACATTTATTGTGCGGTAATCTAATTGTAACATGTATTTGTTACATGTTTTGATGCATTTTTATGATTTATAAAAAAAATTATGTCCAAATTTTTGGTGGCTTGGAACGGATTAGGGTATTTACATGGAAAACGCGTCTCTACTTACGTAATTTTCAGGTTACGAAACAACTTCTAGAACCAATTAATTTCGTAAGTAGAGGTCCCACTGTATGGGAAGCTATACAGATGTGCTGTACATTGTGTAAAATAAATGAAAGGCAAACAAACTAAAGCAAAGATTATGCCAATGAACCGTATCAGCAGAGTCACCAGAATTGATGAAAAATACGGTCCAGTTTGAGGAAGTCAGATGATGTTGACCATTGATTCTAATTAACATAATGCAAATAAGCAACAAATGCCAGGAAACAGATTTGACAGCAGTCAAATGAGCTGTAACTTGACATTGTTTACGCTATAAAAGAAGAGCATAAATCTTAAAATTGCTTTTATAATTTCATGCAATGAAATCTAAAGTATATCTGCCATAGTAAACCCAAAGACTTTTACAGTTGTGTCCACAGCAATGAAGGACATCAATTTAATCTGTGCTTTTTGGTAGGTGCCTGAGTTGAGTATTAACACTAAATGTTTTCTGGAAGATGACAATTCTGAGTTAATTTTATTGCGTATTTTCTGTTGGGTTTAAAATTTGTGTCATGACTATAAATGTTCTCTCTATTTGTTCTTGCAAAATGTAATTTTCCCTATTCTTTGCAGAAACAGGATTGGCTGCAAGAAACTACAGGGCAAACCATTGCAGACTAAAGACAACCAAACAACACACCAAATTTCATCTTTCACTTCTGCAGAGACGTAACTAAAACTATAAACTGTAGTCCCCATGAACCTGAATATCAGCACTGTCAGTATCGCAATCATGGTATTGAATGCCTTTATCTTTGATTGATCTACCTGGCGTTTACTTCCTTCACCTGGTCCTGGACGTTTAAGAGCATAGAGAACAGACAAACAGCTGAAAACAGTGAACAATAGGAGAAAAGTAGTAAGAAATGACAAAAGGTTGATCATTTGTGAATACTCTACAAATCTCAATAAACATATCCAAAAGACGCTGCCTAGCCAAATAAAACCAATGGTGATGTTTCTGGCTCTGATGAATTTGGGCTTCTTTAGGTTAAGATAAATAATGGGGAAAACAACAGCCATGTAGCAGTCCACACATGTGAGGAGGAAAAACATCATCTGTCCTGACAGGTAAAAGGATAACATATAGATACCAGCAGCTATCAGTGGAGAAATATCTGCATGGACACCGTAGCAGGAGAGTACAGATCCAATGACTTGCAGCAGGTCTATGAGGACCATGTTGTAAGTGAAGACGTCACAGTGGTTCATGGGGCTATTGGGGGCCTGCTGTCGCCACTGCTGGAGGCCCATGTAGAGAACAAGGATGCAAAGAGGCAGAATGATGGTGATGTTGATGATGCTGAAGACAGCAAGGCTGACGGCAGCGGGTGGGGAGTGATAGCACCTGTACATTTGTTCAAACACCGTTAAGGAGCGGGAGAAGTTGCCAGACATAACTGCTGGCAGAGAAAAGATAAATTTAGTGGTGAGACAATGAAGATTAGTCATCGAAGGGATAGCCCCTATTATTGTCTCTATTTGTTATTCATAATATCTACTCTGAAAAGATTGCATGTTAAAGTCTAGAAATAAAGAACCTCATTATAACAAATGTATTTAATCATATTTAAAGGCACCAACCTTCAACCAACCAAAAGCACCAACCAATACAACTCTTTCTCCGGAACTTGTCACCTCTTCAGTTCCCTCGACAGCATTAATGTTGATTGTGCACTGCACAAGCCTGTTGAGTACATATGGAACGTCACACTATATTTGCATGCCGCAAAACCAGTAAAAAAATTCATTTTATCATGCTGCAGTTAAGAAATATTTCCACATGATTTACCAGGAAGTCCGCACTGAGCCCTTTGTACAGTCAGACTTCACCCACAGTGGTTAGCTTAGGGCCACAGGTTTGGTACATTAAATCATTCTTTGTAGTCATAGTTCCAGGCCTTTGAGCTTGCATTGCTCTCTAAACTATCAAATATACCCTTATTGTACCCAGTAAAAGATCAGTTTGAAATGGACGAGGTTAACAAGTCCTATTGAATTAGTACCTTAGTATCTAATGTGTAAACACAATAGGTACTAAGCATTGATTTTGATTACTAAAAGATTACTTCAATTCTTTTGACCACAGAATGATTAATAATTTAAATTGAAGCATGTGCCACCCATTTACTCTATTACTACTAGTCCAGCCTTCTTTCGTCATTTATTTTCCCATCCCCACAACGACAACGTTCAAGGAAACCAGATGATGTTGCCCATTGTTTCCAGTTAACATTGTAGGAGTCATATATCGTTTCACTGGTATATAATACATTTTTGATTGGTTTAGTCTGGTTGTCATGGTGAAACGCTGGGTCTGGGTGTGCACTGGAAATGAGAGGTCTATGTTATATAAAGGTTGAATCACTTGAACTTTGACAGGAGAGAGGGGAGTTCAGTAGCCATAATTGTTGACTGTCTTTTGTTTGTATGATCGTTCGGGTTGCAACTCGCAAACAAGTGCGCGTTGCACCTGATCTGTGTGTGTAATCCAAAAGCCACTAAAGCAACTGTTTGTTAATAAATGCTTTGAAACTTACCTGGACTCATTGTGCATCTCTACACATATATACTGGACCAAACTTCAACCTCTCAATTGGTTAATTAACCTTTATTAAATCAGCTAAAACCCAGTGAGATCAGGATCCCTTTCACTAGGGTGACCTGGCCAAGAGGTCAGCAGCATGTCATAGGAACAGTTACAAGAAAGTGATAGTATAGGTTACAACATACAATTTCAAAGAGTCAATGTTAGTTTTCAATAAGAATAAAAAGTAAGGGAGCTGTGACAGTTTAAAAGTTAAAACACACTTTTCAGTGGTCTCACACTGTCGCTCGCTCAGGATAGAACGGTCCCTCAAACAGCAACATTTGTCAACAAAAATTACAGCTATCCAACTCCCCTCTCTTCTGTCAAATTGCAAGTGATTCAGCCTTTATATTACCTAGACATCTCCTTCCCAGTGCACACATGACCCAGACCCCACGCATGAACATGGCAACCAGACTAAATCAATCAAAAATGAATAATACACCAGTGAAACAATATACAAAAAATGCAAATGGGATATCGTGGCAACAAAAGCCAGGGAATATATTTGCTTACAGAGAGCTAAAGATAAAATATTAATACGTAAAAGAGATGTTTTGTAACAGCTTTGTCACAAAAATCCTAACGCACGTAAGGGCGACCCAACCACGCCCACAATGGTAGAAATTTATGGGGAGCCATCAGAGTTTTGCTCTCCAGATTGAAGAAGCAGCAATTCAAGAAGAAAGCGTGAGTTTGTTTTAAGATATTTGTTTTTTTATTGTCAGTTTTCCCCACTGTAAAGCAAAGTGATACAAAATAATTTTTCCCACTATCGTATGTTCATTGAATTTTGATTTTTGGAATCTTTCATTTCTGATTTGTCTTTGTCCGCAGACCCCATCATTCGTCTGCTGGATCGATTATGTCCTTCAACTCTTCATCCATTCCTCCCTCTCACTATCCCTACACCAACTCTTCCCATTCTCCTCTTTCAGCTAGGTGCTTTAACTACAGAGCTGGCTTCTTCAGCTTCACAGCCTTCGCCGTTACCAACATCCTCATCCTCCTCCCCCTCTGCATCCTTGTCCTCTATCTGGGTCTGCAGCGATGGCGAAAACGGTTCTCAGCTCCAGGTGCAGCTGCAACATCTCACGCTGATGCCATCACCTATCACATGATCATCGTGGAGTTGCTCGGTGTCCTTGGGTGTGGTATCTTCTGTTGTGGCGCCTTCTTTGGCTTGCTGGAGCTGACGAAAGCAGGTCTGTACTTGTACAGCATCACCGCAGAGGGGCACACATCATTTCACATCCTCTCATGTGTTGATCGTCACCTGGCTGTTGTTTATCCAATCACTTATCTGGCATTGAAGCAGAGCAGTGGAGTCCTTATGAGAAATGTCATCATAGGCTGCGCGTGGCTCTGTTTTGCCATATTTGCTGTATTCAGTCAGATTTTTTATCACCCATCTTCAAGCTTTTGTTTCTTAGTTTTCTCCATACTGGTTATCATTTTTTGCTGCCTTTGCGTTCTCCATTCTCTGATTCGTCCTGGGCCAGGAGCTGGAGGGGGGATGAACCAATCAAAGAAGAGGGCACTTCACACCATCATGGCCATAATGGGTGCTTTGATGTGGAGGTTTGGGGGGTACCTGTCTGTCCTTATTATATATGCTTTCTCTGTGATGAGTGAGGATGTCCGATGTGTAGTGCTGGTATCAGGATCCTGGTTTTCTTTGCCCAGCAGTATGGTCTTACCTCTGCTTTATCTGCACAGGACAAGAAAGCTAGGCTAAATAGGGTAGATTTGCAACTAGATTTGTATTTGCAACTAAAGACAACTAATAATACATATCCTACATAATAATACTCTGACTTTCTAACAAAGTGGCAGTGAAAAATGCTGAGGTAGATAGAATTCCCAGCATCTGCTCTGCCAGATATAAATGTGTCAACAATTTTTATCTTTGTGTGTCAATTTAGCAATTTTAATCTACATTTTCACTTGTTTCTGGAGCAGCCTTTTACTGTGACAAGTATGCCTTTTAAAAACTAATGTTGCGCTGGTTGATAATACATTCAAGGGACTTAAAGTGTCAAGGTTTGTTTGGATATATTAAAAAAGATCTGACAGAATGTGATATATGTCATCACTATTACCATATTTACATGCATGCAAGAAAACCAAAACCAATCACTGGTTGCAGTCATTTCCCCATGTCCCAGTGATTAAAATTGCCCAAAACCAACAAGACTGATGCATCCAGCAAGATGCACAGTTGATGCATCCGGCAAGATGCACTGTTTTTGCACCAGTCTGAGTACCATTGTCTTAATTTGTTCTAGGTTAATAACTGAGGAAACTCTTGTGATAGATAAAATGGCCAAATGGATATGTTTAAAAGTTTAATGTCCGGGTATTTAGTGGTTCACTAACAGGTGCAGTCCCACACCAGCTTTTATTCCCAAATAGACACAACTCTCCACCTGTGGATTTGGATTGTACCTACAGCTCTGCTTCTTCCCTTGAGGATCCTGCTGAAAAACTCCTAGAAGCTCCACTGTAATCAGCCCTGTACTTCTGCAACAAGACAGGGAAAGTCCTACTGATCCTGAAGATGCATTATAAACTCACAGAGCATATGAAAAGAGTAGAACAAAATCAAAAAAGACCTTGACTGAAGACTGAAGTTAGCCTTTATCCTGGATCTGTCCCTCACCAATGGCTATTTCAACATTTGTGTTAAAGATAATAGCAGAGAAATGTATGTTGTATTTAAAAGTCAAAGTGGACAGCCAATAAACTATCACAGGGTCAGCTGAATAGAATGGACTGGAACTGGACCAGTAATATGCAAAAACAGCCTGAAATATTCAGGAGGGATTTGTACAAACACAGACACACATGTGCTACACTCTCACATGAACCTGATATAGAGATGGCTTTCACAGTTGAGGTGAGTCCACCTATTGTTCACTTTTACACATGAAAAAGTCAGAAGTTATTTTCGAATTCATTGCAATTCTTCGCTAAAAGCACAAAATGTACCTATTTTTTATTTTGTTATCATCAGAGGCTGTGGAAAAATAGTATGTTTAATGCAGAGTCAGTGCTGGAAGAACATTTTCTTCTAGTTAGATTGAAATCATCAGTGATTAAGGGTATGGAAGCTTTGACCCATTTCTAGGAGAGTAAGTAAACTACTCTCTGTTAACATAATGGTTTTGCACATGTAAACTCTCTGTCTGTCTGTTTGTTAGCAAATTATGAACAGATTTTAATGAAATTTTCAAGAAATTTTATTAATGGGTCAAGGAAGAGCTCATTACATCTTGGTGATCTGGATTCAGGAGGGACATATAAATTAAAATGTGCAAATTCAACAAAAATAGGCAGTTGGATTTTCTTTAATGCATTCTGAATTTTATGGCTTGAAGATAGTGGAAAAGCTGCACGAAGGGGGAAGGAAAGTCATGGAGAAGGGACATCATGAAATCGCGTGATGTGTGAGGGGGTTGGTCTACCATTAATGTAATTTATTTCTGGGGTAGGGTCTATTTAGAAGGCTCATAACACCATATGTTTTGTCAACTCATCTTTTCTTCATTTGCATGCGCCTTTTTTGACAGAAACCTTAGTCTATCCATTTGCATGCTTTACTTGGTGTGTTGTGCAATTTTTTTTATAGGTGCAACTTCCTGAGAAGATGACTGCATTTTTTTGCAGATTTGAATTTTGAATCAGAAATATGTAATGAATATTTTATCTGCCATTAAAAATTACTATAATCTGCACCATGCCCCTCCAACTTATCCTTTTCAATTCATAAAAATGCCTTTTAGACAATTTTAAAGAATTTTTATATCTATTTTTAGATCTTTGTTATCTTTTGCACTAAATTTTAACATTTTCGCAAATCTATAGACACCACTTCTGCTACTTCGGGTCAACCATGATTACTCCAAATTTCTGACCAGTGACACAGTCATTCTTGACTACCAGAAGAGAAAAAAGTTATGCCAGGAGCAATACAGGTCTGCAAGTGAGAAAAAAGTTCTCACCTGCTGCATACGCATGTAAAAGCCTAAAATATTTAAATGGGGGACATGATGGACGACAACAGCTAATGTCAGTGATTGAGGCTAAATGTTCACTACCCTGAGTAGAGACCATGTTTGACAGTCTTCCTCTCATTGTAGATTGGGATGTCAATCAACTCATCCAACTCCAATAACTCTGCACAAACTTCTTCTATTGAACACTCTCTCCAACTGCTCATTTGCCTAACCTCCCCTGCAGGCACTGCCATCACCATGGCTTTTGCCATCACCAGCCTCCTCGTCCTTTTGCCTCTCTACATCTTCATTCTCTACAAGGGTGTTCAACAATGGCGGCAACAGCAGACCAAGACCACCATGGGTCACACTGACATCTTCACATACCACATGGTTGTCATTGAGCTGCTGAGTGTTATTGGTTCAATAGTCCTTACTTTTGGTGCCTCCACTAAACTCTCATGGTTGGCACAGATGGGTGTCATCATTTTATCTTTGAACTACTTCGGACAGGTGTTACTTCATGTCCTGACTTGTGCTGAGCGCTACCTGGCCGTTGTTCACCCCATCATCTACCTGAGGCTGAAGAATGAAAAAGGGATCAAAATCAGAAACACTGCCATTGGTTGTTTTTGGCTACTCTGCTTAGCGTGGGGATCCACGATAACAATGCATACCGAACCATCTTTCAGTTTTATAATCTTGCTTTTTACAACCTTGGTTCTTATTTCCATTTCAGTCTTGAATCTGTCGATTTTCTGTGTTCTGATCGGTCTGGGTCCGAAGGGAAAGGGGGGGAGGAAGCAGCAATGTGACCCATCAAAACTGAAGGTTCTCTTTACAACCATGGCTATCCTGGGAGCTCTGCTTTTTAGGTTTTTGTGGGCTATAGCTTCCATTGTTGTAATGAATTCAGAACACGTTGAAGAATCTAAAAAGTGCAGTTTTTCAATTTCCTTGTTTTGGATTAATATACCAAGCAGTCTGGTGCTACCTGTGCTCTTTTTGCAGAAGCAACGGAAAAGAGCAAGGCTGTTACAACTAAAGTAATTTTAGATTAAAATTCAGATTCTTTCTTTTCGAAAGAAATGAATTACCATGCGACACTTGTGGCTAATCTGGAAAGAATGTAACATATGAAGCAAAGGAGTAACGCAGAAGAATTTGTCTAGAAGAATTTTATTTGAAAATAAATTTATAAGAGCAAATAATGTGTGTCTTCAATTCCTGACAAGAGTGAAGGATGAGCGGACACCAGCGGTGTAGTGAGCTGAGAGACAGACACTAAGGAGATTTAGCTAGTGCTGCGTGGCTGTATATTAATCTGCATAATAAATTCATAATAAGGCCACTGAGTAGGCGCCAGACTGGTAGTACTGCCATAAATAACTGTGTCCCGTGTAGTTCCCAAAATCTTCTCTGCATAAACTAAGCAGATCGATTAAAAAAAGCCATGTCATATCACTACACAAGCTGTAGATGTATAAGCAATCCCCAGTCAGTGCGATTTTTGGAGAATGACATATGCTAATATAGAAAAAACAAAGTATACAGTGTGAATAATGATTGATGTTTGTTTATGCAGCATGCAAAAACAGCCGCAAAAGACAAGTCATTAAAGAGCAGTGGGTGCAGAATCACACAAAGACATTCACACTTTGCATGCAGTCGAACACAGTTTGCAAACTCAGCAAGAGGTGAGTCTGCTTTCTGGATTATGATGTTATTCCTTATGGTACTATATTGTTGTCCTGTGTTTTGTTTTTTGTCCAGTCTTTTGTTGGGTTGTTGTTTTATATATATATATAAAAATTCAGTCTTTAAATTTACAAGTGAAGTATATCTGCACAGTATGTTTAGTTGGTGCTAATTTAAAAGCATTTGCACTTTTTGTGCAGAATAATGGGTCTTGTCATTTTTTTGACTCTTTCTCTGTTACTCTTTGACAGTTCTGCCAACCAGTGATGTGCAACTACCCCTTAAACATTTCCACTAACAAAGACATTCTACAGGAATGCTTATTCTCCCCTGCTGGCTTCGCCATCATGACCTCTTTTGCCATCACTCTCTTCTTCATCCTGCTGCCACTCTTCCTATTTGTCATTTACTTGGGACTTCAGCAGTGGCTGCAGCAACACCCTGCAAAGTCTATGAGCCATTCAGATGCTTTCACCTTCAACATGATTATTATAGAGCTAATAAATGTCTTCGGGTCAATTATTATTTGTGTGGGTACATACACTTATACCCGACAAATGATCACTTTGGGCATCTACATTTTCTCATTCAACTTTCATGGGCAGCTGTTCTTCCACCTCCTGATTTGTCTGGAGCGGTACCTAGCTGTGGTTCACCCCATTACCTACCTGACTCTGAGGAAAGAAAAAGGAATCAAAATTCGGAACATTTTCGTTGTCTGTGTTTGGGCGATGTGCTTTGCATCGCTGAGCATTCTTATTTTGAAAGCTGGCAGTGGTGAAAATCTACTCAGCTTTGTCATCCTTCCCATCTTGATAACCATAATTTTTTGCAACCTAAATATTCTAATGGTTCTGATTCGTCCACATCCTGGGAACAGACACTGCCAGAAGGTGGACAAATCAAAGATGATATCATTCTGCATAATTTCTGTTATAATGTTTGTGCTGCTGTTGAGATTTGGGTGGGATGTATTTTCTTTCAGATTAATCTGCTCCTTTAGGTTTCAGTGGGAACAGGTGTGTATCATCGTCACGTCCACAGTCTTGACTAGTATCCCTAGCAGTATGGTGCTACCTCTGATCTTCCTGTATCGAGAAAGAAAATTGCTGTGGTGTAACAAGAATTAGATTGGGTTAAAAAAAAGAGCCAAACTTGCCTGTTTTCATTTGGTGAAAACCTGAGGGGAAAAGTAGAGTAGTTGTGAAATTATGCTATGGTGTACATTACTTAGCGTATGGTTTGTTGTTTGTACAGCCAACTGCGGGGCACGATTGGTTTGGATTTGCATGTAAAATTCTCCTCAACCTGGAAAAAAGGCAAATCAGTGAATTGGAACTGACAGTACTTAAAAATTGGCCATCGAGATAAATGCTTCTGCTTAATTGAACACATCAGTGATCACTGTGGCGATATAAACTGCTGCTTGATGCAGTAACGTCAACGTTTCAAATTCTGTATGTATTAAGAAAAAATAAATGCATCTTACAAGTTGTACTATTAACTTTTGTGTGAATTTAAGAAATGAATTGTTCTGATGGAAATTTGTCTACCTTCTTAGATCATCTACCATGATCTGAGTGTCCTCTCTCTTCTTCAGTTTGGTTTTGCCTTGCTTACTACATAAATATGCAATAGAGTAGTTTGCACTAACAAAAAAACATAAAAAGTAATATTAGAAAAATGAATAAATAAATAAACATAACACCATATTTCGTCATGGATGCTGATGATCTTAGTAAAATTTCTCCACACACTTTAGGCAAATTTGTACAGGTGTGTTGCAGGTGTACAAGCATGGCTGTTACACCCACTTGTTTTATATTCAACACTCATATGCTTAGATCATAATAAATCAGAATTAATTTGCATGCTTCAGTGTCATGTGATTTATAAAATTGTATTGTCCCCTTCCAAATAAATTAAGATTAAGATCAAGTGTCAACTTCCCTTACCTGGTTGGGTCGCAACAGTCTACTCCCACAGTACAAAATAGGAATCTTTTGGCGATTGGAGACTGTAAATAGCAGATTTTGTACTGTACAAATTAAGTGCCACCTTCAGAGTTTTGTTTACACTGCAGACATAGACACTGCTTAACCCATGACAACTAACTAATTTGTCAAAACATTTTTTTTTAAAAGTCAAAAAGTGTTGCAGGTGTTTCTGTGTGAACCCAAGACTACACTACATTAATAACAGGCTGGGTAATAAAATGCAGCACAGTAGATTTAAAAACTCACCTTAAGCGTACTTTTCCTCTGTCATCTTTGTATTTGTACAGTGGCCTGGTGGTTAATGTGGTGTTTGTTATGCAATGCCTGCATGCGTGGAATTGTTTGTGGCACGTGGTTCAATCAATCACAGGTTGTTTGCCTTTTTATTTTGCATTGCCTCCCCATTATATCACCATATATCACCATTTTACTGATAAAGAAGTACACTCCTTGAGACCTTTCAAATCAGAAACAAAGGCATACAGACATGTTATTGATTCTTTTTATTCTTTTTATTAGCCATTATCCATAAGGCCCACAAGTTGAACTACATGGAATAAAACTGCAAATGATGAGAACTCTCCGAAAACAATTGTGCCTGGTGGGACACCTTACTTTTTCTTGAGCATTAGACAGCTTTGTGCACAAGGTTTCTCCCACATGTGCAGTGAGTTGCACTTACTATAATGGCTAATGTTTTGAAGCTTGCACTTTTTAGGGATTTCTTTTGTGTTTGGCCCATTCCTGCACATTTGTGTCAATCACTGCAACTATAAAATTGCATGTGCACTGCACATTCAGAATGTGATCACAAATGTCCAAGCTATGATTTACCTGAGGATATGGTTATTTGCACATTCACTAGTTTTTTTTTGTTTTTAACATATGTGGTTGGGTCACACACCATTTATGATAACATACGGTATTGAAAATGACATATAAAGTACAGGCACAAGCTCCTCTATTGTCTTCTTTGACCTGTTTCATTGTGTTTTTTTATGCATGTAAGTTTTCCTGCTCTTTTCAGAAAGAGCAAGGGATGAAAAACACCACTAGGCAGACATGTCCAGACTGTCGAACAATATCCAATGCAGCGTTCCATGATTCCCAGGTCTGGTATGTAAACCATAACACACATGCTCATGTTACCACAAAACTTTAACAACAGCACTCCCATGATAGCCATCATAACATAGAAGGCCTTCAACTTTGTTTGGTCAACCCGTGCATTTGCCCCATTCCCTTTCTCCGGGCCAGAGCCAATCAGAACACAGAGGACTGAAAGGCAGAAGAAAGATACCATAACAATTGCACAGACAAGTATACAAGTCAAAAATATGGTGGAAATTCTGGTGTGAGTGATCATCACAGATGTCCATCCAAAGGTAAACAGCCAACCACAACTACTGCTGATTTTCCTGATTCTGATCCCTTTTGCATTCCGTAGAGTAAGGTAGGTGATGGGATAAACGGCAGCCAGATAGTACTCTGCACAAGTTAGGATATTAATTATAATTTGCCCAGAGCTATAAATGAAAACAATCACCAAACCAACAAGACTCATGATCCAAAGATTATTGTAGGCACCACAAATGATGGCCAAGGACCCTAAAATTCCCATCAACTCTGTGACAACTATATGATAGATAAAAAAATCAGAGTGGCTCATTGGTGTGCCTGATCGCTGCCGCTGGAAGCCTAGGTAAATGACGAAGACACAGAGAGGACATTGGATGAGGAAGTTGAGGCTGATATAGGTGCTGATGCAGAGGGCCCCTGGTAGGCTTTTCAAACATATGTTAAGTTCCTTAATATAAATGGCAGACAACTGAGGGAAGGAGGTGGAGGAGTTGGTTGCCATAACTTCAGGAAAGGAAAAAAAGGGTAGGAAAATTGTTAAAATTAGCATGAAGAAAATCTCCAAAAGCTCCTCTAACTTTTGGACTGGCAAATAACATACAGCATAGACTAACTTCATATGGGCTGTACAAATCAAACTTCGTACCAAACTTTACTAGTTTGACAAATTTCAAGAATGCACTTTTCAAAATTGAATTCCTTGTTTTTCCAAGTGTAATTTCTTTTTACTGGGGCAAAAAACAAGACATCTGATTTCTTACAAGTTCTAAATATAAATGTCATAAAGTTCTCCGTTTTGACTTGAGGTAACTAATGGAACATCAATCATGTTCAACATTAAACTACTTCAAATCATGAATTCTACTTAAAGAAAGGAATTAACTTGAAAGCACCTCAAGTCAAACCCCTGATATTACAAAATATCAAATAAAAAAGAGTTCCAGTTGGGAATCATGAGCACCAGACTGCATTTGTTGGGAAAGTCAGTGGGGGGACCACAATTCACAGATTATTTAATCAGATTAAGTAACTAAATAAAATAAAATGAGCAGTTCTGGGCAGAAAAAAAACAACATAAATTTCTAATATTTTTAACAGGAAACTCAAGCAGCACCCACCTCATCAGAGTGTCCATCCACTGCATCTGTGTCTGATTCACTGGGTTAAATACTGAAGGCAGATTCAAATATATGTGGAAAAACATGTGCAATTTTTGGATAACGCTTTGCATTCGTGTGTCAAACTCGATCCACACATTGTATTGGTTTGATCCGCTCAATTTCTGCAGGGAAATTGTAACATCCCACCACCTTGTTCCAGACATTCAAACACCAGTGCAATGTGTTAAATATCAGCACCTGCTGGATTTTATCTATGCTCTAATTATTTACAACATAAATTTATAGGGGCGTTTACATGCATTTTAAAAGTTAATTATGTTTATTTCAATCTTATTTCAGGACATTTCATGTGTAACAACAGAAAATCTGAATTTTACATCCTAAAAACCAACAGAAAGTCCTAATTTGTAAGGCAAATTCCAATCACTTCCAAAGCATTTCATATACATACATCGAGGTCTATAAAACTATGATACATCTCCTGCAGGATTATTAATACACATTGAGAGCAGTGTTTTCTGACTATCAACTCTTTCTCTTCTTAAACTACATATGAAATCATTTCTATTGAAGATACACACTTCTATTGTTTACTTACATGTGACTTCAGGTCTATAACACAGTTGAACACAGTCCAGTTCCCTAATACAAAGTCTTTAGATGTCCATGTGAAGCCCTTTCAAAACAATATATAGAGTTGATTTCTCTTAAAACTTGTGTTGTTAAAGAAATGACAGGATTTGTGCCAGGTTCTACCAATGAATTACAGTTGGGAAATGTGAGCACTAGTCTACGCTAGTGCTCACATGTGAAGGCAGTCAGTCCATATTAACTGAGTAGCAACCCAACTGCAAATAAGTGTCAAAGAAAAAGAAGGGTGGTATCAGAAGACAAAGTGAACTTTTGATGACAAAGCAAACTTGCATTCCATTTGGCTTTATCTGGTTTGATAAATCACATAGTCTGTGACCGGTCATTAAGTGGTTGACAGTCATTCTCTAATCAGTTTATTATCATATTTAAAACAGGGACATCTAATAATTGGGCTACAATCATATCTATGCTGCAGTAGTTCAAGGCTCCTGGGGTACTGAAACATGATCATCTTACAGGTTTCTGTCACGACTGCCTCTCCTCTCCCCATCTTCTTGTCTAGTTTTTGTGATTCCCTCTCATCCTCCTCTCTCTGTATCCCAAGGGATCAAGATCCACTGTATTTAGATTGGTTTGTGTCAATGAAGTTGCATTATTATGCAAATGTAGCTCCTGTTCTTGCTGGGATCATTGTCCAGATGTCTTGCTTCTGCAACACATCTTCCCCTCTCTGTGTATTAAAAATAGAGGGGACACCAACCGGCTGGGCAGACCAAACCAGAAGCTACTCATCCACAAAACACAACTTGTATGCTCATCTATTGACATGGAAAGAATAATTGCGGCACAAATATTAAACCCAAACTTGAGCAGCAGCACTCCTAGCACAACACATATGGTGTAGAAGGCTCTCAATTTAAAGGTATCAAACTGCCTGCTCCCAGGCCTTGGTTGAAAAAGAACACGGAGCACAGAACAGCTGCAGAAAGAAACAATGAATAGGTTCAATGTTACAATAGTACTCGTGTAAATTGAGAGATACTGCTCGATAAGAAACGAGATTCCTGCTTCTGCAAAGGCAAGCAACCAAACGAAGCTAATGCTAGCATTTCTGATTCTTATCCCCTTTTCCCTCCTCAAGCTCACATATATGATAGGGTAAACTACTGCCAGGTATCTGTCTACACAATGCAACACGTGAAAAGAAATCACTATAAAGTGGTAAGCAATGAAACAGTAGATGCCAATTAACATCAGCCCTTCTTTGCCAGTCAGGGAACCACAGCAGATGATTGTTGACCCAAGGACACCAATCAGCTCTGCAACAACTGTGTGGAGGGTGAGGACATCCGAATGGTTCATTTTCCTTCGCTGCCACCATCGACGGAGCCCCAGGTAGAGGACAAAGATGAATAAAGGGAAGGTGAGGAGGGTGTTAACTACAGTGTACACGATTATGCTGCCACCTCCAACCGTCGAGTAGAAGCAGGTTTGCAGTTCGAAATAATGCAGGAAGATTGGACGAAGTGCAGGAAGGGAGGTGTTAGAGGAGTTGATGGACATAACTGAAGCCAGTTATGAGAAATCAAGAAAGCAGAGAGAGGAAAAGGCAACCAATTAGAATTTACATGAGAGTTATTTCTAGAATTGGATGTTTTGTCTTGCATATCCCAAAATTTAACATGCAGCTAACAATTACCATCTAACACAATACATATTTTGTGATTTAGCTTAGTTCTAAACGTATTATAGATTATTCGAATGCTGAATGAAACAATTTTTTTTTTAACTGACTTATATGAGTGAAAAGCACCTACCTTGTCAGAAGTTTAGCCTTCCCGCTGGTGTTTTTTTTACATGAACCCAGACTTAGAACCGATACCTGAGTGAAACCTATGATACTGCAGAGCAGTTTTGCATGTGAAATACAGGATATGACACCTGTGATACAGTCAATTTCTGAAAGCAAATGGACCCATCCTACCCTTTTTCCCAATTTGTTAAACTCAATTCTCTTAGAGAAGAACAAAACAAGTGTACCCGAAAGGTAATGTGGACCGAATTACACTATATTGCCAAAAATATTCCCTTGGATGGCTTCACCAGGGTTTAATATGATGTAGGCCAATAACTGGGAAGACGTTCCACGAGGAATTGGAGGTGTTTATGGGCATATTCAGCCATGTTTTATCAACCTTGCTTAATTTGCCATCCCCAAATTGTTCCCCAAAAATGCTTTGTTATGCTTTATACGCCCTTTCGCTGGAGCCAAGGGGCTGAAGACAACTCCTGAAAAACAACCCAATACCATAATCCCCCTCCACAAATCTTTACACTTGGCACAGTGCTGTGAGACAACTACTGCACCCCTGGCAAACACAAAACCCAGACAGAGATGCGTGATTCAACACTCCAAAGAACATGTCCCCGCTGTTCTAGTGTCCTGTGGCAGTGTAATTTATTCCCAGCGTCCAAAGCTTTGCAATGCCCTTGGTGCTCAGCCGTTGAAACCCCTTCCGTTAAGCTCCCTACTCATTGATCTTCAGCAAATCTGAAGGCCACATGAAGTTAGGAGGTCTTTTGTCATTGACTCTGCAGAACATTGGTGACCTCTGTACACTATCTGCACTATCTTCCTGATTTTCTTGAGCTTTTTGACTTTGTGGCTGAGTTGCCGTCATTCCCAATCCCGTCCACTTTGTGATTGTACCACTAACAGTTGACTGAGGAATTTTAAGTAGTGAGGAAATGATGACTGGACTTATCGCAGAGGTGGCATCCTATTGTGGTACGATGTTGGAATTCACTGAGCTCCTGAGTAATCCACAAATGTTTGTACAAGCAGCCTGCATACCTATGTGCTTAATTTCACACACCTGTGGCCATGGAAGTGATTAGATTAATTGGGTCCAATGGGTAAACGACCACAGTTGGTAATATAGTTGTGTATGTTTATAACGTCATCACACAATGTATATGAATGTAAATATAAAACTGGTCCCCTTTGTTTATAATTTACTCTACACAGATTATTAAAAAAATAAAATAACGTGACAATGGTGGCATCTCTTGGTCCAGTAAAGTGTGTTAAACACATAAAGATAATCGTCCAATTTTCCCCCTTCCTGTCCAAGGACTACAAGAACCATTTATGTCTTTATATCATGGCCTGACGTGCGTTCAGAGTGAATTTGTCCCAATAATCAGCTCCGAACGTGGTCGGGGACGGCAATCTTAATGAGTGTGGGGAAAACGTAGGTCCAGTCACAATTCCGTGAATCGTGATGTGGAACAGGAATTCAACCAATCAAGACGCGAGCCGACTGAGGAACAAGAATAAAAACAAGGAAGTTTGCACTGGCTCCGGGATTTTCGCGTCTTTTCTTTTTTATTCCAGATTTTTCTGTGAAAAAGTTTCCCAGGACGCTGTCATTCCCTCTTCTTGTATCTCTTCTTTTATGTTGCGTGTTGCTTTTCCAGTTGTGGCTATGTTTCTTCTTTGTTCTGTAAGATCAGGTCTGATCGTGCAAGATTTCCACCTTGGAGAAGGAGATTCCAGATCGGTGGTGGTGTGATAGAATCAAGATGTGTGCTGTGCTGTGTTCAGCACATCACACACATCACGATCATAACTGTTCAATGCCTGACTTTTTTTTTTACCTTCATGTATGGGATGTCTATCAGATAAAGTCTCTTAAGATTTAAAATTATGTGTTTACCCCTTCCTATCCCCAAGAGCAGTAAAATAATCTTAGTGACATCCTGAAAATGTACAAATAATCAAAATTATACAGTATATTTCATGCTTTGAAGGAAGGGTGGGGCAACTGCAATTGGCATGAATGAGGGCAACTTAAGTGAAGTCGATCACCCATTTCAAAAGGTGATATTTACATGATGTTTATGCCACATTAATGCTGATAGAAACCTATGCAAATAGGTCACATTGGACCTGTGAATTGTGTGATTCAAATAAAGTGTTTATAACCAAAGCAGCTTTTGAATTTTCAAGGATCAGCATGTAAATACTCAGTTGATAGACCTAGAGCCTTTAATGAAGTGTTTTCCTTTATTAAACTCCAAAACACTCAGTATTTAAATACATGAGAAGGAGAACAGGCAGTGCCGGAGGGCATGGCATCAACAACCAGTTGCAATGGGGGGAAAAAAGTATCACCCTGATATCAACAGACGCAGTGCTTTCTCTGCAGAAATCAACGTCTTATCCAGATTTGTTGTTGCATTTGAACTCTGGCAGCTTCCCTGCTCTCTGTAGGTAGAGTAGAGGCAGCACTAGGTTGCTGGGCAAAGATAACCAAAACGTAGTGTTCAGCAAAATGCAACGTTTGGCCTCACTCACGTCGTTAATCATAAAAATTAGGGGGATGGGGATGAACCCCACACACCTGAATGCCACCACAACCAAAATGAGTGTAATGCTGTAGAAGGCCCTTAGCTTTGATTGGTCAACATGCTGTCTGTGCCCGCGCCTTTTCACCGGCTGTGAACGGATCAGAACATAGAGGACATTTAAGCTGCAAAAACAGAGGCTGCCTAAAATGCTGCCTGTGACCGATAAGTAAATGATGAAGCCAACACGGCAGCTACTCATGTGCAAAACACCTACACATCCAAGAGACAATAGCCAAGCGCAACCAATTGCAACATTCCTGATTCGAATCCCTTTTTTGTTCCGCAGGTTCATGTAGGTGATGGGGTGAGTGACCGCAATGTAGCGCTCTATGCAGGTCAAGAGGTGAATAGCATTTTCTCCTGATAAGTTCAAGAGGGAAAGATGAAGACCAATGTACATCAGTTTCACATCGGCACTGTAGGCGCCACACCATACCAGCAAGGATCCCAACACGCTCAGCTGCTCTATTATGATCATGTGGTAGGTGAAGGCATCAGAGTGGCTAATCGGTGCGGCGCACTGCTGTCGGCGCCGACGTTGGAGACCCAGGTAGAGGATGTAGATGTAGAGAGGAATGAAGACGACCACACTGATGAAGGAGTAGGCAGCAAGGCTGATTGTTCCATGTTCTGACCTGATGCATGTCTGTATGAGTGTATGGAATCTTCGGAAAGAAGACAGAAAATCATGCAGGAAGAAGGCGTTTGAGCAGTTGCTGAACATACCTGCAGGCCGACAGAGAGAGAGACCATATGAGACACAGTTGAAGATTAATATCTAAAACCACATGGGATGGACACATGTAGGCTGACTAGGTTTTGAGCTAATGTTGTAACCCACCAATATATATATGGCAATATATGGGGAATTGGGCTTGCTTCACAAAACCACATTAGTTCTCATCCTCAGTGACCTCATGGTTGAATTACGACTTCAGACTTGTGGATGTTAGTTGAATTTTTACAGCACAGGGAACAACTTTAACATATGGGAACAAGTTGGCAACACCAGGCATCTTCCTAGCAGAACAATAAGTGTGCATAATAGAAAGACTTCCTCTTAAAATAGAGCCAAAATGTCTAAAATCAACTGTTGGTTTAACTCTTACACACAAAAAAACTTTAAAAACAGAAACACACACTCTTCAGCTGCACCCACCTGTTTTGTAGGATGGTCTCTCTTTGACTGTGGGTCAGAGGCAGTGATAACATTTATATGTATACGTCTTTGTATATGAACGAGACACTGACTGTAAAGATTTTGCATTCTTTCTTTTGCATAAAGTCTTCTTTTGCTCATAGGTTTTCTACGGTTAATTTCAGCAGGCAAATATTCTCCATCACTCTCCAACATGAAGGTTGTACTCAGACTTTGGAAGCTCACAAAGCTCAGACATCTACGGGGGTTGGCAGATGGATTGATACATGTCGATGCATTTGGAAACTAAATAAATTTAAACACAACAAACATATACAAAAACTGCAATTATTTCACAGTCATGTCTTAAACTGAATGATTACCTATAAAACTTAGTCTATTACAAACTGATTTTTTTTTAAGGATTTTAGCTTTTCATAGTATAAAAATCATAGTACCAAAAGCGACCACTAGGTGACGATATTTAACTCCAAATTAACCCCAGTCTGCAGGAGCTCTCCTCAGATGGATGCTATTTATTTGGTCCTGAAGAGAGGTATTTATCTACTGGGCTTAAACTAGATTTTTGACCTTTTATACTTCATTACTTCAGTGTTATTTTAGTATTTTTGACAAGCAAGTGGATGCTCGATTGAATCACAGAGCACCCTTGACCTGACCACAATTTCCTCTGAGGATCGAGTGGATTTAGTGGATAAGGACATCCAGCAGTCCAGTGAAGTATTGTTAAAATCCCTATGTTGACCCAATAATGACCTCAGAAGATGCCTCTTTCACCATCTTTCTAAAAAGTGTCCTTCCTAAGAAGCCACAGGGGTAGATTCCTGTTCCCCTGGACCAGAACAGAAAAGGAGGAGGAGGAGGAGGGGAAAGTGGGAGGAGAGGAGCGATGGAATGTCCGAGCAGAAGGATTGTGTTTGGTTATCACACAACCGAGGGGAGAGGGAGGAGCAACTCTGCTGGGAAGTAGAAAGGCTCTCAGAGAGAGATGAACCTCACAGAGGAGCAGCTCCTTCAGGAAAAGTTCAGGAGATGGAGATCTGCCAGGAAACAGAGCTGCCTTGACTGATCAGCTGGATAATAGGCAACTGGAGGGTTAAACTCTTCAGAAGATCCCTGTGGTTTGCATTTGAGACTCCATAGGCTGATCTAAAACGTGTCCAGTTGACTGGGAGTGTACCTGAACTCATTCATTTGGTGCCTAGTTGACCGGCTGGCCCTGATTGATTAATTGGCACCTATCTGTTTGGAACTTGGAAGTCTCTTCAGCTGCCTGTTTTACCGCCTGAAATCCACAACAGAACGTCCATTCTGTCAGCGCCAGGATGAGCGGAGCCGGGGAGGTGGTGTGTGAAGGCTGGCTACGAAAGTCACCACCAGAGAAGAAACTACGCCATTATGTAAGTACTGGAAATGGTCAAGACAAAGTTCTGAGCCCACCCCACACACACACATGCGTGCACACTTCTGAGCAGTGGTCCGAGGATGATCCGTTGGAATCATTACACAGGAGATCACAATCACGGTTGTAAATGGCGGTTGTAAACGGTTGTAAAGGTGGGTTTAATAGGTTTCAGAATGAAAACACAGGACGTGAAGACACAACAATATTTAGCCAAGCTAGCTGGAGCAGAAAAAGATCGAGATCACAGCTGTGCTGCGGGTGGAGGCGGAGAAGGAATATAACTGTTCTAATAATAAATCAGCTCACGAGTTACATTTTAAACACACACACACGTAGCATTCCTTCCAAATGACATTAACTGATCTCATTCTTTTTTCTTCAAACATTTGCTCCCTCTGCTTTTGCCTTTCATTCATTTACTTTCACTTCATGTCACACTGGTGACACACACAAACATTGTCTCACTCTTTCACTTGTGTGTCAACTGTCTGCACACACAGATTTTAATAATGCACGAGGCTCCTGTTCAGTTCACATAAATATTGGGGCAAAGTTCATGGCATATACCTCGTCATACATTCCGTGTGTGTGTGTGTGTGTGTGTGTGTGTTCCCAAATCTTCTAAATCTCAAGGAGGCCCCCCTCTTCCAACCAGGCCCAGCTGAGAGCGATTAGTTTATTACATAACACACAAAGGGATTGGAACACAACCAACTGTAAAGAGAAACGCTGCAGTAACAAAAGTGAGTAAGTTTAGGTGCAGTAACAGATCAGAAGTTGGAGGACGACCAAACAGAACTCATGATGTCTTAAAAAAACATCTTTACTGCCACATTCCAGAGGACTGAGCTCAAGCAAGCTCGATTCCCATCTGTGTTTTCCAGCATTCAAGCTTGCAGCTTTAGCTTGATTCACTTTCTGGTCTGAAAAATGTGCAGCTGGTGACAAAATTCTGCTGACATTGACCTCAAGAAATCTTGTTGCTGCCACCTTCATGTCTCGCATGCACGTGCACCTGCGGAAGAATGCACGTCGCAGGGAGATCAGGAAACCGCAATCTCTTTATCATTTCTGCGGCAGAACCGTCCAGTAGGAGCTGTGTTTGAGCAAGTTTCACTCCAGCTTAGTCATGTTCTGGAGTTTCTTACAGCACAGTGGACCCTCATAGAACAGCTACGCTGTTTGTCTGAAGGTTTTTTCCCACTGGCCAAAGAAATCGCAAAAACCTTTAGGGCTGGTCTGGTGAAGGTTTAAGTGAATGGATGTGAAATTAAAAGGATGATTTTACTGTTGGGTTTTGGCCTCAAATCCTTTTGCTTTCCATCTGATCTTCATCAAAAGACGTGGAACCGTCTGTAGTGGCCATTGTTTCAGGGGCGTTGTCCAGAAGTGTTGATCCAACCGGTGCATGAAAACGAACATGTTGATCTGAGCTGAGGGGGGGGTTGCTGCTGCTTAATCCTGCTGTTAATTTTGTCTTGAAAACCGGATTGAGGAAGTTTTATTTTAGATCCCATTGTGCCCTCATCCTGTCAGGGTCAGAGGTCAACGCTAGTTAGCCAACTCAACTGCTGCTAGCTAATAGACAAATTGGACTTTCCCCCCCCTTACTCAGCCATACAAGCTTCCGGTCAGGATTTGATGCAAATACCTTGATTTCATATTTTTAAATGCGTTGTTGGGGTCACGGTTGAAAATATGTTTGTATCTACCTTTACAGTTTTTTTTTCGACAAAAGCCAGAGAGCAAATAATCATTACGCCGAGTGAGGGGGGACAGACAAAAAACATTCATCTGCTGCCATGTCTTTCCGGCATTTCCTGCCCAGCTACTTCCTCTTCCTGTGAGTGTTTGGAGAGAAAGCGTGCCAGCAAAAACATTCTCTCTCTCCAGCATTCAGTTGTTGCGCTTTGATGTCTCCAGCTCGCAGATATGCAACGAGGCGTGCCTGACTCCAGAGTCACGTTGATTCGAGAGGCCATGGATACGTGTGCACATGCTTCACGTCAAAGTTTGGAGTCCACACCAGTTCTGTGCCAAATTCCCTTCATTTCATTAGGAAAAAAAACAGTTCTCCTCCCTTTGAGATAACCATGAGGTGTCTTTCACACACTTACACACAGATGAGTCATGCCTGAATTATGGAATACCACAACAGATGGTTCCAACCCATCCTCAGACCTTTAGCCTGTGTGTTTGAACATCCGTGCTCAGTGTAGAACTTCAAACACACGTGAGAAATACAGCAGTTAGCATGACCTCTTGCCATTATGTGAAACCTGTTGCTCTAGGCCTGGAAGAGGCGTTGGTTTGTGCTGAGAAGTGGACGTCTGAGCGGGGAGCCCGATGTCCTGCAGTACTACAAGAACCAGCAGTCCCGGCGCCCAATCAGAACCATCAACCTCAACCTCTGTGAGCAGGTAATGCACTGATGCATATCCAGGGTGTTTTCAGTATTAATCCCGAATGATCGCTGCACCATCTTCCACCTAAGGTGGACGCAGGCTTGTCGTTCACGAAAAAGGAGCTGGAGAGCAGCTTCGTCTTCGATCTGAAGACGGAGGAACGGACCTGGTACCTGGTGGCCGAGTCAGAAGAGGATATGAACCGCTGGGTCTCCTCCATCTGCCTCCTGTGCGGCTTCAACCCAACAGAAGATGGTAACCAGAGTGTTCCTCACGCTTTTCTGATTTTGCATTTAAATCTGGTAGATGCGTGGTTTGGCGCTGAGTCAGCGTGAACAAAAGTGGGAAGGCTGAAGCGACAAACTGATGTCCTCACACATGTGTGTTCGTGTGACTCAAGCTGTGTTTAGTGTTGTAACTCCAGTCCATTTACCTGCATAACAATCAAAAAATGTTAGCGTTTTTAACTTAAATACCACACAGCAGTGTAGGTTGTGTTTATTGGGGTTGAACCAACTTCGTGTTGGGAATATATCGAATTTTGTCCCAACTTTTTTGCCACCTCCAGTTCCAGAAAGACCTCTTGCGTCTGACTCCACGTCCGTCACAACACTGTCCTCAAATAACGGCACCGTCACCAACGCCACGGGCTCGGCCCCGCCCCCTTATGACCCGGTGAGAGTGCAATACTTAGAACGCGATGGGAATGGAGAAGACTACCTGTGGTTATCCCACTGCCAGAGTCACATCAGGTAATCCAACCCCACTGAGGGACAAAAGAACACCTGAAGTTCTACAAACATGTCGTTAAACATCTTGAATATTCTGGTCCCCTAGGCCTCCTTTGGGTTCCTCCACCTCACTTGAAACCGACTACAATGACAACCTCTACCCGCCTACCTCCATGACTTCTTCCTCCTCCTCCTCTTCCTCCTCACCTTCCCTCAGAACAGCTCCTTGGACAGTTGCTGCCATGACGGGCCGGCTCAGCCAGTCTCTGGATGCCAGCGCTTCCTCTGAAATCCAGAAACGAGGTGGCAAGCCTCGCTGTCACCCATCTCCTCATCCCAGGAAGCATTCCTTGGATTTCCACCTCCGACCTGTGGAGATTCCACTCACTGATGATGGACATTTGGCCATGCATCCCAGCACTCGTTCATTAACCGCGAGTGGGTACCAGATCCCCCGACCAGCATCCACCCCACAACCGCGCCCACCTCGCCGCCCATCCTCCACCCCAAGTGTCGACTCGCTAACTCAGGCAGAGCTTCATGCCTCCACCCCGACTCCTCCTCCTCGTCCACCAAAACCAACAAATATCGCCACCACCCAGGGAGAAGGATCTGTAGTAAGCTCCCTCCCCCAGTCCTTCTCTGACCCAGAGAGGAAGGATGAAGGAGTGCCAAGACGTAACACTTTCACACCTGGACGCACTCACACAGGTAGGAGGGCGACAGCGGTCGCAGTATTTAACCAGATGGCCTTGAAACGCTCCGTTTGAAAGTCTCGGCATAAAAAATGTGCATTAAAGATGGCCGTGTTTGTTCGTATGGTTCGTCAGCTGATATCCCCTTTGCGCAGTCTCATCTGGGCTTGTTTGACGAATCTATTCGAGTTATCATGATTATATAATTAAATCTCAGAGGGTGTTAGCTGGAGTTAGAGCTCTAAAGCTGGCACTTCAGAGGAGATCAGAATGGACCTTTGTCATTTAGCAGCGTTATTCTTGGGATTTCAGTGGATTATAGACTGAACCGTCACAACTGAAACAATTTGTGCCTGGTTGCACAATTTGATTAGTATTAGTTTAAATAATAGGGAAAGGACTGTCCCAGGAAAAGAAAAACAGAGGGCTGTTGTTTGGTTCCATTGAAAAAACTTTTTCCATTTGTTTCTGACTCCCACTTCCTGATCTAAGCTTCACCCACTTTGATGCAACCAAAGTCATGTTGTCTCTTAAAACCCTTATGTTAAATCTCTCCATCCGTCTCGTCCATAGCTTCATCACCTGTTGATAGCTCACAGTTAGCTTAGCTTAAAAAAAATCATACTAGTCACATGGGTATTAGGTTTCAATGCCTTTTTTATTTCTCTGCTAAACTTTACAGTTTCTCAACACAGCGCATGTTTTATGTTTCAGGCTGTGAGTCTTTCTACATCCCACAGTCTCTGTCTGACCGAGCTAGCATGTTTGAGTTCAGCGAGAGCTTCAGCAGCTATTTCGTAAGTTGAATCGAAACGCATGCTCAGGCGTGCTCTTTTCCTCCATCCATGCATTCTTCCTTTATCATATCATATCTCATATCTTCTGTCAGATTAATAAAGGCATGTTACCCCTGGGAAGTGTCTGCTCTGAAGATGATGATGTGGATGAAAACTACGTTTCCATGAGCGCCGCCACCACGGAGCCGCCTGTTGCACCGAGGTTAGATAGTACATCCCTTAATAATTTTACATTTGGACTCATCTTGTTAACACTCAAAGGTTTAAACACCTCTCCTTTGGTTCCAGGGTAACTCCTGCACCCTCTGACCCTCCCATCCAGGACACCAACTATGTCGCTATGACTCCCCTCACCCCTTCGCTTCCTATCCACCCCAGCCTCGTCACTGGTGAACAGGCCACCCTGGGGAGGCAAGTCCCCCCGCCAGCCCACATGGGTTTTCGCACCGCTCCTGCGACTCCTGTCACACCCCCAACCAGGAGGACTGCACCTGATGATGAAGCTGAGGCCATCCCTCCTCCCATCCACCGCAATCTGAAACCGCAACGCAAAGTAGTTCCATCCAATCAGCTTTCAGACGTCCAGACTGCTCGAGAACCAACTCGCAAAACAAGAGGTTTGGGCCGATCCATCAAAAACAATCTCCTGAAGTAGCCAGACTTTCCTTCCTATCTCCCTCTGCGCTTGTCTCAGCTTGTTAATTCTTGTCTTCTTCTTTAGCTGTATTGTTTTGAATTATTTACCTGCTTGTACTTTGCTGAACAAGGCTGTGGGATAACACTACATGCTACATACAAGTAGAGGTGCACAGTTAAGGTTAATGTAATATCGATCATATTCACACTGAGATAAAGATAAAACTCTCTGTGTCTCCATCTCAGTGAAACCAGCTCCTCTGGACATCACTTCTGCACAGCAGGACTGGCAGGAAGTCCCGCCCCCTATCCGCTCTCCTGTAACTCGAACCTTTACACGAGGGTAGGTTTGACAAGCAAAGTGAGTCTGTGTTTTAATGCTCTGCCTGCAGAATAATAAAAACCTGAACGTGTAGAGACAGTGTGCGCTGCAGCGGCTGTCTACTCTGCTGCCCTCTTGTGGTCAAAAGGCGGAAACGCTATTAGCAGGTAATAGATGTGATGGGCAAATAGGTGCAGCTTTAGGTAATTATGCAATTAAGCTGTTTCTTTTATTTAATGTCACTGATGACTTGAGGAAAAAATATCAAAGGGAGGTCCAACTAAAATGTATGAATCATTAATTTAGCAAAATAAATTTTATTGGTGTATTAACGTTTAGTGTGTCTGTGCGTTGTACAGTCCATCTACTCATCGGTCAGCCAGACCCACGTCTGCACACAGCTCATCTCCCTCCTCTGATTCTGACGAGGCCGATGACAACTATGTCGCCATGACGACCTCCAACCTCAGCTTCAGTACCGAGGAGTCGGTAGGCCCCTCCCCCTCCTGTCATCCACCTTTTTTTGTCAGACCTGTCTTACAATAAACTGTGTGTGTGTGTGTGTGTGTCTGTGTAGTCTCTAAGGCTCATGTTGCATCGAGCCTCAGAGGGCGGAGTCAGCAGTAGCCCCTTACTACGGCGAACCAGAGGGAACAAGCAGGTTGAGTACCTGGACCTTGACCTTCACACTGGACATACGACCCCACCAAGACAGGTAAGATCTCTGCCCCTCTCCATTCGTGTGCTTTATTTCATTATATTCATCTAATTTCACTCTCCTCATAAACCAGAAACGTGGCACCAATGAAGGCGGCGGCAGTTGTACAGAGCCAGCTGGAGAAGGCGAGGAGCGTGCACGTGGCAGCCACACACGTGTAGACTACGTGGTGGTGGACCCCAAGAGGACCAAGGCCCTGAAAAACACCAGGGAAGCCTGGCACGACGGGCGGATGTCCACAGAGAAGGAGAACAGGATGTAGTAGCTAAGGTAGAGGAATCGGCAGTGTGAAGTAGCAAAGGATCATGGGAGCTTATGAATTCGCTTTGAAGTGGTCACTGTGGTGAAAACACAAGTGATGCCACACCCAATCTGGCCACACGAGGGCGGAATTGTAGTTCGCATTTTTAATAACATGAGGAAAAAGTTCTAGTACCCATCACAGGTGCGCACGCGTCTGTCTGGAAATCGATTTTTTTTTCCAGTGTGCAGAAAGATAGGTTTTAGGGTTACAAAACTCAACAAAAGAGCAGTTTTCTGTTTACAAAAGGCAGCATAGTGTATTTGCTTAAGTAGCTGACCTTGCTGACACCAATTCCATGTTTACACATTAGCCTGCAGTTAACCAATCCACGATGTTCCTTCACAAACTAGATTTAGATGTACGAGACTAGCTGCACTGTGAGACATCCCAGAACATTTTAGGTTGAGTCTTTTATTCTCATTTTAAAACAAGCAAGCAAGGTTAGAGCTGCTACCTCACAACGGATAATTTTGTAGTAAAAAAAAAGGAGCCTTTAACTCTCCCAATAAAATAAGTATCAGTTAGAGATCCATCATTATAATTACCACTGAAATAATAAAAATGACTCTTCAAGAACTGTTTTAAATCAAATCTGTAATCCAGTGTGGGTGTGATGATTGTTTATGAAAGAATAACTGAATAAACTGTACGTCGTTACACTTCAAGTCAGAAAAGAATTTTATTAATTGTTTTGCTAAGTAAACATTTTCACTCGTCAAAAAGAAGAAAAAATTCCCAGAAATCACAATGTCAAGAGGCTTTACCAAAGAGTTTGTCAACACAAAAATAAGAACATCTAATGTTAGTTTGACAGTATTTAACTTTTTTAGGAAAAAAGTTAATCAAATTGTTTAAACCAGTACTAAACAACAGTTTGTTAATAGTTTGGCAATTGTTATGACAGTTTGCAAACAGTGTGAGTGAAATCAGTGTTTTTGTCATCATTACATCATTTATGCTAGTTTGCTGTGGTTATTAGCCAAAACACAGATACCCTGTTGGTTGTTATCGCAGGTAAAATCGTGCTCTTTGTAGCTCTGCGTGGGTGTTGACCGAGGGACGACGGCACTAAGCCGAGGAGGAGGGCAGAGACAAGGAGAAGGGGAGGGCGGATCAAGGATTTTCTCCAGGGCTTTCGCTCGGTTCACTCTGAGCCACAACCTCGAGGTTTACATCGAAAAACGTGTCTGTGGGACAAACCGCTGTAAGGAGTCAAAGCAGAAACGATAGGGTGAGCTTAGCTTAGCAACGGCTACGTCGCGTTTGACAGCAGTCCAGATCTTTTAATGATCTTACTTGGGCTGTTGGCCTGATTTTGCTCCTCTTCCCCAGTAGAATCCATAAGCAAGTCGATGCCATTGGATAAGCTGGCAGTCTTATCCACTGGGTCTTCGCTCACGGAGCCACTGGTGCTACTGGTGGATGAAGCGTCTTGAGCGTTTGCGCCCGGCTCTTCCTGTGGACCTGGAAGTTCAGGAGAGGCAGTTTTAGTAACGCAGATTCGGATAAACGTGTCGTTGGGAAACTTGGGTTTATGCGTCCTTTTCACGCGGCGGCTTACTGGCGTCTGCGGCACCACGTGTCGTGTCGGTCTGGTCATCGGGCGCCTTTTTGTCTGACCGTGGGGCCGTGCCATTGGCACACGAGGACCGTGAAAAACCATCCGGGGTCACTTGGTCAACATAGACTACTTGATCTGTAATGGAATAAACGGATCAAAACGCGAGTATGTGTGGCTTGAGTCATGTGATCCACCCACCGAGATCATCCAGGCACATCGGTTCGAAGGTGCCAATGGGTTCGTTAAGGTGGCTGGAAGGAGGCGGACGTTGGAGATCAAAGGAGTATGTCTGGATAAAGACAGTTACAGTCACCGAGTGTTTTTACCACTATTCCCAAAGTTGCTGAGTTTGAATGTCATTGTCTCACCCTGGACGCTCTCCGGAGGAAGAAGATGATCCCACAAAGAAAAATGATCGCCAGGACGATCAGCACCAGGATCACATAACCTGTGACCGAGATGGGCTGGGAGGTTAATATCTAACATTTAATATTGTTAGAAACATTGTCTTTGTGGTTAGCAAAAATCAGCGCAAAATGGACGAACACATTAAAAGTGGAAAATGAATCAAGTAAGTCGCCACTAAAAAATAAAGCAAGCTGGTTTTTCGTCAGTAAACATCAAAGCAAATTTCAATATGGTTAACTTTAGGTACTCCAAAATGCCAAATTTATAAAAATATCATGTATAAAACAGTAGCAGAGACTTTTACTGAAATATTGAATTCCGCTTTTGGGTCATTTGAACATCAATCATCAAATATAATAGTTTGTGCTGAACATCTTGGCAGCAGAGGTGTTGTTGCACGAGGAAACAGCTAGACAGTGTGTGGTTTGACACAGGAAGAGCAGAACTGAGGGTGCACAGAGCTCTTGATTCTAAATTACCGGTCGTCGCTATAGAAACCGGACTGCCTGGCAGGGTGGTTGTCTGTGTCACCCAAAATCCTGAGCTGCTGTTGACTTCCTCCGTTGTGCTGACTTGGATCCTCGTCGTTGCTTGTGTCTGCAAGAGGCACCAGAAATGTTAAACTTAGTATCAAAGCGTTGACATCAAAGCGGTCGGCAGAGCTGAAGAATAGAAGGAAAGCTAGTAAGAAGCTAATTAATTTCGAAGTGCCCTGCTTTGATGCCCTCCATCATACTGGTGCACGTCGGATGGTCACCTGACTGAGGGTTGAATTGCTCTCCACCCTATTGGCTGTGGGGGTTGGAACGGTATCTGTGGTTGGAGCATCGCTGGAAGGAAGCAGCGTGGTCGGCGTGGGTTGAGAGGAATCTGTGTGACAGGGGACTTTTAGATGTTTGTATGTTACATTAGGGGTTGAAAAATGGCTCAATAATCCTCATTTATGACTCCACCTGTGCTGTTTTTGGTCTGTAGTTCGGACGTCGCAGTTTGATTTTGTCCTCTGGAAGCAGACGAAACCGCCAGAACTGAGGCGGGAAAAGAGAGTTAGCGTTTGTCACGCAGCGGTCGTGGTGGTTTCAGAACGTTCGCAAAATCAAATGTAAAAGTAAAGCAACAAACACCAGTTGCGTGTTAAGAAATGTGCATTTGTGCCGGATGCAACGTGTCACTTTTAGACTTGTTTTTTTGTTTTATGGATCCTTGAACGCTAACTAGCTCACCACCTTCAAAAGTCGTAAATCGCCTAATTGAGTCAACAGCGTGCGTTCATCTACCAGACTAGGGGACGTTTAAGCATTAAATCTGTGGAAATGATGTCATGAACTCACCAAGGAAACAGAGGCGAGTCGCCAGTCTCATGATGGACACAGATGTAATCTCTCTCTCTCTCTCCCCTCTACATCGAGCCTCCTTTCCCTCTCTTTCGTGGATGTGTTCCTTTTCTTTAGTCCTCTGTAGCGTGTTGCACTTCACTGAGTTTCTCAGTTCTCATTTCCTCTTCTCTCAATTACTCTCTCCTCCCCCCTCCCCCTCCCTTCGTTTCCCTTCAGACTGTCAGTGCTCACTGACTGTCGGTCTTCTCATTATTTTAAACTAACCGACCCAAAGTTTAGAGGGACACGGGGTACGTTTTCTTTCTTCTTGCATCTCCACCTGTGTGTACGGGTCCGGGTGATGGGGGCAATAGCAACAGGTGCCCTGGTGCATCGTCGGTAACTGACGGCGAGCTTCCTAAACCTGACCTCCACTCTTCTTCAGCCACCCTCGTCTGGTGATTCACAGGGGTTCGGGCTGATCATTCGGCCTTATTTGACACCCCCCCCCCCACACACACACACACACACACACACACACACACACACACACCCCTCTGCTGGCTCTTGAACCCGACCAGGTTCTCATGGACCCTCACCAGCGTTTGGTGTCCGTGTGCACACAGGAACTGTGTAAGCGACCGCAGCTTTGCACCTCCACACTGTTGCATCGTCATCTGCTGCTGCAGGACCAGTTATTACATGTGAATAACGCGGGGCGGCAGAACAAATCAGCCTTCAGATGCACAAATTTCAATATCCCGTGGCGGTTTCGTCGACAATGCCCGGTCACAGCACTCATAATCTGGAGATTAACAGAATTCAGGTTTAAAATCAGATCAAACTCTAAAAGAGAACCAGAAATGAGCGATTTGGTGGTTTTACAAATGCTAATAATAAAACAAAACTAGACGGATGATTAATGAAAAACCTTGAAATGGGAAAAGTGTGCATTTATTCAGATACAGTCCATACATGTAAAGTGTCTATAGTCTTAACTGTAAAAGTGATGACGATGTAAAATTTATTTAAAAGATTACATAGGTATCAACAGCATATCTGGATATAATTTACTGTAGAAATAAATAACAGTTATCAACAAATGAAATAAATAAAAATAATACATTTTAGGATTTCGGTTTTCACATCATTTTGGCAATAATTTATGTTAAGCACGAAAAAATGAAGGTGCGGGTCGTGTTGTAGCTGTAGTTGACCAGCAGGTGGCAGTGCCGCGCTGTGTTAAAGGTCGAAATTTGTTCAAAAACTTTAGTTTCATAAAAAACAAAAAAAAACAAAAAAAAACACTCCGTCTTACAGTTGATGCGTAACTTTACCAAGATTTATGGCAACTTAGGTGCTTAAAAACAGCAGATTTTTAACTGAAAAATGCAAAATTACAGGAAAAAACACAGGTGCCACAATTGATTAAGGCATATTGATCTGAATATAAAAATATCCCGAAAAGACTCATCCGTGAGGTATTTTTAAAAGATTGTCACTTTTTTTCAGCATTCCACAGACCTGCAGAAATTGAACAATAGCTACAGCAGAAGGAAGATTACAAGATTATTGCCTATTTTATCATTTTGCATCGAGACATAAATACTGACTGAAATATTCAAGTTGGCTCAGGAGTAAAACAGATTAAATAGATCCATAAATAACTGATTTCACAGTAGGGTGCTCCGTGTGAGTCACTCCTCATCGGAGCAGTCCGGCGTGATGCTATGCTCCTGCGCGATGGCGGCCAGCTCTTTCAAGAACTCAGAGTACAGAATGATGGCAAACACTCGGCTTTTGGCTTCTTGGGGGATCGGTGGGCAGGGAGGAAGGACACTGAGGGGAGGCAAAGGCAGCGCGTTCTTCAGGGAGCCATTGGGCAGCGATGGGTCCAGGATGGTGTCACCGTGCTGAGACTGCAGACACTCTGATGATGGACACACCGTTAGTGACACACTGCCCGACACGTTGGCTAAAAGCTGTGTTTCTCTACCTCGGAACTTGCTGTCTTGGTCTTTTGCGAGCAAAAACCTCCAGGCCTGTGTGACCAGGGCGGGGTACTCGGGCCTGGCCTCCACGTAGCGCTCTATCTGAGCGCGCACAGACACCAGCACCTTTTGCATGGACACGCATGCAGCAATTTAAACACTTTCACCGATGGAACAATAAAAAGCATCTTTCTGCGAGCGTGTGTTGGGGTGGCGTGGTACCTGGTACAGTGTGCGCACGTTAGGTTGGTTCTGCGCATCCGTGCCCAGCAGGAAGGCCCTCAGGAGAGGCTGCGGGTATGATGCTAGCTGGGCCAGGAGGCCCGTCACCAGCAGGTTGACGGCAATGGGGTTCTCCAGGAGGTTCTCCAGCCGCGACAACAAGACGCTGATGAAAGGACCTGAGGCATCATGGGAGGGAGAAGGCGTTTACGTGCAGCTATCAAAACTGATTTGACATGATCAGTTCTGTGATTTAAAAACAGACCTGTGAAGGGAACTCCGTGCCCCCCGCCGACTCCTTTAGTGCTGCTCCTCCTTTCCTCTCCCTCCTCTTCACCTTCTCCCTCTTCCATCATGGCGTCTTCCCCTTCCGCCTTCAAGGAGCTTGAAACAAGGTCAATCGCATCCCCGTCCTCCTCTTCCTCCACTTTTTGCTTCAGTGCCCGGATCCGTTTCCTGAACGTGCTGACATCATCAATGATGTCGTCACAGTCCGGCTCCACGCCCAGAGACCTCATGAGCTCGCAGTATCGAGACAGGAAGTTGTCACCGCCGGAGACGCCGCTTCCTGGCAGGCTTGAGGATGCCGCAGAGTCAGGAGATTCCGATTCAGGGTGGCCGTTGGGAAAAGTGTTAGTTGCCAAACATGGCGGGGGGGGTTCTGTCCTGAGGGGTGCGCTCTGCTGATCACTCCTGTTGCATTGCTGCCTGACTGGCCTTCCATCCTCATCTGTCCCGTCGCATTCGCTGATGTCGTTTCCGTTGAAACCATTGAAGAAAGGCTGATGCCCGTTGAGTTTTCCTCCTACGTCCCGCGTCCTTATCCCATCTTCTGCTTCCTTCCCACACTCCTCCCCCCTCTCTCGCCATTTTCTTTCCTCTTCTTCGCCACCCTCACTTCTCCTCTTGGAGGACATCACGCTGCTCACCGTCTCCATTATCGTCCACCCTGCTGTTATTGACGACACCCGGTGGCTGAGGCCTGCGCGCGCCTGCCGATTGGCCGCCATTATCCGCCCCAAAATGGCCGCCTTTGTGTCTTTCTGGGCGACGAGATCGTAGACCAGGACATCGTCCTGAAACTCCGACTCCTCGACATAGGAGCCATGGACCAGCTTTGTTGCAGTGCGGCGCATCTCCTGGATGTATCGGGGGGGAAGAGGCGGCGGCGTCGGTGTAAAGGCAGCGTGTCGCCGTCCACGGTCCCGCCTCCACGTGCTGGTGCCTTGTTGAGGACAGCTGCCAGAGAGGGGTCGTCGTCGGCAAATATGTCGTCCCATTCCAGCTCCAGAGCAGAGCTGGCCCTGCCTGGCTGGTTGCCTGTGGAGACGGTGTCTGAGGAGGACGGGCTGGGGGAGAGCGCCGTGGGAGGAGGGCTGATGGTCAAGTAACCAACAGAGTCACCTTTGACCTGCTGCGCCATGATGTCGTCCTCCTCGTCCGTGTCGTTCCCGGGCGTGTCAGACCGGTATTGCTCGGGGGACGGGTTCGTCCCGTCGTACGGAGCCGACCAGTGTTCACACGCGCTGCAGGGCGGCAGAACAAATCAGCCTTATTTATCCTCTATCCGCCGTTTTTCGGGGTGTGGATGAGTGCAACACTGACCTGGTGGAAATGGAGATGGCCTGTCGGGCGTCCCAGAGGTAGTGAAGGTAGTTGACATCCATCAGAAAGTCTGAACCCCGGCAGTAGCCAACGCTGTCTGAAACCGCCAGATCTGACCCAGACGAGGAACTACATCAGTGTCGCTCAGAGATCACCAGTTGTGATGCACGTCACCATACTGACCCGCTCCTTTGGGCCAATGGATGTGCTCCGAGTGGAGGCGTGCGTTTGCGTTGTGGTTTCCGGGGCACCAGGAGGGCATGAGGTGCAGGAAGGAGACGGCGCTGGAGGAGCAACAGTCCCTCTGCTTTAAGGCGCTGCGCTCTTTCCTGGTCAGGTGGACGCAGGGAATCAGGTACCTGAGGACACGTGAGCTGCTCGTTCGCTGCGGGCGTGTGATAGGCATTTTCCCAACATGTCGTACTCACCGGAACACCAACTGCAGCATGACGTCTTCACAGAAGAGGCCGATCAGAGTCCTGAAGAGAGCCAGCGACACCGTACCCAGCTGATGGACACACACGCCAGGTTACAGAGGGCCTGCGGCTTTAGCCCCAACCCAGCAAGTCCCGGCGTGTTACCTGGAAGGGTGTGTTGACCCGGCTGACTAGCGTATCCAAGACGTGCACGTGGTCATGCGTGTGCATCAGGATGAAGGACAGGAAGGTCTGGAGAAGGGCGGGTTCATGGACGGACCGCAGGAAGAGATCCAGGTAAGCGGTGGTGGTCATCACCTCCTCCACCGTTAGCTTCATACAATCAGATGGCATGTGTAAGTTAACAGAAACGTGCTCAAATACAACAGTGCACGGCGTCAGTTCATAGTGATCGCCTCGGTAAAAAGTCCTCTTCGTACCTTGTGCAAAGCAGGAGCCAGCACGGGCACCAAGAAGCCGTTGTAGATGTAACCCAGCAACTGGGTTTTAATGGAGGGATGAGCAACCTTAAAAACATGACAGCTACAGTCAGTTGTTCGTTTATCAGGTGTTTTGGGGAGGGGCTGTCTCCGGTACCTTGGTGACAGCGCTGCAGAAGTCGAGGGAGTGCAGGAAGTGGACCAGAGCCGGAACCTGGGGATGTAAACGCAAAAGGCAAAAGCGATCTCTTAGATTCTCTCGGATTCCCGGTTCAAAGCCGTGGCTGTTTTAGGTGTTAGCGCAGCCGTCACCTGTTGCCAGTCGGCCTCGTCCAGACAGTGCCAGTCTTCGCTGTAAACCTGCAGTCGGGCCGGAAGGGAAGAGTACAGCCCGGACAGACCTGTGGCCAGCACCTGTAATCACCCACACAAGTGGATTTGAATAGGCGCTAATTGCTACGCTAAGACAGAAGCAATGAGGAGAGAAAGGGCAGAAAAAGTGTGACGGGGTGAACGACAGCAGCATCATTAGCAAACGACTGGTTCAAGAACGGGCTCCTGTCCAATCACGTGTAGACATGCTAATCCCTCTCTGCGCACTGGCCAATCTCACCCTGCTTTGCTAATCTGTTCTCTGCTTAAAGATTGAGGTCAGAGCGTGGTTACGTGGGCTTAAATCTACCGCGCGCAAACACACACACACACACACAGAGTCTCTTTCACCTCACACAAACAGGGGACCAAAAGAACACAAGATGAAGGCAACACGAGCAGCGCACTACGTCTGTACAGACACCTGCTGACCACAAATTAACAGACCATGTTGCATATTCTCATTGTTGGTTGATGCATCTCTGCAATGCTCTGTTTTCAGCCAATGATGTTCAACATCTGGAGCAATCTAAAACACAACCTGGAGTTACACTCACGTAGGATCATTAGCTTTGTGACAGACTGAACACTCCAACGCTCCCCGAGGAAGCGCTACGAGCTCACGGTGTATTACGTAACTTGTGATAATTAGATTACAATGCAGATGAATGGGCAGCAGTTTAACCCGCCGCCTAACTGGACAAATGTACAACAGGTTTCGCAACTTCATCGAGTCTTGGTGTGGAAAAATAGCCGACAATTTCGGGACTGCGCCTGATGCTATTTGACCGTGAATGTGGCGCCAGCAGGCCGTGAGCTTGGAATGAACCCACAAGGTCAAGACAATCCCTCTTTTCTCTCGTTATCTAGCTGTGGCATGAAATCTGAGAGCCAGCGAATGAGACGTATGCGTGTGTTAGCACTCACCGGACAGAAGTAGGTGTTCTCTACGATGTGCTGGGCGACTCGGCGGTCGGAGGCCGACAGGGACATGATGAGCAGCAGGGCGTCTCTGGCCTGCTGACCAACTGAACCCTGCCTGAGATGGAGGTTTCAAAGCTCAACGGGTGCTCGGTGCATTTCAAAATACATGTTCTTATGTGTGTAGATGTGTGCCTGCCCACCTGTGTGTGTACGGTATGAGCAGGGAGAAGAGCAGGAAGTTGGCCGCCCCCTGATCCTCACTGGTGTGGAAGAACAGTTCCAGCACCGAGGGATCTTTGAACACGGCCACGCAAAGCTGATTTAACAGGAAGACCAGTTCCGCCTCCACCAGACTTCCGCTGTCTGCAGGGGGGGGTTAAAAAGGTGATTATCTCTGCAGGTTACCATTAGTGCCGCCACTTGTGGTGTCTGAACCTGCTCTCAAATACACATTAAACAAATTACCGGACTGGAATACGTTGTGATTCTAAGCCGATTGGGAGAACAAAATCCACACTGGCTGTTCTCAATGCTGCTTAAGTCTATTGTCACAATTCTTGTTTTTTTATGTGGAAATATTGTGGAAAGATTTGAGGTGTTAAAAAGGTCCAAAAGGACAATGGTGTCTTTAATGCCCTCCCATTTATTAAAGGGACTGACCGGTTCCAGCTCCGGCGCAGGAGGCCAGAAGCATCATGAGTGGTCTTAGAATTGGCTTATGGTGCAGCAGAGGCTGCTTGGCCTGGGCCAGAAGCATCTGGTACATCCTGAGCTGCTCCAGCTTCATGTCCTCGGTGAACTGTCTCCTCAGGCTCCACAGGAACAGCCTCTCCATCACCCCCTCCAGAACCACAAACTCCAGGATGGCACCCATCGCTCCCCCTGGTAAACAGTACACATCAGACATCAACCCCGAAAAACAACCCCATCCAATAATGTTTTTGCCGCTCGCTCACCTTGCCCCGCCTCTTCCTCCATCAGCAGGAAGAGCATGTGCTCCACGTAGTTCTGGACGGCGCTGGCCTCGTCGGCGGGGATGGGGCCCAGACGCGAGGGCCCCGAGCTGCTGCTGGCGTGATTGGAGAGGAAACCAAGAGCCCCGACGCTGCTGCGACTGGGCTCGTGTTTCTCCAGGATCCTCACTACCTGCGGAGCGGACACAGGTGACGCACGCGCCCATATTTTAAATTGACAGTCATTAAAGCACAAATTTGTAACATCAAATAATCGATCTGGCAAATGCAAGAAAGCGCCGCTGCGTCCCCCTGGTGGCGGATCGCAGCATTACAGGTCTGAACAGCCAAGAATAACTCTTGGTTTGATAACTGCCTGACTGACAAAAGCTGTGATTGTCAAGGGAAGTAACGAAGGATGTAATCTGTCTGGGTTGTGTTAACCTTTAACACCACACACACACACACACACACACACACACACATAATACACTCATACACTGAGGATTGTGGAGTGTGTGTGGGGTTTCTTGGCAAACATATAGCAAAGATTGTTCTAAATGGATCTTGTGTTTAAAAGCCAAAGTCTGTTTCAGTCACACACACACACACACACACACACACACACACACATACACAGAGTTTCCCTGCCAACCATTATGAGGAAAATAGGACACAGCAACAGTTGGACAATTGTTTGATCGGTGCATAAACCGAAGAGGTTCACTGAAATCTCTGGTTTGGTTACCTGGGCCCAGTGGTTCTTGAACACGATCATGCACGTCTCGGGGTCCACTCCTCTCAGTGTGAGGGACTTTCTCCGCCTGCCCCCGGCAACCACGGAGGCCATCATTTTGACAGGCCGTCAGGTGGCTACAGCAGGATCCAGCTGCACGAGGCGGGCGGCGGATGCTTGAGGTGAAGCCCGCAGGGGCATTCGCCAGCTGTCTCAGCCCAGGACTGGACTGGCCTGCAGGAGATGGAGAGGGAAGCGTTTCAAAAACTTGGATCCCTGCATCCGTCTAATATTAGAATAACAATACATAACAATATGAAACAATGGCAAAAATGCATCCCTCAGACTAGATTCAAAGCCAGAACAGGAAGTGAGAGTCATCAACAAGCAGGCGACAAGCAGACAGGAAAAATAGGAGCATGTCCGAGTTCCACCCTGGGTGTTCCCGGACATTCCTGTGATTACAGTAAGAACGTCCAAGAATTCCACTAGAGTAAACCAACAAACGTGACCTCTGCTGCCACATGGACGAGCGAGCCTGCTGCCTGTTGACCTGGAGGAGAGAGAGAGGGGGCTGGTGGTGGTGAATGGTTTTAATTTTTGTCATATCTAACACACACACACACACAAATCCTCACTTCACCATCTGGGCCTTTAATCTGTATGTGAGATGGGCAAACAGTTGCATTTCAGTCTTTTTTCTATTTGTGTGTGTAAAATAAGTAATCTGAGATGAGACAGTAAGGTTTAATCCTAAACCAACACTGTGTGTGTGTGTGTGTGTGTGTGTGTGTGTGTGTGTGTGTGTGTGTGTGTGTGTGTGTGTGTGTGTGTTGTGTGTGTGACAGTCACATGCCATCACATAAACTAGGGATTAAACGCACAAACTGAGGTGTTCTGATTTTATGACCTGATTCGATTTAATCATTTATTTATTTAAATATCGGGCCATTTTCTGATTGGGTTTTAAATGAATTCGGACCTGAGCACAGCTCGGAGCATTTGGTGGGGATCACTGAGCTGAACGTGGCCACAACAGCTGTCTAATTCTCACAGAAAACTGCAGATGTGCAAAAAGATTAAAAACATTTTAACGGTGTTAAAATGCCGCACTGGAATAGCTGCGTTTCAGTCTTTTGTCGGTTAGTTGCCCACCATCAACCTCATTATGTGTTATTTTGGGGAAATATGAATATTTGTGCACTTTGCCTGGAAGAGTGGATAAAGGGAACTTGAAAATAAAAGTGTTAATTACAAGATTGTTAACTTTTAATATTATTGTCACACGTAAAGTTTTAGTCTTAGTAATTACAATTGATTGATGATTATTACAGGTGATATCGCGCGCATACACACACGCACACTCACGTATGAGGTGCTTAAAATAATTTTAATACTGTGACCTCAATGATTACTTATGTCCGGTTATACTATAAATATTTCTGTCGGTTACGTCAGGAAGCTTCGCCTTTTTTGTACATTTTATTAAAGTGTTTTTCTTTGGACAGACTTTCAATGAGAATCTGCATTTTATGGCACAAACTCTGAAATGTTAGTTCAAGTCCCACAAAAATTCCACGAGAAATCTTACCTCGGATTTTGGGAGCGTCGAACTCTTGCTTCTTGTTCCAAAATTAACAATTTTTGAAAAGCCGTTTTAGATGTTGTTGTGGTGAATGAGAGTCGCAAACTGGCTGCGGTTTGTAGTTTTGAGTGTTTGCGGCTCTGTTTTTGTCCACTGCGTGGTCCGTTCCTGAGGACTTAAGCCGCTCACACGTCAATCACTCCGCCACTGGCTGCTAGGTAACCACCAGGCCCCGCCCACCGAGGCAGGAAGCCCACAGGAGCCGGGGCGGGGGTGTGGGGGGTTATTTCGGCATCGTTATTGTTGTTAATATTGTTTGAATTACATATTTTTATACGTCACATTTATCAGAATTACAATAATAAATATTGGACGGATTTTTTATATTTTCGACCATTTTTAGTACTGTTTTTTTCATGGATTAAAATGCAGTCAAATGGAAGAAGATTATTGATCTACTCAGAATAATGCTTAATTACTGGAGGTGATGACAGGAAAACGTTTTATAGGCTAAAAGTAACATTTTTTAATACATTCGTGCAGTCTTGATGTTCTGTAGGTTTTTCCATGAACATTTTAATAGTTTTTAGTACAATCTCAGAACTGTTCCACTGCTTTTAGTGTCCTCACTCGTTCTGTCATCTGCTGCCCTCTATCGGCAAATTTTAAAAATTACGACTGAATTTCAAGTGAAAATTCGGCATGATTGACAATATTTGGCATCCTTCCGACCTCGAATCTTTGGAAAATTGCATAACTTGACGTTTTCCTGCACAGATTCTTGTACAGTGAGCTGACCCTCAATATTTGCACTGTTTTAAACTACATCGACTCAAATGCTTGAAATACCAACTTGGAACATGCAGCTTAACTTTCAGTGCGTATTTATTGACAACGCAGACAACGCATAAACATTGCAGGCACGGGAAAAACATACTTTATATGCACTTATAATTTAATAGAGCAAAGCCAAACAATACTATTTATAATTTCCTAAATGTCTACGCTTTTATTCGAGTTCAAGAGTTTTATCACCGTTTTGCATACATATTTTCGGTGGGTGACGTCACGCATCCGCAGCGCGTGCGTCTCCGCTGGCGATCTCGCGGCCAGCAGGGAACTCTGGGAAAAAAACGAGGCGACGACACTTGCGCTTTTAAAAACTCAATATGGGACGTTAAAGAGTTGTTTTCCGAACGCCGTCGAACCGCCGAGCCTTGGCCGTTTCCAGACCCGGAGAGGAGTTCGGTGCCGGAAAGTTGACGGCGTTGGGCCGAACTTCTTCCCGGGAGTTCTCTTGGTTGTGGAAGAGCGAAGCCTGGCGATCATGTCGGTGCCGTCTCTGCCTGTGTTTTGACTCCATTTCCTCCAAACAAACACGCAGGAGAAGCGTCTTTTCTGGGGAGGAAGGCTGAGTTTGGGGAGAAATGGCCGAAGCCCGGTCCGAGGAAGAGGAGGAAAACATGATGAGGGACGCCCGGGAACAAGTGGTTCGACGACAGCCGAACAACTCCGGAGGTAAAGAAGCTGAAATATTGACACAATCAGACTGTTGTCAGGTAATTTCCGTCATCCTGGAGGGTTTTCACGTTGGCCGCATTAAAACGGGGATCAAATAAGCTTCATTTAAACTGATATTGACCCTTCATCGTGAGACACCTGCAGTGTTACGTCTGTCCGCAGACTTTGGCGTCTATTTCTCCTGTAGGTCCGTGATTGTTGTTGTTTCGTCCCAGTTAAATCTCCCACAGGACCGTTGGAGGACTGGGGTAAAATAACAACACAGTCTAGAGGTTCTGCGCCGAGAACCTGAGGTTTTTGTGGAGTTTGCACCATTTACAGGCTCGGTTTCTAAAGGTTTTTATTGTTTAAATTCAACATTCAAGCTCTCTGACAGCACTTTCTGTACCTGACAGTTATAGTGGATTTCATTATTCCAGGTAAGTAGTCAAAAATCAAAGTCTTTTATCTTGTAAGGGCAGGTGTAGTCTCACAGATAAGACGGAAAACACCGAGAATCAGGGTGTGACGGATTCAACCAAAACGCATAAATGCTTGTATCAACATGTGGGAGTTTCACCGGCGGGGTCAAAGGTTACACACGTAAGGATACGAAGCGTTCCACATTGGGGCGCAGCTGTGTTTTTCCAGACTTTAAACCCACCAATTTAACTCCCCAGTTTCCTCTCTTTGTCTATTCAGGGAAACACAAGTAATAATTTAACATAATTCTTCAAGGCTATTCTTTGTGTGTGTGCGTGTGTGTGTGTGTGCGTGTGCGTGTGTGTGCGTGTGTGTGTGTGCATGTGACAGGGAGGGTGGGAAACACATGTAAGCCCATATAAGCCTCTGGCTAGGGCTTGGTCTAACTATGTGAAGATTATGACTCAAATCTTTGTGCCTTTTGACGTGATACTGTCCCAACAATACATCTTTTCCCACAGGATCATTCTGGGCTGGCAGTTGTCCAATACAGATGTGAAAATGAAAGTTGCAACGATAAAATAGTCAGTTTTGTGGTTTTGTAGTCATCTTGTATGTATGTGTTGTTTAAACACACTCCCCAACATGGCAGGTACCCTCAGAAATTGGAACTTTGAAGTCTAAAGCAGCTGTTGTCTGGTAAAACTCGCACAGTCGTGGCGAGCAAATGGAAAACTACAGCGTCAGCGTGCGGGTTTCCAGAGGCCGTATGTGGATTCACATTTGTGATTTACTTTTCTGGCATCTAAGATTTGCTCTTGCTGCACATTTCTTTTGTCTTGCACGTAGCCTTTGAAGTTATTAGCCAGTGAAGCTGCGATGAATAAGATACTTTGTGAGCATTTTAGCATTTAATGCAAAGGATGTTGTAGCCACCAATGTAAATACAGACAGCATCCACTTGTTGATGCATCACTTGTTCACTTTTGGCTGCTTTTTACTGTGGGCAAAGAAACTATCCATCAATATGTGGTCAGAAAGCACTGGCCTCATCTTAATTTTGGCTCAACTTGGCTTTTGATTGATGTTTTCCACTAGTAAACGTTCGGCCTTACGTCACCCTGACGACTCAGCTGTGCCATTCAAAAAAAAAAAAAAAAAAAGCTACTTGAAGCCCGGAGTTCTGCCTGCCTACTGCCGGACAAACATCTGGAAGTCTTAAAACTCGGCAAAACGCTGCACCAGCCAATCGCAGCCTCCCTTCCTGGATCCTCCCTGCCAATCAGGCTGCTGCCCAGAACTTATGGGAGGTCCAGTTAGTCACAGAGAGAGTTGGAGAAGGAGAAAAGGGGAGCTGAGAGAATAAAAGGTTTAAATTGGTAAAATAAGGAGAGGAAAAGGGAAGATTTCCCAATGTTGTAGAAAGGCTTCAACATCTGGAGTTTGTGGAGAGGAAGCAGACGGACCTGACTGCCGGAGCAGAGGAGGTAGGACACGGAAAACTGCACACACAGGCAGAAAAAGGTCCAGCTCTGCATTAAACTGGAAAACTTTTCATCATTCCAATGGGGACTGGAATCGTGGCATCTTTCTGCTGTATTTTTTCTACGTCACATTTTTATTAACAATTTTGTAGTAAGGAAAGTAGGAAATGGAACTTTTTCCATTTTATGTGAGGATTTTTGCATGAAAATCTACAACATTTTCAGTGTGCATTAAAGAATGAAAGTTTTTATTTCTGCCATTGGAGGGGCACTGTGGGGCACACGAGTCCAACAGAAGGAACCCCAGAGGGCACTTTAGTGGGGTCTCTAAAGTGGAAAGAATTCTAAAACGGCAATTCTTTTCTACTTTTTACAACCTCCAACCGCACATTTTTCTCCTTGGAAAGTCATTCAGAAGATTTTCTTCCATTTTATCACTTTTTTCTCCTCATACTCACCATTTTTTCCCTCATGTTTTGCAGATTACGCCACATTTGTGTACATCATCAGTGTTAAATACATTTATTTAAGTCCAACAATCTTCTGTTTTTTGTTTTTTTCAAGGTCGTTCTGATAGACGCAAGCCGGAGCACCGTCACAGGTGAGAATTTCTGCCTTGTTTTGGTTCTGATACTGTTGCTAGTGAGCGAGTTGACTCAGAGGGAGGCATTTGATATCCAGGTGATTCACAAAACTGTTCAGGTGATTAACACTAGAAGTCACTCAGTGAGTCAAGGTAGTATTTATGACTTCTTAGAGTTGAACCGCTCTTTTGCTCTTTGGTGTCTGGATCTGACACATGGTATTTAGGCCGCTTGCTTGTTGGCACGGCAACTAGCTGAAGAAGTCTGTGTGAGTGTGTGTTTCCAGAGATCCCTGACCTTCAGTCCTTTTCACTTCAGGAAATGTAACAAGAAACTTTGCTTTATGTGTGTGTCATCTTTTTTTTTTTTGCCCAATAGTTCTAATTGATTTGATATAAAACATCCAAAGTCATCATGTTCCTCGCTGTCTCTGGAATTCTATTCGTGTCTCTGACCCACTTGCTCTACTCACCCCAAAATGATGTCATGGGACAAATCGGAATGGTTTAAAAGTTGGTCAAGGGAAAATGAAAAACTACATCTGCAGTAAAGTGTATGCTCAGCAACTCTGACCTCAAAAACCTCAGCCTTTATCTGTCTTTTGTTTTGAGCAAGTGCGCGCGTGTGTGGGCGCAGTGAGTCATGTGCCTGTTCATGGTTAACGTCTCTGTAAGTGAGAGGGTACACACAAAGAACAATGGTTTGCAGACATCTGACCTCCCTCTGTTCCTAGTCTGCCTAGCAACAGCCTTATTTAACCAAAAAAGCAAACCTCGGCTTGATTTCAGCATTCGTTAGTGTTTAAACAGACTTCTTACTGAGCAGGAGGAAAGAAATGCGTATTTATTCATGTGATTTATGTTTCTCTCTCTAGCCAGGGTCCTCTGTCATCCCTCAGAGCTGCCATCAAGAGGAGTGAGTATTGATCCTCCACTGCTCCTTTTCTGGGTGTCGCATCATGTTGTTGTGACTGTTGAAACAAAGTGTCGATGCCCAAGCAACTGTGCAACTGAACTCGCTGTATCTAAAAAGACAATTGACATTTTCTGCCCTGAAAGTCCGTGTCCCGCTTTAACTTTCCTTTGCCGTCTCCTTTTCTTTTTATTTCAGCATCCGCGAGGCCGACGTCTCTGTCCGAGTCTCCCAGAGACAGAGAGCGAAGCAGGGACAGAGACAGGAGGTCAGCATGGATCTAAAGTAGAATTGGCGTTTCATTTCTGGTGTTCGCAGGAATTTCGTGAATTTCTCTTATCATTGAGCCTTTTGTACTCTGCATTTAGTTTCACCTGGTCCTCTTGTCTGTTTCCCTACTGTCGTGTGTGAACACATGGGTTTCCTGTGGGGGGCTTCCTGGTATCTACACCTGTTGCTAGGCGACCAGAGATCACCATCCTGTCAGCAGAGCCACTGGCCTCCACATCCTGGTTCCCTGGAGCTTCTGGAGGGCTTCCTCCTCCCCCTCCTCCTGCAGCACAGATCTGGGGACCCACAATTCCTCCGTCCATCCAGGTGAGTCTGACTGTGAACTCTGAAGTTTTCTTTTTGTGCTCAAGGTTAATGGCGTTCTAAATGATCTCTTCTGTTCAGCCACCTCCATCCTACGAGGAGGTGATCCGAGAGAAGACACAGGAGCAGGTTCTCCTCCCCTCTTCCTCTTCGTCCGCCGCTGCCGCCCGTCCAGCTTCAACCATAACCATCTCCACACAGACTGACCCTGGATCTGATTCCTCAGACTCGCAGGGTGAGCAGCGTGTCATGCTGTATTTTTAGCTCCTTCCTTCATTCTTTTTTAACAGAAATTGAATTTGCGTGCAGTGAAAAGACCATTGAGACCATCGAGGCCACCTCATCCTTACCCGACTAAAGCATCTCCTGCTGATGACACCAGCGCCACACACAAGCCAGCACTCACCTGTCCCGACAGTTCAAACACACACTTACTATCGCAGCGCAGTGACCACCTGGCTGAACTCCCCGCTCCTCTGACCTCAAACGCCGGTGCTCAAACTGTTCCCTGGGGTCAATCGCTCCCAGCTGAAGACCTGCCAGCAGCTCCTGACGTTCCATTGCAGCGTCCCCGGCCCCGCCCCCGGTCCAAAGTTGATTTACAGCCAAGCAGCAGGGAGGTCAAAGTTCAGACTCTGGTAAAACTGCGTGAGGACGGTTTGGCCACAATAGCAGCGCGTGTAGCATCCGACGGTGCTAAGCAAGACGTGAGCCAGGGAAAGTATCTTACAGAGTTGCTGGAGGCCTTCAGTGCTGACGACTGGGGCTTCCCTGATCGCCATAGCGACAGCAGTGAGCACAGCCAATCAGACAGCGAGGAGGGAGAGGAAGAAGAGGACATGGCGACTCTGAAAGCTAGGATCCAAGCCTTTGAGCAGCAACCAGTTGATGGAAGCCACTGTGGAGATGGTAACAGCGCAGACTTTGTTTCCAAAAGACCCGAACCACGGCCACGCCCTCGTCTCCAAGGGCAACCATCAAAATCTGTGCCTCCTGCTGTTGCCCCAAAACCTAAAAACCTTTTAAATGCCCCAAAACCATCGAACAAGATGTTCTGGGAGGATGGCGCAGCCGCGGCTGCAGAGTCTTCTCACTCTGCTGATCTGAAAACAGCTGAAACTCCAGGTGCTGACGAACCACCACCATCCTGTCCACCAAAAGATAGACCAGCTCTGGTGACTCCAAAACCCGCTACAGGACCCCTCCTGCCCAGTCAGTCTGTCCCTATCCCAGCTCCCAGACCCACTCCACCAAAACACGCCACTCCAGTCACTGAGACCACGTCTTTAACCCCCATTCCTCCACCCAGACCGGTGGTTTCTCCCAGGGCTAGCTTAGGTTCTGGGAACCTTGAGAAGAGTCCAGCAGCAGGACACATCATCCCAGCTCTGCCTCCAAGACCCAGCAATGGAACTGTGGCAGAGACGAGGAATGAGGAGACACAGGACCCTGCGCATCAAACTGGTGAGGGAGCATTTCTCAAAGGTTTATGGCATCTATGACCTTTACTGACGCCTGCTGGCGTATCAGAGGAACTACAAAAATAATAGAGCTAAACGTAATTATTCTATTGGGGTTTCCCATTATTTTCTCTGTAATGTATTTACAGCAGCTGCTGATGTCATTTTTTAAATCTTGGTTATGCTGAATGAGTTTTAGAAGGTAATCTGGCCTGGTCAAAATTTCAACCAGTTTTGTTGATCTTGGAGAATTCAATGCTTCAATCAGAGCCCAATCGGTTTCTAATTCAGATAAACAGCCCTTTTTTAAACGTAATCTCTTGCAGATGCTCGGATCGCCCGTGCACTGCAGTTCAACGATTTCGCAAATATTTAGCGGAGCTGTGGCTCTGATTAGATTAGTTATCTACCCGATAGCCTGAATAAGCAGCTGCCCCTGCTGATATATTTACTCTGCAATCAGATTCAGGTTAAGTCTCTTCCTGATAATGAGTGATGAGCAGAGGTGTGTTGGATGTTTATACACGGAAAGCTTGTTCACTGTTTACCCTGAAACCTCGCTGGGTTTCACTCTGGTTGGTGTTGTGTAACAAGCCCATATTGATAGTTCAGCACAGCTTAAGCATTGAGAATAAACAGCCATTTCTTTGCTTTAGTGAAACCAGGCAGCGGGCGTCCGAGCCTCCCGAACAAACCAACAGCAGTGACAACAACACGCAGAGCCAGTGGTAAGAGTGTGTTTGTGTACGTGCGTGTCGGTTCAGCACAGTGTTTATTATGCTGCCTTTCAGAGGTCCGTGTACTTGTTTTGCCACGTGTGCAGCAGAAAGTGAGAGGGGAGCTGTTTGTCGTTAGCTCTGTATCTGGGTCAATGCGTCAGGTTTCCTCTGACTTATTAAATATTTCACAGCGCCTCAACCTCTGAGCAGCGGTCCAGTTTGTTGCGCAACCATAGCAGAATGCTGCTGTAAACAACATGAATCAGCAAAAGATGATGGCAGCCTGTGTCCATCACTTCCTGTCAAAACAATCCGGTGTTTTTAGATAAGAGCGGCTCATCTTCCTCTTCAGCTCCACTTTAAACACGTTAATGATGGTGTTTAAATTTAGAATGTGATTTACTGGAACCGCCACACACACTGTAATATACCCCTGATGCGTATTGTTCCTGTAAATTTTCTCCAAAGTTCTTAATTTTAAGGACAAAATACTGGTTCCACAAAGCGTACCCATTCATTTCAGTGTAAGTGGCACCGAGTGTGTTAAAAGTAGTCTCCATTAAACCATGTGATGCCATCTGTAAGCACTGACTGTGCCCTCATCATCAGTCCCTGTGTGCTTTCGTTTCCTGTCATCTTCTCCTGGTTTGTTGTTTTCTTCTTGCCGATTAATGAATTCTGACATCCCCCTCTTCGCCTCCAGCTCCAAATCTGACCCCGAAACCCACCAGAGTCTCCACAGACCCAAATTCAGGCGCAGCCAAGCCTCCTGGCCCCGTTCCTCGTCAGAGGCCCCCATCTCCAGCCCTGAGGAAAGCCTCTGACAGCCAGACCAAACCAGAACCCACCATTGGGTCCAACCCCTCCGACCCTCCTCTTCCTTCAAGGTTAGAAATCAGGTTGATTAGCTGTTTTACCCTCTCTGGAAGGTTGATGTAGGTCCAATTAATTTTTTTTCCATTCCAGACCTGCAAGTATAAAGCTCCTCCCCCTGCGCCCTCCACCAATCAAGTCCAACCCTGGCCGACCACCTCCTCCATCCGTCAGCTCATCCTTAACCAATCTGTCAACCACCACTCCTGCCAAAACAACCCCGGCTCCTTGCGTTTCCTCACCCAACCCACCCCCTTCTTTACAAACCACTTCCTCTGTTTCAACCAATCCGATTCCACCAAAGACTTCAAAGAAAGGACCGCCTCTGCCGCCCCGCCCTAAACCCGGTCACCCTCTCTACAACAGCTACTCGGTATGAACGCACTCGGCACCCTTCAAGCTCACAACTGGTTCTATTTCTAAAGTCAAATTTGTGCCCCAGAAACAGGAAGTCTTGATTGTTCTGGATGACCCAAGCCCCTCAGAGGATGTGTCAGGTGATGGGAGGAGTCAAACCACCATTACCCCTCTTATCAACCTGCCACAGTGTCTCCTGGATCTTGACGTCCAACAAAAGCCTGTCGCAGATGAGGTCAGCCAGTCAAAAGCTGCCCTGGAGGGCCTGAACCTGTTGGATTCTCAGTCTATTCTGCCTGAATCACCTGCTGAGCAGAAAGAAAAGTCAGAACCGCCTCCCCTCAGGTCAGATCCTCTCAAACAACCCGCCAGCTTTGCCTCCGCGCCCAAGCAGAGCGCTACAATTTATTTTTTCTATGTCTAGTGGTCCCCGCTGCGTCGCCCTGTTTGATTACGAGGGAGAGGAGGACGACGAGCTGACCTTCTCCCAGGGCGACGTCATCGCTCTGCAGGAACTGGTCGGGCAGGAATGGGGACGAGGTCAGATCCACGGGCGAGTGGGTATTTTCCCCCTGAACTTCGCCCAGGTGGTGGAGCCGCTGCCCCCGTCGGCGCCGACCACGGGAGAGGCGGTGATCGGTGAGCCCAGAGAATCAATGTGTATTGCAAAATGTTGCCATGGTTACCAAATATTGCCTAGGTGATGATATTGATGATATTGAAACTAAATTATGCTTAATGCAAACTCTAATTGTGTGATGTTGTGGGTTTGTTTTGTTTTTTTCTGAGCAGCATCCCAGGAACCAAAATCGCAGGTGAGTGTCACCGTAGGTTTATGAGGTCGGACTGTTGTGCAAACATCATCAGTGTGTGCACGTGTGCGTACAGGAGTGGGACCTGGCTCTGTTTGACTTTCCTGGTCAGACTGCAGAGGATCTCTCTTTCCACAAGGGGGCGATCATCCAGGTGACCGAGCACATAGACGCTGAGTGGAGGAGAGGAAGAGTGGAGGGCAGAGAGGGGCTTTACCCTGCGGCCTTCACACAGCCACACCAGGGTACAACTCATTGCACTGCCTTCTCACTTAGCAACAAGCTAATGCTAACAGGACACCATGGGAGAAACCTGTGTGAATGGCTGACGACCGTCCGCTGTGTTTCCAGCTCAGCCAGTACCGGTCCAGCATTCAGCGGGCAAAGCAGTGGCCAGGTTTGACTTCACAGCAGAGAGCGGGGACGAGCTGACGCTAAAGGTGCGGTCGTGGAGTTCTGTCCAGATTACCTCCACCGTGGCCACAGGAGGTTTCAGATAAGCCCGCTCTTTCTACCTGCAGGTGGGTGACATCATCACGGAGGTGGAGTCGTTGGATGAGGAGTGGATTGCCGGCGTTGCCGACGGAAAACGCGGGATTGTACCCAAGAGTTACATTTCAGTCCTCTGATGGGCCGAAGGTCGGTCGCCCGTCAAGACGAACCAGGTTAATTCTAGAACTGCACCATAAAGAGTAAGTGGGGGGGTAATAAATTAAAGCTGGCTGCTTGTTTTTTTCTTGTGTAATGAAATGGTAATGCGTAAGGAGAAGTCTGTCACCCCGGCAACTGAGACCTCTCCGCTATGAGGACCATAAACTACATGAGCAGGGATTCTAAAATGTTGAGCAGCGTTCATCTGATCATCGATCGAAGCCAGCACCTGCTGATCCATGAGGTCCAACCAGCCGTTTAGTCTGTAAGCTGTCAAACTGCCACCGGCTGATAAGATGTGGCGTCTCTAGAGCAGACCATAAATACGTGGATATTTAGAGGAACTGACTGGAGCCGTACTGAATGGACCGTCTGTTTAGGGTGGCATTAACAAACCAAATGTCTACACATTTCACCCCTAAATATCATGTTACTTTGTCCTGACTGTTTCACTGAGGACCAAAAGTGCCCCCCCCCCGAGGAAATAATAGTACGGCAGTAATTAATGACGAATAATTGAATGTTTTGCTTGATGTGAGACGCTGTAGGTGGCCGTAGCTATTTATAAAAGTCATTTACTGCCTCACGTTGCTGAGTCTTTCCCCATTTCGTCCATTTTTTGAAGCATTTCTTATCAGTCAGATGCAAAAAGTGTTTAAATTGTGAGGCCAAGGGGGTGTTGAGCGTCTAGACATGGTACTAACTGATCTGGTGTCAGCCGAGCGAGTACTGCAGCATGACGTAGCTGAATGCTAAACTGCTATTTATTCTTTTGCCTTTCTTGTCGCGGGTTAACACTACAATCTCGTCGTTATCGTCGCTTCGAAAGCGCCTCAGTAAAAAGGTTACATTGTGTTAAAATCCACGTCCAACAACGTCGGAGATGCTGCGTGGACGAGAGCTTGGCAAATCCAGGAAGTGCGTTTGCACAGCCATCTTGGGTCGGGCACTTCCTGCGGTTAAACCTTAAAGCTTTTTGCCTGTTTTTCCTACTGTGAAGCTCGTTTATTTGTATCCTCTGTCTGTAAACACCCGATCTCATCAGCGCCATCTACAGACCACGTTATGCTCGTTAGTGGAGTATCGGTACAGGAGATGAATTTCTTTGTGTACAGGATTATTAAGCCAAGATTCCTGCTGCTACTGCTCCTTTTGTTCAATGAGAAACTTTTTTTTTTTACATTTTTTTTTACTTGAATTTTCCACTTTGACGTAAAAAAAAGAAAAAAATCAAATCCTGCATCAAATTCCAAAATCACGGTCGCAGTGTGTTAAAAATGAAGCAAATTCTGAGTGTTTTTATTATAGTGGTGTGATTTACGACAACTTATGAGGCTTCGTTGGAGTTTTCAGCACCAGTCTCGTGTCTGTATCGCTTGTTTTCTGTGACTTTAACCGAACATTCCAACTCTTAATACCAATAAAACTGACATTTCATGAATGTTTGTGGCCTTTTGTCTGGCTTCACATCAGATGGGTCGCATCAGAGGACAACTTCAAAGTTTTAAATAAGCGGGGAGACGGCGGGTCGACGTGATGGCACTGCATCGGTTTTAATTTTCACAGTTGGAACGCTGCTTCTCTGCGCTCGCGTCAGGGTTTCCCTCTGAGCAACATACATGTTTCAACACACACAACACATCATAACACTGCTCTGTCCACATCTTCCACTTCAGCCGAGCATGTCCAGCACAGAATCTACAATGATAAATACCTTAGGGTGGGGTTTTTTTTTTTTTTTTTTCTTTAACTGAACAGAATCCAGCTTGGACTCGGCTTTACCTCATCGGTCAAACCAGTCCCGTTCCTGGTCAGAATCCTAGTTTTTCTACTGCACGTTGAAATTATGAGTTCATGAGGCGTAACGTGAAATGATCCCACACACACACACACACACGTATATTCATCATATGGGGGGTGGGGGGGGCTACACACTGAGCACACTGCTGCAGCCAGACTGACTAACCATCTGAAATCCTCGCAACACCGCCCCTGGTGGATTATCTGTAAACTACACCCGATTCTGGGATAAAGGTAGCGCTAACTCGACATTTTACAACGATTTAGCGCACCGATATCATTCAGAGGATTAAGCTCCAGTTGCGTGAAGTTATCAGGCTTTCAGATGTGCGCCCAGTCGTGCGTGGCTGCAACAGCATCAACAAAAGGCTCCTTCTGGTTTAAAGCAAATGAAGAATTAAGACTACTGGGTTCATAGCAGGTCAACGGCCGAGCTGCTGATTCCAAGTTTATAGAATATTAGCCAAAGCCTGAATTATTGATGTGGGATTACCCTAATTCATTAAGAAAAAACAAAGATGCACAAAACTCTTCAATCAGCAGCTCGGGTCAAAGGTCAAGGCCATGGAAAGATAGCGGTGAGCTCAAAGGTCACGGTAAGGTCATAACACTGCATCAACATGTATCATTCAAATGATTTCAAGTTTATCAAGTGCCCACACACACACACACACACACACACACTAACCAGTATCATTAAAAGACAACATGACATATGCAAATGAAGCGATATGGAAGGTGACCATCACGAGGTCACTTCTCAGTCACATGACCCGAAGAGGAAAGAGTTTGCCGCCGTCCAGCAGCAGGTCAGGACTTTAAGGTAAGAGTTCTTCCCTCAGAGGTGGGTCAGCAACCCTCCGAAACCTTCAGTTTCTCACAACGTAACCTTACTTTAAACAGTGGGAGGACTAAAAACTGTACGACTACTGAAGAAATATCCTACTCCTCCAAATTGCGCTGTCCAAAAGATGTTTTGTTTCTTCGCGCGTGTCTAATTTTCTTAAAAAGTGGGTTTGTAACGGTGTGGCGTTTGTATAATGCAGCTGCAAGTGTCAGAACGGACAGTTTGCCCACTTTGAATCAGAGGTTTTCATGTGACAGAGGTTTTCTCGGGGTCGCTGACGCCTCGGGTCAGAAATGAGACTTCAATTCAAAATGCTACTGTTTTCCTACTTCACAACAGACTCGCACGGTGTTATTTACAGTATGTACAACGCATTTGATCTCTTGCTAACTGCAGGTGGGTGCAGACGTCCGGAGCCCACTGAGAGGCACCTTTCACTTCAGTCACCCGGCAGGTAAAAATAAAAGTCACTTGGTTGGTCTGTTACAGTACGAAGCCTCCAGGGGTCCACAAAGGTCACCTTTTCCATTTTTCCCCACAACATTTTAGTTTCAGGTACAGTTTTTAGTGTTTTATAAGAGGACGGCTTGATTAGCTCATTTTCAATTAGCCAAATTGGCAATTTTGCTATATTTTAACTAGCATAAATACAGGAAGTTCCTGTTTGGGGCGAGCTACGAGGTTTGAATTAGCCGAAGAATAGCTACGTGCACTTGTCTCCCAAATGATACCTTTTAACACTATTCTGAAACAAAAGTAGGGAAAATCCAAAACAAAAGGTGAATAATGAGCCTTTCACGCTGGGGGGGAAAAGGGCTGAGATTCCAGACGTGATTCACACAGACAGTTTAAACAGGCACAGAGCTCCGATATGTCCGTCTGTCCAGGAGGAGAAATCAGAATCATCCTTCCGGTCACTGACAGGAGAGACAGGGAAGGGACGTTTCCCCAGAATAAATGGAAGACATCCAGGGGAACATAATGTCCAGGTCCCCCCAGCACCGTTGTTTGTGAGGGTTTGTTCATTTGTCCTCTGAGGAGGGGGAAGGGAGCGTGTGATAACGCCTTCGGAGCGTTCGGATGCTGATGTGGGCAATTTAGAAAGATATTGAACGTATAGCGAGAGTAAAGAGGAGGTTTTGGTAGCTTAATGATGGTCCTGGTGGATCCAGAACATGTGCTCGAGTTGAGGGTATCAAAGGCAACATGTTCCTGACCAGAGGGGAGGGAACTACTTTCTCAGGGGGAAGGATCAATCCTTTAACTGCTTCTGGCAGGTGTCCAGCAGATGAAACAGGTTATGTTTTAAAAAATGAGGGGTTGACAGCAGCAGAAACATGCAGGAATTCCACACCGGAGGTGAGAGAACTCATTGAGGTTCCTGACAGACAGAAAGTAGTCCTTCGTGTAGTGGAATTAAGTCATTTGGCATTTCTTGGAGAAATTAACCATTTGGCCTCCAGGAATTCATTTTTTCAGTAAAAAGAGCAAACCAGCTCTGTAGTGGATGAAAAATAATTTTTTTAAAAATGACAAAAATCTGGGATCTTAGTGTCTTGGGTCTCCGGGGGACCAGATATGTAGCGTTTATTTGGTTTCCAGGTGGTAAAGAGGGTGTATTTTACACCAAAGGAGATGGGACCTGTTTGGTCTCCAGCATGGGGGGTTCCTGCTCTGGTTCCAGGGCGTCCACGGCGGCCTGGTCGTCAGGGTTGCTCACAGTGTTTGAGTCTACAGGGGCCTCGTCCTGAGGTTCGACACAAGCACAGTCAGATCTCACCAGACCGCTCAACTTTGCCGCACGTTGCCGCGCACTTACCGTCACCCACGGGTGAGACAGCACCTCCTCTGCAGTAAAACGGCTGTCCACGTTCACCTGCAGCATCTGGCTGATCAGCATCTGGGGAAGAGGAGCGAGACGTTTAGACTGGATCGTACGACGGTCGAGGATCTACAGTCCAGCGTGCGGCGGCGCTACCTTGGCCGGGAGGCTGATGGCATCCCAGTCTGGAGATGGAAACTCCAGTTTCCCCCTGAGGATCTGATCAAACAGCTCCTCCTGCACATTGTTTTCACTGTGGAGGCAAATTAACTGTATTAGCTTTGACTATTGTTTTCTCTCCTCTTACTCTGCTCTTACCTCCTAAATGGCGGGAACCCGCACAGCAGGATGTAGGTGATCACTCCCGCAGCCCAGATGTCCACCTTCAGACCATACCTACACACATGACCACGCACACAGGTTAGCATCTTGTTGCCCACTCCGTTCAAACCGCGCTCAAGCCGTTTCTCACCCCGTCTCAGCGATGATCTCTGGCGCCACGTAAGTGGGCGTGCCGCACACGGTGTACAGCGGCCCCTCCACCACCGTCGCCAGGCCAAAGTCGCCCAGCTTCAGTGATTTGGTGCCGTCTGGATACTCGCACACCTGCAGCACAAACAGAGGTCAATAAGAGCCCAGGGGTTGGAATTGCACGGTATTTATACCTGTCCTCTAAATAGTATTACTATCTGTATGTGTGTGTGTGTGTGTATGTACCAGTAGGTTCTCAGGTTTGATGTCTCGATGGACAATGTTCATCCGGTGCAGGTACTTGATGGCTCCAGCCAGGTTGAAGACCATGGCGCTGGCGTCGCGCTCGCTGTACTTGGTGGAGGAGGTGATGGCGTCAAACAAGTCGCCGCCCTACAAGCAGAGCAGAGCATGAAGAAGGCAGGAAGTCACAACACGAGGAGGAGGAGGACAGGGAGGAGGGGCACCTTGACGAGCTCCATGACCAGGAACAGCTGACTCGGAGTCTCGTCCACCTCGATCAGCTGGATGATGCTGGGGTGTCGCACCCGCCGCAGCACCGCCACTTCGTTTTCTATCAGATGCTCCTGTTCTCACACACCATACGGCCTCTCAGAGTCTCATCCTTCTCATATCTCACCTCAGAAATGGCGAAAGATCCCCGCTCACCTTCCCGCAGCAGCGAGCCTTGTCGATGATCTTCAGCGCGTACTCCTGCCCCGTGGACCTGCCAATCAAACCAGCCTCAGCAACGTCTCAGCTGCCGGCGGTCGCACAACGCCACACTGGAAAAAGACTCGTTGCTTCGAGTCCTCTCATGCTCCTCACCTCTCCACGCACTCCTTGACCACGGCGAAGTTTCCGTCCCCGATGACTTTGCCGATCTGGTACTTCTCGTTGATGAGGGGGGAGGAGATGGAGCGATTGCCGTTCACTGGGAGGAGACGGGAGGATGGATCAAAGCTCTCGAAAATACAGGAACTATTTTTAAACCTCCTCCTCGTGTTTTTCTGCCACACGCAGCAGAACAAAGCAACTTTTACACACGCGCACCTTCGGCATCATCCGCGGCTCCGTTAACGTCTGTGGAGGAGGCGCCGCGGGGCGTCTACGAAGAGAAAGGTTTGAATGTGAAACCCTGTAAAGTGGTTCCAAAATTATCTTCAAAAGTTTTGCAACGACCTTGAGGTTGTGTCGACTTCCCCTGGTCGGGGAGGGGCTGGACCTGGAGGACTTCCTGGCCGACTGCGATCCAGAGGCATCATTGGCTGCAAGCAACATCAAAGAGAATGAAGCAAAACGCATCTTTCCCCCGATAATTCTGGCTCAGGCGTGACGGTGCTCACCTGTGCTCGGAGTCTTCGACCTGGACGGGCCTTTGGGCGGAGCCTTTGTGGAAGTCAGACTGCTAGGGGTCTTGGAGCTTTTGGGTGGGCCAGCGGGGCGGGACACCTTGGCTTTGCATTCTGGAGAGAACAAAGCAAGGAGTGAGAAGTCCTACGAACCATCTGGGTTTTTATTTTTTTAAAGTCCAGGTGCGTGGCGCCGCTCACCGCTAACAAAAGCCTGCGCCTTGCTGCTGTGCGTGAGCACGAAGTCGTCCTGAGCGTAGCGAAATTTCTCTGGCCCGCACGCCATGAACACATCGTCGTCCCCGAAGAAATCCTGCAGGCAGGTCAGCTGAAACACACACACACACACACACACACACACACACACACACAATTACACACACTCAAACAGACGCGCGAGCGTGTGTTCCTGTCTGGAAAGATTTTAATCATATTTGTTGAACAGAATCTGTCACACACACACACAGATCTGTCCAGGAACTGTCTGGAGGATTAAACACAAATCGCTGATCAAAATGTCCCAGATTTAGAAAGAGCACGTTGGGACAGGAGATAAACGAAGCGAGGGAGGGCAAAGAAACAGAAATAAATCAAAATCAATGAGATGACAAATGTGTTTCCATTTATTGTAACACAGATCCTTTCAAAGTCAAACTTGCAAGCCCGTGGGTAGAATCGGTGCGGTTGCCATAGTAATAGCCTGGATTTTAACTTGAAACCTGAAGTCGGTGAGGCAGGAGAGGAGGAGGAGGAGGAGGAAGAAGGCTTTAAAAAGACTTTAAAAATAAAGACAGACTGAGAAAATAAGATAAACTCAGCCCAAGAGTGGATCAGGAATCTAAACATCACAAAGGTTGCGTTTCTTGAGCGCCGATTTCTATGCTCGCTAAGCTAACAGCTAACTGCCAGTATTAATCTAGTCGTCCAACTCTGGGAAAAAAAGTTAAATTATACTTGTGAATAAACACGGACGAGCAAGACAAGATGCTTTAATTCACGCTTCAACTCTCTTTATCCCTCACTTGTCCTCCGTCCTGGTTGCCACTTTCACTCTGTAGCTGCACAGCCTGTGTGTGTGTGTGTGTGTAGTCTGTGTCTGTGTGTGTGTTGGCTGATAGGTTACCATGGTGACCACACTGCAGTGCCCGCTTGTGTGTGTGTTTGAATGTGATGGGGTTTCTGTTCCACTGTTTGGAGAGACTGCACAAATTGAAAGGGGACACACACACACACACACACACACACGCACACACACACACACACACACAGAGGCCTCGTTTCATGAGTCTGAAGTCGGTGAATCCGTCTGGAGGCGCCCGAATCAAATTAATATTAAACAGCCAATTTTATGACATCATTGGAGAGCCCCCGGTCACACGCACCACCAACACCACAGAGGTTCTTCGGCCACCACAGAAGGTCTCAGGAGGACCTTCAAGGTCCACACAATCAGAACTCAACACTCAAGCTTCCGTGTAAACCTAAAGAGGAACGCTGCTACAACTGATGCCTTCTGGGACAAAGAGAGCCCAGTCTGGGCCTGAACCAGGACAGAATGTCTTCGGTTAACTGCTAATTATCCTGCGAAGGCTCTTTGATGCATAATCGATGCTCAACACATTCCAAAGGAAACTGCCAGAATAAGAGCTCCATCTCCTCTTGCCCAAGTCTGCAGCATGGAGGCAAAGCGCTCACCTGTTTCCCGTCCAGCGTGTAGAGCCTCTTCACGGCGCCGGAGTCCAGCTTGATGGCCTCGGTGATGTCGGCCAGCACCTGCTCGAAGGAGTGAGCGGTCTTCTTGTTGAGCAGGATCCTCACGGCCTTGCGAGGCTTCACGCCGCTGCGGATCACCGTCACCAGTTTGGGCTTGATGAAGTCTTTGTTCTCCCTGCCCTCCCTGCTTTCCGGACGGTCTCTGGGGATGACGGCGGCGGTGGCGGCGGCGGCGCGGCGGCGGCGGTGGTGCTGCCTGCCGACACGCCGGTGGATGCGGTGGCAGGCCGGCTGGCAGCAACTGCCCCGGTGGCGGCGCCCGGCTTCCAGCTGGGGATGGAGATCTTGGTGTATTCCAGCTTTTTGTAGGGCTCATTGGAGGCGCATACGTAGGATTCGCCTGATGGAAGAGAGGGAAGAACGGACACGTTTCACCCGTAGGGTTAAATAAACGCAGCTTTTTCAGCAAGACGCGGAGCTGGTGACGAGACGAGGCCCACAGCGGATGAAGCGGACGTGACACCGCGTGTCAGATTCAGTCCCGTCTCTCCCTGTCTGGAAGTGAAACAGCAACGCCACTCGCCGAGGATCCATCCAAAGATTCAACTTTAGCTCATAGCTGTCCTTTCTCCCAGGACAAATGTAAAAAAGGAGACTTAAAACAGGAGCTCTACTCCACTTTTAGAAAATGTCAACTTTTAGCGAGTTAGCTGAGCATGCTCTAATTTGCTGGATATTTGTGAAATCTTGGTCAACAACGCTTGCAGGGGTGTACCCTGTAAACAAATGAGACATCAGCGAACTCTCTTGGGAAGGTGGCAGCCAATCGGGCACAGGAGAATCTCCTGGTTTTCCATATATAGTCATCTTATATATGCCTCGCTAATCCTCTATCCCCTTCCAAAGGGCTTGTTAATGCACACACCTCACTCAAACTCCGCAGCCTCTGCAGGCCTCTTATCTCTTTTATTCCACCTTAAAAAGAGCATCCCCGTCCCTGCAGGAAGGGCGAGCGCGTCCTCCCTGGCTTTGCTATTCAAACCAGCGGGCGCTTCTTTAACCAAATAACCTGAAGGTTATTGACTCTCTGCGTCATTAGTTGCGATTCTTCCCATACCCCCAGCGCTTCTGGTTCTTTCCGCAAAGGAGCCGAGAGTGAGACCGAGTGAGTGACGCTTCCATCTTTTAGCGCGTCCCTGGCGGAGCAGCTTCCTGTCTCCGGCGCTCATTAGCAGACATTACAGGCATCAATATTTACAACGGATGTTGCTCATCAGCGGCCGTTTCTGTCTCGATGGGCGCAGGGAAAGTGGACGGCGAGGAAGTTGAAGGAGGAAGAACAATCTATCGATCGGTTGACGCGAGAGTGGCGCGTTGCCCGGGCGACCACGGACTCGTGGTTCAGCCGACTGAAAGTTCACCAACACTATTGTTTGAACCTTAATAGGGAGACAGTCCTACCTTCCACCAGCTCGTCCATGCTGCTGATCTTCTTGCTGCCGTCTACAGAGTAGATGGTGCGAACCCCTTGAGGCAGGTGCAGATTGTCAGACAAGGAGCGCGTCAGCTCCATCAGCAGCGCGTCGTAGGAGCGGAACCGGTCACTGGACACGGCGTATACCAGGCCCTTGAAGTACCGGTCTCCATTGCGGTAGAACCTGACCTTTTTGGCTTTTTTCTCCGAGGTGAGGGCCTGCAGGGTGCGGGTCCGGTAGTAGCTACAGTTGGCGCTGTGGGCGGGGCTGGGGACCAGGCTGCTGCCCCGGGAGCTGGGGCCGGAACCGCCACCACCGGTGCTGGATTCTTCCCTCTTGGTGCGGGTGGAGCGCCCCCGACGAACTTTGTCGCGTTCATCAAAGTGCTCCAGCTCGAGGGTCTTGCTCAAAGACATGGTGTATTCTGGGTCACTAACCTGGTGTATTCTGGGTCACTACTTTTAATTCACCATTCAGCCCCAGCTGATTGCCGATTACCTGGATTGTATTCTATTCCAAGTGGCTTCTAACATCTCATACTAACCCTTAACAGTCTCCTTTAATGACCAAAATCGTTTTTTCCTACCAACAATATGAACTACACTGATCCTTAAACTGCCATACCCTCTAATTTCAACCTTGAATTTCAAAGTGACCTCTTTTGTGCGGTCCCTGTGTCCCGGCTGCGGCTGTGGTGATCCGGTTCTAATCCCAGCAGCATTTGGTGCTGACCCAAGCCCAGAATGTTTTAATCCAGCCTCCGCAGAACCCCAGTCCCTGGTTTAAAAAAAAAAAAAAAAAAAAGACAATCAGATGGTGGACCGGACTGTGCACGGCTGCAAAAACTGAGCTGAATTATTTTGTAAAAAAAAAAAAAAAAGAAAAAAGAAATAATAAATTACACTTGCTACAATTGCTTTGCATAACATTTCAATGCACCAAAAGAGAAATTTAAAGAAGGAAGTTAAACACAACCTATCTACAGCATTTCCTATCCAGTCGCTGGCTTTCATATGAAAATATTCAGATTTTCTTCCCCAAATGAATCGATTTCATCCATCAGTCCAGCCGAGCTGAGCTGACAGCGCCATTCAAACGCGCCCACAGCCGAGAGGGAGACACCTACCAATAATGCCGCGGAACCGGTTTGTTGCTAGGCTGGCTTTCTCCTCTTCCGGTACCGTCTTGTGCTACTCCTGCGGTGGCCGCTGCCGGACCGAACCAGCCCGGGGCCGCGCAGCTAGATCGGCGTTTGGCGGATGCGGCAGGTTGCACCGGCGGATACGCGGAGACGGGCGGCAGACAGCAGCATGGCCGCTGCAGCAGAGAGGAGACCGGCTCGACACCTCCCTCTCATCCCCCCTTCCTCCCTTCATCTGCGGCTGTACGCGATGACATCGCCCCTCCCTCCCTCGCTTCCTCCCTCCCTCCCGCTCCCTTTGTCTTTCCCTGACACTCAAATTCACCTGTTTCTTAGCTGTGACGGCTAGGCTAGGCTAGGCTAGGCTACATCAAACCATTGATTTGATGCGATATCGAGCGAGATTTTGAGAAAAAACTTTATCAAATTTTGAAAGAAACACAGCAGTAGTTAATTTATGGTTGCAAGAGGTTTTAATAAAACTGACCATTCAATGCTAATATTAGTTATTAGTTTAGTTATTCCAAGGAGAATCAGGCTAATTATGCTTTGGACACAGAAGAAGACGTCCACCCTGATTTCAGGCCATCTCCTGGTGGTCTGGTGACAGCTGGGACCTGAGGCAACCAGCCCGCCCCACCCTTCATCCCCAGCCAAAACCAGTCAAACCAGTGAACCATTCATGACATGACAGAGTGAGATGCTATTGTTCCACGCACCATCCCTCAGACCTTTTTGGAACCTTTTCAGGAGGGATGTAGAAAAATATTCCACACTTGTTTTGGCAGCCACGGTTTCCATCGACCACACATCGTCTGCTGCTTTATTGTGAATCTGGACAGAACCAACTCAAGCTCAAGGACACTTAAATGAACGTGCCATGTCCCGTTCTGCTGACGATACTGAACACCGTGTGAACAGATACACAAACACGTAGCAAAATGACATCATTGGACATCAATATACATATTCTAAACAGTTATAACTGCTTCCTGAACGTCTTTCTCCACAAGCATGGCTTTCCAGGAGTCGACATGTAAGGTCAATCAGCGAATTAGTTCTGAGTCCTGCACGCGCTCCTCCAGTGGTTCCGTGTTAGTGGGTATCACCTGCATCAGGGGAAGAGTCCTCATCATCCTCCCAGGAGGAGGAAGTGAAGCCCGCCGGGGCGGAGATAGAGTGCGGGGCGGGAGTGTGGCCGAGGCCTTGGTAGCGCCCACTGGAGGAAGGGGAGGAGGGCATGGACGTGGCTGCCACCGAAACGGGGTCCTGAGAGGTTAGGAGACCGGTGTGCTCGGTCTGTTCCGGCTGAGCTGCCGTACCGAAGTACATCTTGTTGGGGCGACCCAGGAATGTGCGACCTGTCGGAAGGGGCGGAGACACAAAAGCAGTTACGGCGCAACAATATTTGGTTTTGGCAATCTACCATTTTACCACCCAGACCTTTATTATGGCACTCACCAGCATGGCGGACCTGTTCTGTGACATCAGCTCTGATGTCAGAGAAATCCCACATGGCTAAAAAGCTGTCGAAACACGTTCCCTCCTCGGCTTCCTGCCAAAAGGAGAACAACAGGAAGTGGATGACAAGTTGAAAGATGTTGGTGTAGATGGATGGATTGATTGATACCTGGACATATGGTTTGTAGGTGAAGGTGTAGTGGTGAGCAATAGCAGCCAGGAACATCTCTATGCAGATGATGAAGTCCTGTGTGTGTCAGTTCATAAAGATTATTTATCGCCAAGCTCACAACTTATGGATCATACAAATTTGGTGTAAAAGCTGAAAAGTCAAGCCTCTGTACCTGGAGCCCAGTAGCCACGGCCTCCACGCTGTCCCAGTCCCAGGTGTGTTTGTCAGAGATCACGCCGACCTTCACCAGGAAGGCGATGAAGACCGCCTGCCTGAAGAGAAGAAGCATTTTTCACCCTAACTCTAAGCCAAAGGAGCCACATGTGACTCGACTCAGCCGCACTCTCTTACCAAAAGGAGACAAACACCACCAGTTTGACACACAGGAATTTTCCCACAGGCCTGATGGGAGTCAGCTCTTCTTTGAGAGCTTGGTAGAGCAACACCAGACAATACATGGCAAACTGGAGAGAGGGCGAGAAACAGATGAACGCTTGCCTAATACCAAAAATATACAAGATTTTGTTTTCAAACTGCATCTGATATTGGCAGGACTGTTTCTAATTTCTGCATAAAACCCAAAGGAACACCTGAAGAACATCACTGAGTCAAATCGTTAATGGGCAACTGGGTAGACAAACATATCATATTCAATCAGACGGAGGTATCACACGCCGCTCTTTCCCCCAGAGAGAATTATGTTACGAACGTCCTCACAAGTCTAGAGAGTCCTGTGGGGTGTCTTTTACCAGCTGTGATATGTTGTTGATGATAACCAGGTAGGACCAGGCGTTCTTGAAGCTGAAGTTAGCCTCGTCGTAAACCCCACAGAGCTGACAGATCCTAAAGGGCAAAACAAGGAGAAGCCGTAAATGACGCATCACTGATTATAATGATGTGTATATCCGGTGAGCACTTACAGGGCTATCACCGTGGTTACCGGTCTGACCACGGTGTACTGCAGGACCCCCAGTTTGCACCTGAAGAGCAGCACCCTGACGGAGAAAGAGAGGAACGCTCAAACATCTGCTGAGTTGCCCATCCATCCCACACTTGACCCCCGTCCTCTTACTCTCCCATGGGCCACGGCGGGCAGCAGCACAGCGGCGGCAGGTGCGGCTGCTGCTGCTGGACCTCCAGCATCAGCACCAGGCTGGGGTACTGGTTGCTGAGGAAGTTCAGCAGAAAGACCAGGAAGTTGTAGATGACGTAGGCCTCGTAGCACTCTCTGCACGTGTCCACGTAGATGGCCAGGCTGGGGTACCGTAGCGCGAGCCACTGGACAAAAGGGGAAATGACTCAGTTTTAAAGTCATGTCTTGTGACACAGGCCCACTTCCTCCAACTAATGCCTGTTGCTATAGCAACATAATGTAATATAGCAGATAGATTACTGTCAATTGTTTGTGTGTCTCGTGACTCACGCTGTCAAGGCTGTAAATGGGCACCATCCATAGTATTCTGATGGAGAAAGACAAGAAGGTATTGTTTCATCAAGACCGTGCTCCCCGTTAGCCGCCAAAAAGCGTGACTGTTTTTTTTTTAAACACAGATGTGTGTGGGTCCACCTTATGATGGGTCTCTGGAGCTCAGGCTGGGTGTAATGCACGATGTGTTGCAGGATCCCCCACAGAGAAATTGGGATGGTCAGAAAGACAAAAATTCCGGCGATGAACCAGGCTTTGCTGTGAGTCCCGACCTACAAAACCGGTCAAAAACCCCTCATGAGCCGCTCTTCTGGAGTGGCCATGGCAACAGGCCGGTGTTGGAAGCGTACCTTGTCTTTCTGGAGCTCCCAGATACAGAGGGGCAGCACTGCAACCAGGAGGAGACAGTAAAGAACCAGAACCAGCGGGCGGATCCACCTTCTCCACTCTGCCCATGAACATGGCATGATGACCAGGGGGTGAACTACAGGACACGCTAAAGCACAAAGCCCCACACCTGGAGATGAACACATCAGGTCAGATCTGGTTCCTAAGTGTCAAAAGTATGAAGGTTTGTTTTTTCCCCTGTAGATATTAACCACAAACAATGCAGCTTCTCAAAAGATACAGGGGAAAAAATGGTTTTTAAAAAATCCATAATTAAATGTGAACATCTGCTCAAATTTATCAAATGTAATTAACATCCCAAAAAAGGAAACATCTGAGGAAACATCAAGAAATGATTTCTAATAAAGTTTAGGTTCAAAACCAGTTACAAATATTCAGCTGGCCTCAGGGTTTAAGCGTTTATAACATAGACTGTAATATCAAACAAATATTACTTTGTTAGATTTGATTTCACGGCATTTAATGCTAAATAATTCTAGTTGTTTTTTGTTTTTTTTTGCGGTTCTTAAATTGTACAATTACAAATTTTGCGTTGACAGCCGAGTGAGCAAATGTAGATGTCATCTAGACAGATCAATCAACGTTTTGATTCATAAAAAAACAACAACTATCTAAAAGATTTAATCATAATGTGGACCGTTGGAGATGTTTACTCGGAGGAACGCTCGGCCTGTTTTTCCGCTTCAAGTGCCGCATCTGTTTCCGGGCATCTCCCCTCCGCAGGACCGCGTCCCGATGACTGATCAGCAGCCGATCACCTCGCCGATCAGTGAAGTATCGATCATATATCCGACTAACAAAGCTCGTCACTCCCACGAGGAGCTTCGCGGAGCATCCGCCCGTGTCCGCGCTCCTGTCTGCCGCGATGACGCGCCCGCGTCACGGGGAGGCATCTCATTCACTGCGCTCCATCAGTCACGTGGTCCACGGGAACAGGACAACAACGTGTAAAACGTGGTATAACGAGCTGATGTTTAGAATAGTTCAACCACATTAACGCGTTGATATGCATGCTTCGTTTAGAAAAGAGAAAAAAAGAGTTAAAATTTTAAATTGAAAGCTCCATAAAATTAGCATTTGACACCAATTATGACCGCACACACGTTGTGAGGGATTTAAAATATGTTTTTATTAACGAATACAAAACTTAAACGTGATATAAAATAAAAATAAAAAAAATCCTATTGCAGCAACTCCCCGACTCTATTTAGCGCCGACTTGAGGTCACATATTTTACATTATTAGTTTATTTGCAATACAACAATACATCGCAAGGGGGCGCTATAGCATATTTAAACGTCAAGGAGTTGTGGCTGACGTCCATATAAATAAAATATGTGACCAAACTACTAAAAAACACTTGTCAGTTTAACACTTAAGCAATCGATATTTTTATATGTAGTGAAGTGACATAGTCATTTGTCATAAATATACTATAAAAATGTGTGTGTGTGTGTGTGTGTGTGTGTGTGTTGTCGGAGGGGGGGGCAACTGTAATGCAGTATAAATCTTTCAGTTCGTTTGCAGTGTGCAGAAAAAGATAAAGCTTTCTCCTCTCAATAGTCAGTTTGTTTGTACTGAAAGCTGGTCCCATAGTGGAGCGGCATCAGACTGTTGGAGAAAGAGCCAGAGTCACACCAACAACACAGACAGGACTGCAGCGAAACCGACGGGGGAAAAGAGAAAGGGAGACAATGGGTGAGGTTGGTTCAAGGGGAACTCCGGCGACATAATACTTACAAACAACAGAAGCCGAGAAGTCACGTTAAATACCCTCTTGGCCTATTTACCGTTGAAACTAGACAATGGACTACATTACCCACAATGCCATTCATGCCACTAATTAAATGACGCTCTCATAATGCCGACAGACGCTGCCATTGTCGGCATATGTTACTATAGTTACGGTTCTCCATCTCGCACATATCATATGGCCATGTTGTAATTCCTACATTTAACTTTACTGAGCAATTCATGACTTTAAAACTGAGCAGATTTTAATAATTAAATCATTCAGTCCAAGTAAATCCTGCAGTGACACTCCCACATACTCGCGTGTTGTTGACTCTGAACAGCTTATGAGAACGGAGTCTGTGTTCCAATGTCAAAGGTCGTGACAAATAAAGTCATCTGTAAACCGACATCTTTAGTGCCCCTTTAAACCGACATGCCACTGGTCACGTCCCAAGTCTCCTAAAAATGTGTTCCATCTAAATTTAGACATTGACTTCTCTGGGCCATCGTCAACTGATATCAGCGTCTCACGCCCTCCGCCGACCTCGCAGCGCCCTTAACGTGACGTCAGCTCGAGCCGCTCGGATGCTCATTTTCAACAAAAGCCCGACTGCCTAGCACAGCGCTTGTTTACCTTGAAGCATTTTTTTAACTTCTTGGAGACGAAGTAGAGGATTATGGGATTGATGCAGGAGTTGATGGTGGCCAAGTTTTTGCTGAAGTAGTCGAGCATTAACAGGAAGCTGTTGGACGAGAGAGGATGACACTTATTGATACCAGTAGGGGGCAGTAAACAACAAATGGAAACCATCTGTTATAGCTTTATATACCAGCTGGGTTTTACTGTCTCTATACCTACTTTAACAGGTCACAGCGCTCTACATCGTAGGGATTGTAGACCGTCTTCTTAAGCAAGCGACTCAGATGAAGTGGAAACCAGCAGAGGGCGAAAATCAGCACCAGGGAGAAGACGGCTTTAGCTACTTCCCTGCGCTGCGAGGAGAGAGAGAGAGAGAGAGAGAAAGCGATGTGAGGACCTCTGACCTCTGACCCTCAGAGGAGCCTGCGTGCTGGTGCTTACCTGCTTCAAATGTTCGTTTAGCGCGACCTTCAGACTTCCCTTCTGGTGTCTCAGCATCTTGCTGGTCATCAGACAGTAGAAAAAGGCCGAAAACACCAGAGGTACGCAGTAGTAGAAGCCAAACAGCCACCAGTCCTTCACATTCTGGTAAAACTGGAACACGGAGAAACACAACACAGGTCTCATCTATTATTTTATTCCTGTATATTTATAGATAAGCATAGCTTATCAGAGTCCATGTGCTAACTCAGGGCCATGTCCGCCCTGTCTGGGAACAGAGCTGATGTCCTTGAGGCCCCATATGAACGGGAATTTTTCATTTCTAGCTGCTTTAAACAGGAAATCGCGCTCTAAACCATCTGCGTCAACAGCACCGCGCTCTCTGTGGGCTGGAATGTGAATTCACCGACTCTACCGAGCCGTCGTGCTAGCCTCTATCACAGCGCCCATCCGCCAAAGAGAATTAGCAGCATCTGTCTATGCTAATGTGCTTCACCTGCGTTGCAACTGGTTTGTGGGAAAGTTAGTTTACCGGAGCTGTCAACACGTTCACATAAACACAAACATCACCACACACACACACACACACACACTCTTATCCAAGCGCCGTAAACACTCACAGTCATGAAGCGTGAATCCGCCTGCAGCATGCAGGTCGTTGTGTTAGCGTTCCTGTACTCAAAGGTCACCATTTTGAAGCCGACAGCCTCCGGCATGGCAAGCACCAGCGACAGCAGCCAGATGAGCACGATCTCCACCACCGTCATCAAGGGGACGCCCGCGCCCTGCACCCGGGACCAGGACGCCACTGCTCGGTACCTGGGTTCAAAGGGGGTTGCTGTTACCTCAGGGTTATCGAAACACCCGTAGATGAACGTGAGGATTGACGGCATAGAGCTCAAAGTGAGTCTCCTGTTGAGTTATTCAGCGTCACCTGTCCAGGCTTAGAGCACATAGGTTGAGCACCGTGATGCCGAGCGACGCTTTCTGAAGAAACGGAACCAGCTTGCACAGGAAGAGACCGAACACGCTGTCGGCGAAGGGCCACTGCATCGCCAGGAGCTACAGGCGCGCGCACGCACACACACACACACACACACACGCACAGAGTAAGAACATACAGATTAGCTTCAGCTGGATTTTAGCTGCCATTACTAGAGCGACACCCAAGCGGTTATTTGTACCCACAATGCATTTCTCTTCCTGTAGGTGTTCATTTTTGGGCTGATCTGCTCAAACCAAACCACGAAACATTTCCTTTTAAAAACGTTCTCATCTTATCTCATCCTAAAACGTTAAGAATCGATTGATTAATTAATTAGTCTTCTCTCATCGACCCGCCTCTCGCCTGTAGCTGGTTCTTACCTTCTCTGTCGGCACACACTGATACAGAAGTGTCAGAAGGTCCGAAACCGGATTCCCTGACTGTCTCCTGGGGTTCCAGTTCTACCTGGGTCATAGCTACTCACCTTGTAAACATTGATGGGGAGAGTAATGGCGATGTATATCAGGTCTCCAAGGGCGAGGCTGGCGATTAGGGCGTTGGGCCCGTTTCTCATGTTCTTGTTCTGGTGGATAATCCGCAGCAGGGTGATGTTGCCAATGACCCCCACGGCAAAAATGAGGCAGGACAGGACCGTGTTGATGTACTTGAACGTCATTTGTATGGAGGTGGTCCGCAGGCAGCTGGGGAGCACCCGGGACTGCGAGGAGTTGTTGAAGCGAGGCTTCCTCTCCTGTCTGTGCTTCAGATTGTGTTTGGGCCGTTCCTTCTCGCCAGACGCCAGGGTCTTGTTCAGCGTCTCCTGCGAGACACTAGACTCTCTGTCTGAGACCCGGATGAGGCTTTTGAACCTCGAGCCGAGAGAGGGGTCAGTGCTGGGAGAACCGGGCAGGTCGGCCGGCAACTCGTTCGACATTTGAGACGGGTCGGAGGAGACGTTTCTGTTGCGACCATCAGAATGGGCTAACAGCGACAATGACAGTGACAGAGAACACCAGGTGACGACACAAGACAGGAACATTCTGGACCCAGGCTTCTGAAGAACCGTCTGCGGTGCCGGATTAAGAAAATCCCAGATCCCAAAGCAGGAATCTGAAAGAGAGACGGAAAAAGGGCAGAAGATCCATCAGCACCTCTGCACAGGCGTTTTCAGGTCGTGCGGTTACCATGGTAACCTTTTAAAACCATTTAAAATCTCAGAGTGGATTCCTTAAATCTGTGCTGATTTAAGTGCTTTTAAAAAAAAACAACTTTTAAATTTAGATTCCTAAAAGTGAAACCCTGCACATAATTCTGAAAAGATTTGTTTGATGGAAATTAAATTGCAAATTGTACAAGTTTATAGCCTGATGAAGCGTTTGAAATTTTCACCTCTTCGTGTCAGTCCTTTAAAATCCGACTCTGGCTCTTCAGATCAGCGGAGGTCTCCACTCTGAGCAGGTTTTCTCTCTCTCTCTTCCTCTAATAGCTCCAACTGCTCGCACGTCCATGCTCCCGCCCTCCTCCTCCTCCTCCTCCTCCTCCTCCCTGTATTGTTCCTCCTGAACACTGTGACATCAAGTGTCTCTGAACTTTCCCCACTTAAGAGTTTGTTTATTGAACCATTTTTTTCTGTGTGTTGGGGGGGGATTCATGCAGTAAAATTTACGACTGTGTTTATATGACAACCCGGATTTTACTGGAGCGTTTGAACACTAAAGTGCACCAGACATCAGAATGAGTTCTTTAAACACCCCTAAATTGCTTTAGTTTTTCTTTCATATCACTTAAAGGGGGCTTATAAAACTCTTTATATTTCAATATTGTTTTGGTCTAAAAGTCACTAATTTGGAGCTCTTTGATGATACAGAAACAGCTGTAAACTACGACCCTCCTGAAGGAACTTAAAACAAATATAAGTGAATTCAACAGGCTCCATGCTTATCCTCTATACTTTATTTAGCAGTGGCGTAATGTTGGCCAAAAATTAGCACAATTTAAATAATAAAATATATTCCTTTTTTTTTTACATTTATTGGATCAATAATGGTCACTTTTTCAGTAGCTAACTAGCAGCTTAGCTATTGTGCGTTCTACTTTTGAACAGTAAATAAAGATCTTGCTAAAATGAACTCACATAAAATGGAATAAAGTAACCAGGACCACTGTTGTTGTGGTGTTGATGTGTGAACATAAAACACATTTGTTTGTGGATCTATATCACACAATTCATGTGGGAAAAGATCATCTAAGTTCACACAGCAGAGTCCAGATCCTGCCAAATATAAGGCGTGAGTCTGAGTGCGTTTATGACGTCTTATCGGCTGCATGATGCAAGTCACGTAGAGCCTTCAGCTGTTTATTTTTCTATTTACTGTACATTTAACAACAGTAAACATGAACAATGCATAAAAACGCATTTAAAATACAAAGTATTACAGTCAAGCTTTGCCTCCTTTGAACTTCTTCGCCTACTTTACACACATAGTCGGCTACTTTACAGTTGACATACATTAGACTCTTTTCTACATTTATTTCCAGGAAACTTTTACAAGCAGGAACTTATTTACCTGGTAAAAACTTCCTCGTCATCACATCTACTACTTCGTCAATTTGATTTTACTTCCTCAGGAATCCCGCTGAATTTAAAAAGGGCCACGCCTTAACTAGTTACGTTTGTTAGGGCAGGTTTTTACAGGTCGCCAGGCTTCCGGCCTCTGTTGCAGTGTGATACGGAGGTGTCAAGGCACTGACAACACACCTGATATGTTTTTATTGCACCACACTGTGAAATGACACCAGCAGATGTTTGCCCGAGTTCTTAGGTGACTGTTCTGACTCCTCACTTCAGAGGCTGGTTAACGAGCAAATTATGCTAGAAGCTAATTAGAAATGAGAAGAACAAACGAGCTAAATCTTGTTTAATTCCACAGCAAATCAAAGCCAGAGAGTTTCTGACCAAGGAGACAGGAAACTGGTCCTTTATACAGCTGCTGCTGGTTTCCAGTGTGAACAACTTTATTAGAAACTCTTTGATGGAGATGGAAGACAGTTACCACAGAGTGCGAGAGTTTCCATCCCAGCAGTGGCGAGAGGGAACATTGTGCGTAATGGCCTCCAAACTTCTGAGGGAAAATTCTGTTTGTACTCAGGAACAGGAAATAATAATTTATGTAATAGTCTTTAAACATAGAGGGGAATTCTCTGGTGTTCCTCTTCACTGATCCTTTAAATATTTATATCGTAGGGTGTTTTTTTAGTGTTTATTCAAAGGAAGTTCTGTCTTAATAAGGTGACAAGGAATCCAAGGAGAGAAAATAAAATTTGACATTTAAATAACATTTAAACAACCTAAAACACCATTTTAATGTACAGTTTATTTATTGTCATCACTTGTGACCTTGGTACTGTGCCCTTGCTCAAATTTGTTAGAATTTGTATCCTATATTAGGCTGTTTTTTTTTATACCAACATTATCCAAAAAAATGATGTAAGGTGGAGTGGTTAGATTTTACATCAAAATGAAGACAAAAATTCAGATGCCATCTCCTGGAAAACAAATCATGCGGCACTCCTGAAGATGGGAAAACATACTCCCTTCCTAGTTTTCCCATCCCTCCTGCTCTCCCACCTTGATGCAGGAAGAATTGGGAAAATTTATAAAACATTAGCAAATTCAGCTTTTCCTTTATGAAATACCCTACCCTACCACCATCACCTGAGCTACAATGAATCTGCATCGCTTCAAAATAGCTTTAGTCTGTTTTTCTTGTGGCTTCAGCTCATATTTGCCTTGCGGGGCATTTATTAATATTACGGTAGACGCTGCAAATGGCGCTGCGCTTTACGTTCCGCCTCTTCGGCCGGTTGTGGGTCACGTGTCCGGAAGTGTCTCCCCTCGCTTGTTGCTCCAGTTCTGTGACAGGAGAGTTCCCCGAGGAGGACTGAAACTTCGGTCCTGGAGGTGAGACGCGTACCGGGGCGGGGTGATCCAGAGAAGCCCCGGCGCTGAGACATGGGCCTCTTGACAACCATACGGAAAGAATGGTTCATCATCGGGATCGTTCTGGTCATCCTACTGGCCAAACTGGAGCCCAGCATCGGCGTGAAAGGAGGTGAGTGTCGGAGTTGGGGATTAACTGTTCGGGCACTTTTTAACCTTCCATTATTCTGCCGTAATGTGGAACTGAACGTTACTAGTTTTCCTTTAATAAAACTTTGGGATTACGTCCGTATTGAGGTGTTTCTTTTAATCTTTAAAACTGTTGATTTTGTGGTTTGAGCTCCTACAGCGGGTGATGCCAACGCAAAATGTATGTTCTTTAAAAAAAAAAATCAATACATTTCCCCAGTACAATTTGTATGCTGATATTAAATTTGAATCGCCTTGACTGTGTGTATTATAAAGTTAGGCTATATTTGATGATGGTGACTGTCTAAAATGGTCAATATAAAACTGACGATTTCCCTTAAGAGATCCCAAAAGATCGTTAAGGTGGATCGTCAATAGGACGCAGTGTTTGAGGGGAGGCAGACCTCCTCACAGTGCTTCCAGTGTGTGTGCGTGCGTGTGCGTGTGCGTGTGGTTTAGTGCCGTAGTGACACGTAGCATTTAGTAGTAATGTCAACAAACCTGAACACGCAGCTGCTCTGAGCTGAGTTTGGTGATTTCCATACAGACTTTTCATTTCCATAAATTTGTAATGCGTGGAGACGGCAGAAGCCACGACACCTTATCTTATCCCGCACTGTAGATAAGGTCTGCTACTGTCGGGGTGATGCATTCGCTTGTCCACTTTGACACCAACCTCCCTCTCAGGTCCACTCAAGCCAGAGGTCACCATCGCCTACGTTGCCGTCTCGCTCATCTTCTTCAACAGCGGCTTGTCGCTGAAAACGGAGGTAAGACACAGTCAGAGACGGTGTTAGAGACATCTGTGATGCAGCAATGATGGAGGCAGATTATTTCCTGTCATAAAAGCCCGACTGCTTCTCCTCGTAGGAGCTGACCAGTGCGTTGCTCCACGTCCGCCTCCATCTATTTGTCCAGTCGTTCACCCTCATCTTCTTCCCGTTGGCCGTCTGGCTGCTGCTCAAACTGCTCGCGCTCACCGCCATTGACCAGTGGCTGCTGAGAGGGTAACGGTGCAATAGCAAATACCAGAGCAGCACTTGTTCATAATTCCACGGAGGTTTGTCGTCGAGATGGGTTTTTTCCTTCAGTGACACTCCACACCACAGGGGGCGCTGTTAAATCAAAAATGACCATCGGAACCACCAAGGTTACTTTGTAAATTTGCGAATCGCTTTTTGCTCTGAACAAACTGGGAAACGTTGAATGATTTAAAGGGACAATTAAGGCCATAATAACAGGAAATATGTAAAATCGCACCCCCCTTTGCTCGACCTTCTCACCCTGCCGTTGTCGTTGCCTAGGTTACAGACGGTGAGCTGCATGCCCCCTCCGGTCTCCTCTGCTGTTATTCTCACTAAGGCTGTCGGAGGAAATGAGGTAGCACTTACACTAACACACACACACACACACACACACCAGTCTTTGACAAATAGCATAATGTTAAAATGTAACACACGGTGTTGGTAGTCTAAGGTGTGTGTGTGTGTGTGTGTGATTCCAGGCTGCTGCCATCTTTAACTCTGCATTCGGAAGCTTCCTGGTGAGATGACTGCAGGAAACAAAGTGTCAGTGTGTCTTTCCTGAGATGTAATTCACCTCTTCTTCTCCTGCAGGGGATCATCGTTACGCCTCTGCTGCTGCTGCTGTTTGTAAGCCCCCCCACCCCACCCCCACCTGCTGACACACTTTATCTCCAGTGAACAGACACACACCAAACACTCGTTCAGCATCACCTAACCTCACAGGATGTATCTCCACGATGAGTGCTGTGCTGTTAAGTGCAGGACGGTGTGGTCATGTCAGCATACGGCTCGTTTTTGAAGCTCGCTTTCTTTCCTAGAGTGAGATGAGATCAAAGACGCACTCGTGTTTGTAGGATAAATAAAAAGCCTGCCTCTAATTTAGGCTAAATAAATAACCAACGAGTTCATTTCGAACCTGTTTAGGTTGCGTGTTAAATGCTTCCTGACTCGACCTGCTGCTCCTCTCCTCCAGCTCGGATCCTCCTCCTCTGTCCCCTTCTCCTCCATCTTCTCTCAGCTCTTTATGACCGTGGTGGTTCCTCTGATCCTCGGCCAGGTAGGCCTGTTCTTGTCCATCAGGTGGGCGTTGGCGTCTGATAGTTGTCGTCACAAACCTGCCTCTGCCGCGTCTGCAGGTGTGCCGGAGTTTTGCGAGGGAGTTTCTGGAGCGGCGGAAACCTCCGTTTGGCACTGTGAGCAGCGCCGTCCTCCTCATGATCATCTACACCACCTTCTGCGACACCTTCAGTAACCCCAACATCGAGCTGGGACCCATCAGTCTGCTGCTGGTCGTCCTCATCAGTCAGTGAAGACGCCTTTTTGCTCAGCCTGTTGACGCCCTTTGACCTTTTAACTTGCCAATATTTGACTTTTTCCTTTTGATTCTGTAGTATTCTCCATCCAGGTGAGCTTCATGCTGCTCACCTTTGTCCTTTCCACCAGGTGAGGCTCCTCCTCCTCCTCTTCCTTTGATCTTCTAACTCTAGAAATAAAATTGGCTTCAGTCGGGGGGGTGTGGACAGTGTGGGATGATGCATCAGTGCAGTGATTTCCTGTTTGTCTTGACAGGGCGGGCTCAGGCTTCAGCCCGGCGGACACCGTCGCCATGGTGTTCTGTTCCACGCACAAGTCCCTAACTCTGGGTATTTACACAGACACACACACACACACACACACAGAATGTACTGTCAGGCATCTAGAAATTCAAGTGCCCAAATTTTAAAGTCACTTTCCGACTCTATGCGTGTATGTACACGCATCGGCCAGTAGGTGGCAGAATTTGGCAAAGGAAATATTTCAATAATTGTTTAATGGTTTGTGTAAAACTGCAATACGTGTTTCCTCTTTGTCCAGGTATCCCCATGCTGAAAATCGTGTTTGAGGGCTACGAGCACCTGTCCCTGATATCAGTCCCGCTCTTGATCTACCACCCCTCCCAGATCCTCCTCGGCTCCATCCTGGTTCCCACCATCCGGAGTTGGATGACGACCCGGCAGAAGGTACGGGCGCTCACACATGCACGGACACGCATGTGTTAGCATAAGGGTCGTCCGCCCGAATGAGGCCGTCCTCCGACATTAACCTCTTCACCTTCTCTCCTGCAGTCTAGTCTGTTGTTGAGATAGGGCCGCATTCCAACACTACTGACCCCTGTGAGTACAGGACTGACTCTGAAACCACAAGAGATGAATTCATCTAATCAGATCTTCTAATTCTTTCTATCTCCACTCAGAGAGCAGCAGGCTCTGATAAACTGATCAGCTAAGATAAAACTGGGAGGAATCGCCTGCTGTTCACTGTCGCGTCAAACATTTAACAACTTTACAGCTTTTATTGTTTACATCCTGCACTCTCAAAGCCTCTTTTCCTACTGATTCTCAATGGTGGTGGCGTTAATTTCAATTTTAATCCCAAATTTCTCGTATTTGCTCTTTTAGCTGAATCTTTTTCATGTTTTTTCCCTCTCTTCCGACCCAGGGAATGAAACTCACAACTTTACAGCAAATTTGAGGAGTTTTTCACGAGTGCCCATGTGACCGGAGAGGAGCACCAGCGTGCCTTACTTCAGACAACAGGAGACCTCAACATGACGGTGGGGCCGGTTTCATATACCCACCATGTGTAATATTTTGTATTTAACAGAATAAAAGATATTTTTATATGAAACTTCTGAGGGACTACGACAGATCGTACCAACCTGTGTGTTTAAAAGGAGTGTTCTAACCAACAGCACCTCCAAACACAACTTTGGGATCAAAAGGACCAATCTTTCTTTTTTCTTAAATTTTTCTTCCTTTTATATTTTCTACACCCTCTTTGATCTGCCACTGCCAAAAGTCGGGACAATTGTTGAACGTATATTTTCAATTTCTTACAAGGAACTAAAGCTAGATGGTTATATTTTATATTTGGTTATTTTTATACCTCTTTGTGAAGTCAAGTTTGGGTTTTTTGACACATCTTTACAAACAATGAAGGTATGACAAATTTTCTGTGGTGTTGGTGGAGAGGGGGGATTTTTAATAGTTAATATGTATCCCTAATTGTGGATGCATTGATTACTTATTTGAATTTGGAGGTTATGGAAGCTTCTGTTGCACTCATTTCACTTGTTCTCCACTGTTTACAATCGGCCTCTGTTTACAGTGTTGTCTTGTTTTTAAAAAAAATCTTTTTCATGTTTTGGGAAGGTTTTGTGTAAATGTGAATGAGTTTGTTCTGTTGCATTCTCACCGAAGTGAGTCGAATAAACCCACAAACGTATTTATCTCGTTAAGTTTCTCAATCGTTGCAGATGCAGAATTTTAAGTTAGTAAACCAAACAACAGATGATACGTTTTTAAATGCTTTCATTATAACATCAATTCGCAATGAAGCAAAATCAAGTTAAAAAATATTAGCACGTTGGTTTCAGTCTGCATTAATATTAAAAGAATGCTATATGTGGCCTGTTTACACAGATGGAATTCTAAATAAACATGCAAATAACTTTTAAAAATATACTATTGACAAAAAATGTGTAGATTGACTAACAAAGTAAATCTGAATATCTCAAAAGGACAGGAAAATACTGTAAAATAAGACTACCTTTAACTCTTAGTGCCCCTAGTGGTCACAATGAAGTACAGCACAGAACAAACGTGAAAGAAATAATTCAGATAAATAGTAACATTATTTAGAACATTTCCAACACCTTATTAAAGTTTTTTTGAGGTTAAAGAAAGTAAAAGTGATTCTAGTAACTAGTAAAGAATTAGCAAAAGTATATTTTTTACTTAGCAAACAATCGCCTGACGTCGAGCTGATGCTTTACTTCAGCTGCTAATATTGCTTAAATTCGTCAGTGACTCAGTTGGAGCTTAAAGTAGTTCCTGGTACCAGCTACTGTACTATGATGCCATCTACAGACAAGTCTAGGCACCAAAGCAGGAATCAGTACAAAAGCGGTTCTATAGGCGGCAGTAACTCAGTCTTCCGGTGATGCCAGTATATCGTACTCTGCTAGGAACACAAAACTGTTGTCTCTGATTCTCCGGACTCGGACCAAGTCTCCACACTCCTGGACATGGATTAGCCCTCGTTCTCCTCGAGGGTACTCCCTCTCCCTGTTGTTCAATGTCACTACTGTCCTTTTGCCGCAGACCTGACTGTACATGTACCTCAGTCCAACCACCAGCACCATCCCCAGTCCAGCTGAGCAGCCCAGAAGCATTCCCAGCTCCCAGGAGGTGTGTCTGGGAATGGTGTCTGGATACTTCCCGTCTCTTCCTGGTGTTCGGGCAGCATTGGTGGGGTGTTCTGTTTTAGTATCTGTATTGGGAGGGTTTGGCTCTATCTTGTTAATATTTGCTTTAAGGTGTGGGTCAAAGTTTGGATAGGGTTCAGGGTTTGGGTGAACCATCATTGTCGGCGAGGGTATGCTGAGTTTTTGATGAGACTCAGATGGAGCGGTGGGAATCTGGATAAGCAATCCTTGATCTTTGGGAAGCTGCTGAGATGATACAGAGGAATAGGTGGACGTGAAGGGTTGAGAAAGAGAGCGACGGTGAACCTGAGATGGTGCTGGATGAGGTGAGGTTGAACCTGAGGACATCACTAAAGAGGTAGTGGAAATGGAATCCACTGAGAACACAGGTGTCGAGGTAGAGGCAGTTGCAGATGAAGCTGATGAAATAAAGGAATCATTTGTGCCACTGGAGGAGGGGGTTGGAGAGATGGTGGCAGGAGAAACTGTCCAGAAAGATGAACTCGTAATGTACTGGGAGGTGGGGGATGAAGGGGACGTCGTCCTTAATTCAACTGAGGACAGATCATGGGAGGAGCCCAATGGTGGCTTGAAAGAAGAGATGGGAATCAATGAGGATGAGGATGTTTGGAGAAAGGGAAGGTGTGGGGGGTCTGAGATGGGTGAAGGGGAGGGAAGAGCAGAAAGGGCTGGAGATGTTTTGGGTTGATTTCTTGTAGTGGGTGATGAGATTGACTCTTGGGGATAAAATAGGTGTCGTAATACCCCTGTTGAAGTTCCAGGGGGGTTAAGAGAAGTGGTGAACCTGGGGTGATAAGGTAAAGTTGCAGAAACATTGTTGGTCCTTGAATAAAGTAACGAATCAAGTGTGGACAAAGGTGTGGCTGACGGTGTAGAGGCAAATTTGGGGTTTCGAATTTTTACATGAGATGTAGCCGAGTTGGTCTTCTTTCCACTACCCAGGGTGGCGGATGGATAAACCCTCCGTGTGAGGAAGGTCTGAGCACTTCCTAATGTTTGGGTTTGCTTCTGTCCTAAACTCTCAGTCTGTGATGTTGGAGAAGGAGGACGTGTTGTCTCATAAATGCTATCTCGAGATGTGGTACTATGGGTTAAGGTCTGCAAGGAATCATGTAATGGTTCAAGAGAGGTATTTGGTGTCACAACTATTTGAGGCTGATGTTGATTCTGACTGGTCTGATTTGCTCTGGTTGGGGGGTCAGATGGACTAGATCCAGAATCTTTTGGAAAATCATTTGTGGGCTTGTGGTGGGATGAGGAACTCAAGAGCTCAAGGAGTGATGACTGAACCTCTGCAAAGGTGGAACTAAGGGTAGGTGGTTTAGTTGGGTCAACAAGGTACTGCGAAGATGTCTGAGATGGTGATGCCTGGTAGAAGGGAAGAAGAAGAAAGTTCTGATTTGTGACTGTTGGTAAATGGGAAATCGGAGCAGAAGTTTGTTGCTGAGCAGGTGACCCGTGGGCTGGAGTTTGGTTGTAGTCCAAAGAGTTAGGGTGAGCATTCTGGATTTGCGGTATGGATTCGATTTGTTCCTTGGTTAGACCAATATCAGACTTAGTTTGGCTGATCCAGTATTTTGAAGGCCTACCTAATGGGCCAGTTTGAGGGGCTGGTTCTCCTGGATTCCCTGGTGTGAAACCTGCAGAATTTGAAGGGTGGATGTTTTTTAAAAGGAAAACTTCTGTGGTGATTTCCTGTTTTAATTTTCCCTTTTGTGTAGGAACACTGGACACATGTAGGTCCTCTGAGGTTTTCTTTTCTTCGTTCTGCCTCATCATACTGTCCTTCGTAGGCAGGAGGGGAACAGGAGATTTTGAGCTCTGCGCTGTGAGAATTGGCAGAACTCTTGTAAAGTTGTTACTCGTTTCTTGAATGACACCTGAAAACACTCCTGAAGCTGCCAAACTGTTAGCGTCGCTTCCTTTGGTGACATTTTGATGAGGTCCAAAAGGCGCTGATCTGGTAAACTCTGTAGCATTCTGACCTTCCAGGTAAACATCTCCAAGTGAAGCCAAACCCACAGAAGGATTATTTTCTGAGACGGGATGGACGAATGCTGTTGGTGTTTCTTGAAATCCGTACCTTCGGGTTGCCCTGCTCCTCGTCTCTGTGGGCTCTGAGGTTGTAGAGTGGCCTGTTGCCTTGTCTCTCAATCGGTTTAACAACATCTGGACCCCGAAAGCTGTGGAGTGACAAGAAGACCCAAGTTTTTACTCAAACTTTAGCTAACTTTTGCTGGAGTGTGTTGATCCACCACAGCTGTTGGTCTGCACCTGGCAAAGGAGCTAATTTCCATTCGTCCATGCTTGTGATGTTGCTCCCACTGACAGACCCACGGCTCTGATCATGAACCACCGGAGATTCGATACCTGCCCAGTGTACAAAGTAAGACTGCACCACGGTAATGCTGGAAAGAGACAAGACGGATGTGCGCAATTGCTTCATGGTTCCCACAGCTTGGTCTGCAACCGCAGAAAAAGAAAACACAAAGGAAATGTCACAACCTGGCCTGTATACTTACTAAAACCTGAAGTCCCCCATGGGAGAATCGGGAGCCTTCCACACAAAGGAGAGGTTCCTCTTCAGCTGTTTGTCGGAGTGAGTGAGGGTGTCGTCGTCCGAGACGCAGTGTAGTTTTTGTGTTCCAGGGGGAGCGAGGATCCAGGAGCCGCCAATCAGAATAGGGCCGAATCTTGCAGACTGGATCCCATCTTTAACTCGATTCTTAGTCCGGCTCTCAACCCCGGCCCACCTAACAGTGATATCTACACTACGGGCCTGGAGCAGGAAGCCCATGAAGTCCCGAGAGCTTCGAACTGTAACTATGGATACAAATCAGGCGGAAGATGAAGGTTTCATTTTGTAATCAGTATTTCTGCTCAGTATACTGTATAAACTTGTAACACCTGTTTCCACACCTGTTAGCAACTGTCCAGGCAGGTAAGAAGAGGCAGACGTTCTCAGGGTGATGTGGTTCTGCTTCGGGTCCAGAGGGTGAGCACTAATGTGGCCGGGCGTCATGTCTTGACAGGAGGCGTAGCTAGCACCTCGGGAGAACGTTAGGGTGGACGACACCAGGGAGAGAAAGACTGCGCCGGCCAGAAAACAGTGGTGGGTCGGCTGCATCTCCACACATAGACAGCGGAAAAGGAAATTAGGTTTCATGTGAATAATTGACAGTTTATCAAAGAATTATCAAAATCTATTTATTTTAAACAGTTCTGAGCTAAGAAAATCAAGATAAAGTCATTGCTTTTGATATTGGCAGTGATATTTCTCAGGTTTTATTAAAATGTAAAGAAAATATGACTTTGAAAATACATTTTATCATCTACAGATGAAGCTAGAAATTATGGTAGGACTTATTACTTAACAATTTATAAATTAGCATACAAACCTCGTGAAGCCTTCCGACCTTTAATTCATGAAGCCGCACTTCTTTGTACCTGTCCAGCTTGGTGGTGCTGTCGGAGGAGTCTGGCCAGTGTGAACCCCAACAATTACGACTGTGTGTGTGAGCGCGCGTGTGTGTGTAAGGATGAGCTTGACGTTTGGAGGGTCCGGGATGTGGCGGGAGGGAGGATATATAGATCCAGACCACGTAGATCGTGTGCTGAATTCAGAAGTTCAAAACTGGCAATGAAAACACACAAGTTGTTTGAAAAAAACAGCTTTTATTGAATTAAAAGCTTGATTTTTTTTATTTATTTGCTTTAAACCCTACAATACGATAAACCACCTTGTCAGCCTCAGCTGCAGGAGCTGAGTTCTGGGTATTTAGGTCAAGAACTTTGGAAGGAAATGTCATCGTGGTGAGGATTCAAGCCATTCAACAGTGAATGTCTAGTAAGGGTGTATCTATGAGGTTAAGACACCAACAGGATGTCCACCAGCTGTGGCCACCTCCCACCAGGATCTTCTTAATCTCCTCTTGCCCCACCCCACTGCCTAAATGTGCTGTCTTGACTTTTCAGGGGTGTTTCTGACGCTTTAATGTCCCCTCTTGAGAACTTCTCTGGACCGATGTCCAGCTGGGTGACTCGAGTCTCTGATTCCAGAGCTGTAGAAATGTTTTCTGCCTTGATTTAAGGAAGGTCCCCGACTGTTGATGTGAAGAAAGCAGCAGTGTCAGATGTCTCCAGCACATTTTGGAGGACAGCTGAGGTAGCTGCTCTTTCATAAAGCTCTTCCCAACTGGACAGAAAAATAGAAAAATAGTGTCACCATGAATGAAACAAAAGAAAATATTCAGCAAAATCACGCGACACATCTTTAAACGAGGGAAAAAACCCTGCATAATATCCCAAACTACACTCCTTTAAATTTAGTAAAAATAAATATAAACAGATTCATTCTCGTGCCACATCCATGATGCATAGTTCTTCATTCATTTTGCTAAAACTGGAGGTGAAACTCATATTCATCCCCCCATTTCTGGTTAAAAATTAATGTCCAGAAACCCTGAAGTGAAGCGCAGCGCTTGTGGTAGCGCCCTCTGCTGTTTGTCATGTGACACTAACCTTAAAAAAGGAAACTCCTGGATGCTGATGAAGCCACATACACACAAATCTATCCTTTCTCTGTTTCCATTCAATCCTTCTGCCACAGTAACAAGGAATGCTGCTGTCAATGAGGTAATATAATCTCTGTATTTTTAAGAATGAATATTATTGTAATAGACAGCATGTTTAGAACAACGTAATCACATAATAGACAAGTTGCATGAGAGGAATTCTATGACAGAAATGTGAAATGGTGCTGCTGGTGAGAGATAAAGATGTGGTGCTTTGGGTGAGGTGTCAGGCTGGTTCTTGCCAAGGGTCTGTTACTTCCTGGAGTTGTAAGTGGTTGCTTGGAAACTGCTCAAAGGTCCAGCACATGACCTCCTGTAAAATGGGAATTTTGTTGGGTTTTTTTGTCAGGTTGCATCAGAGAATGTGAAAAGCCGTTGATGGAGTTAGAACAGGAGATGAATTTTCGTTATTTTATGTCTTTGAATCTAAAGGAAAGAAAATGTCAGAGGTCATGCATCCCGATAGACACGTTTAAGGCTGTAAACATCTTCAGAGAGTTCCTCTGAATTAACCAAAAAGGCTGCTGAAGATCATCTGAAAGGCTCCTTTCACCTTCTGACTGGCCTGGCACGTTTCTGCCGCAGACGCCAAGGACGAGGAGCAGATTGTACATCAGTCACTACCTTAGGAGGAAAAAAAATAAGACAAGGAGTTATTAAAATTCAGTTTATGGGTGAGGAACTGTATTAAGAAGATATACAAAAATATGTCAATTTTAAAAAATACAGAAAGACATCGAGAACCATATCCTCTTAATTCACCAGAACATATGGTTTGCCGGTCATTTAAAGTTCTGTACTGAAAACCCAAAATTCCCTCTAATGAACAACAAAGCTGTGACATAGCTTATAGTGTTGGATTCTCGCACAATCGAACATTTCATTATCTTGTACTGATGGTGGAAAAGATTTTACAAATATACTCTTCATTTTACATAGGTAACATAAGCATCCCGATTGTAGCATAATGTGGAAGCTTTAGTATGCACATAAACACTTCTGTTAATACCTGCCTGATTATACTTAACTAATTTTGCAGTACTTTTGTCTATTAAGTAACAAAATTGAACTGGGGCGATATTTAAAGGGTGTCTTTGTCTCCCCCTGCAGGCCATGATTGGTTACTACAACCCCACCGTGTCAGGACTGATCACGGCATTGAATTATTTTACATAAAACCAGCGGAAAAAAACCCGAAAAGATATGATAATATCATACTCAGATCCATCCGATTAGTGCCCGTGTTGTTTAACACTTGTTGAGCTACGTCGTGGTGAGAGAGCGCTCGTCACGGAACCAGGGACATTGACATCTTGAAGTGAAAGTTCTTCCACGTCGGCTCCATCCTCTGCTGCGGCCGGGGCCCCAGAGCAGATCCTCACAGCAGATCCCCACAGCAGATCCCCACAGGAGATCCCCACAGCAGATCTGTTGATCCCCTCCCCGTCCAGTGTCCAAGTGCGCTCACATGATGCAAATGAAGCCGTGATAATCCTCTTAATGACCATTTTCACGTCCATTTGTAGCTTTCTGCTTCTGGACTCCAATAATACGTTTATTGGTGGCCAGTTCGCTTTTATTTTACAGTTATTTCCTCTCTCTATGTAACACACGCACGCACGTACGCACGCACGCAGAGAGAGAGGGGGAGAGAAAGAGAGAGAGAGAGAGAGAGAGAGGAGGCGGAAATCTCCATCTGCCCTGTTCGGTGACCGACCCGTCATCCTCGGGCTCCGGGAAGAAACGGATCATTTCCTCCGCTTCAGAATCGTCCGCTCCCCCCACCAGACCGGACGGAGGGGACAATGTAAGAAAACGGAGAGGAAAAGCGGCGATTGAGAGACATTTGTGGGCTACATGTAGGCAATGCCCCGGACTGCACCACCGCCGCCACCTGCCCTCCCGGTACCGGTAAGTCACGGAGGGGAGATGGGCTGGAGGAGGGGTGAGGGCGGGGGGTGCAGGACGGCCGGAGCCCGGGCGGGACGGCGTTAGCAGCGCCCGGTTCCCGACGCTAACTGACCCGTGAGGATGACTTTTTGAGGTCCTGAGAGGTCGGGTTACCGTTCAGCCATGTTGCAGGAGCACAAGGGGCGGGAGGAGGTGGGGGACGGGACGGCTTTTGACACCTGCCCTTGTTCCCGTAGCGCCAGTGAAATTAAATCCGCGAAAACGACTCATTTGTTGGGGGAGAGGTGGGGAGCGCACCGCCATCCCAGAACGGGAAATGACTTTCTGACAGCCGTTCAGCCATGTTGCGGGGTGGCGGTGGTGCTTGGTTGTGGGGGGGGACCGATAACTAGCTAACGGCGGGGTTCCGAGGTTTTTGCTGGGTTTTTCTTCTCTCTTTTTTTGACACCGACGGACACCGAGGGTGGTGGAGGGGGGCTTGGTGGGGGGGGACTGGTGCCCGGGCCATCGTCGCTCCCCGCCGGATGGGGATGCGGCGAAGGTGGCGGCAGCCTGCGCCGCGTCGCTTGGAGACAGAGGCGGGAGGCGGAACGAAAGGAGGTCGACGAGGCCAATAAGTGGACCGGGGCGGTGGATAAATGTGATTAAGTTTAAAAGAATAAATCAAACGCTCATTTCGGCTGCGGCGCTTATTATAGAAAGCCAGATAAATATATCAAATGAAAGTTAACATTACATTAAATACTAAAATAGACATCAATGTTCAATTAATTATTAATCCCCCCCCCCCCCCAGTTTTAGCACAACGAATTTCCGGTTTAATTGTCTTATTTTGTTGTGAGTGTATCAAGTCAACAGGAATGAGAGCGGCTGGCAGGTTGCAGTGGTTATTGATGATTATTGATCATAATTGATGATTATTTGGCAGTGAGAAGGTCAGGGCAGCAGATGACACAGCAGGGTCCGTTACCATGACAATAGCAGGAGGGATATTTCCTTTGATTATGGCCCCGATGCGGTCAATAATTTATTCATTCACAGTTTGACTTTATGCATCTCTTTTCTTTTGTCTTTTCTCTTCCTTTCCTTCCCTATTTTCCCTCCCTCTCCCCTCTTCCAGCCATCGTCCTCGCCATTCTGCTCTTTTTCCTCCCCTCCCTCCTCCTCCTCTCTCATTCCATCTCCTCTCCTCGCTCCCCTCTCCCTCGATGCCCCCTCATCCTTGTTCAGGTCAGCCGCAGCCGGCAAAAGAGTCGCTACGGCAAACCATCCCTCCTTTCTCCACCCCAGTCACTCCTTCCTCCCTCGAACATGCTCGCCTCACTTCCATATGTTCAAACACAGCCATCCTATTTTAGCAACGCCGCCTTCGTCCTCCTCTTCTTCCTCCTCGTCCTTCTCTCCTGCCCTCCTCTCCTCTGAGTTCTGATTCCTTTTTTTTTTCCACAAACACACGCGGGAGAAAATGAAGCGTGGGTCGAGCGTGTTGCCGCCTCCTTCTGATGCGGCCAAACGTCTCGCGTCCGCGCTCACGGCGCCACGCACCGGCGACAGGACCCTCTCGCTGAGCGCGGTCGAGGGACGCGCTGAGCACGCCGCGGACACGGCGGGGGCACAAGCCACAGGTCCGAGCCCTTTCCCGGCTGCCACCTCTCTCTTCAGCCCTGATGTCAGCACCAAGATGGCGTCTGACCTTCTGATCAGACTATCAGGTATCAACCCCCCCCCACCACACACACACACACACACACACACGCTCGATCATCCTCTGTACAGTTTTAGGGGATTTGCTCATTGATTGTAAGAGAAATAAAGCTAAAATGACCTGACGCTGCGTTCTCCCGGCGGCTGGCTGCAGCAAAGGTCATAAATCTCCTCCGTGTTTGCGGATTCTCTGATTTTTGGCAACAGGTGAGGCATTTAGAACGTGTGGCAGGGAAAACCTGTGCTCGCGTGGCGGGTTTACCGCCTTCGCCGTGGTGAAACTGCCGCGGTCTCTCTCGCCATCTTTAGAGGCTACCCAGAAGTCCCAGGGTCTTCCAGGGGGACAATCAGACCGTCAGAGAGACAAAACTGTGCTGGACAGCAGGGGCGGACAGCAGGACGAACCCGGACTGGCTCTCTCTCCGGACGGCCCCGGGGCGAGTCCCGAGCCGCCGTCCCTCTCCAACACGCCCGATGACAACGCCGCCACCGACACGCTGGCGTCAGAAATGCTGAGGAAGCTGGCAGGTGGGTCTGTCAGGTCAAACATGGCTGCCGCTGCCGCTGCCGTCGTGAATAAGCTCGCTGATAGATTTCCTTTCAAATCCAGAGCGCCAGGAGGTGCACAGCAGCGGAGTCGCCATCAAAGAGGAAGAGGAGCCAGTGGAAGTCAACGCGCTCGATGTCGCTGACCTTATTCAACGGCAGCCAGCTGCTAATGAGGTAACGCCGCCGTCCTCCATCTCCAGCCATAGCCGTCTCTTCAGCAGTAAAACAGGCGACCAGTGTGTGAAGAAGAAGGCGGAGCAGTGCAGCACGCGAGCCAAAACAGCCGAGCAGCAACTCCACGGCCTTAAAATGGTGGATAGATTCTATCCTGGGGGCTGCCAGGCTGCCAAGACATCAGGAAGCCACGTGGCTGGTGCCAACACGTTTCAGTTTCGGGTCAAACTGGAGGATCGTGGTGACTTCTCTGGAGCCAAGATGGAGGACCAGCTTCTCTTCAAAACAAACACTTTAGAGCAGCCTCTTTCTGCAGCCAAGATGAGCCAGCCCTTTCACCCTGGCATCAAAATGGAGGACCAGATTCCTCCAGGAACCAAAATGGAGGACCTGCTTTCCTTTGGACCCATAGGGGAGAACGAGCTCCTCCCTGGACCCAAGATGGACGAGCATATTATCTCAGGAGCAAAGACAGAGGAGCAGCTCCTCTTTGGAGCCAAAATGGAAGACCAGTGCCTCAGAGCCGTGCTGTGGCAGGACATGTCAGTCAACCTGGCGTCAACGCTGTTGCACCAGCTGTCTGGTACAGCACGCACGCACACACACACACACACACACACACACACACACACACACACACACACACAGTGTTTTTGAATTAAATAATGGATCAGATGAGCCCGTTTACACCTAATGATTTCTCCTTGAGCAGAGCGGGTCAGTAAATCCAGCAACCGTCTGGTGGACAGGACCACACCGCCAGTCCGAAGCAGGTAACCCCACCCCCCGGCGTCGCTCGGCAACCGCCTCTGACCTCTGACCCCTGACTTTGTTCTGACTGCCCTGTGTGTTTCTCCTCATGTAGTCCGGTTTTGAAGGTGAAGGCGGAACCGCTCCCGAGCTCCCAGGAAGCTCCACACGGTAATAAACCACACGCACGCGACAGATGGCGCGAGACAGATGACAGAGGCTCTTCATGACAGGACAGAACGCTGATCAGCGTCACAGATTCACACCGAGGATGACAATGTTGGCCCGGGTGGAAGAATTAAAGGAGCCATCTTTGGGATGTGCTGGAAGCAAAGCACTTCACCAAGTCACGATAGAGTTTTAAGGCGCTTGGGTCCAATTACAGTCGAGAATCGATGTACAGCAGAACACAGCAGGAGGCAAACAAGGAAGCGAATAAATGTGTTGTATATTTTAGACTTAAGAAAAGCTCTTTTACACCTACTGATCCGGTTAATGCAGCCACCAATTTGCCCGCAGCTAAAGTTTTACTGGGTCTGATGGTTGTTCCCTCCCCCCCCCACAGAAACCAGCAGAGACCAGCCTACAGGCCGCTCCTACTTCTACAGGTAACACCAACACATAGACGGACGTCGATGCAAAGCTAGCTCCAAAGATTAGCTGTTATTTGCATATTTAAGAGCGACGGCAGTATTTCTTTAGGTATGTTCAAAAACACCCCTTTGTTATCATCGTGCCCGCACGTCCAGGTGTCACGTATGCGGGTTCGAGACGGACGGGCGAGGCCTTTTCCAGGGTCACATGACGGAACACCGCCAGTGGGAGCGCGACTCCTTCTCGCTGCACTGCTGCGCGTGCGACCACTTGACCAATCAGGAGGCAGAGATGAGGGCTCACGTTGACAGGCACATACAGGGAACCGTGGCGGCGGTCGAGGCGACGAGGTGAGGGCAACAGTGGCGCCGGCGCGTTTTCGCTTGTGTCTGCGCGCCTCGTTAACCCGTCCGTCCCCCTCCCGACTCCCAGGTACCCCATCACCTTGTCTTCCGCTACCTCCAGCAGCACCCTCTCAGTTGCCGTGGCAACCCAGCCGGAGAATAGCACCTCCGAGCATCGCTGCCGCATCTGCCAGAGGTCGTTTCCAGGGCAACAGGAGCTGCTGGTTCACTTCCAGGGTCATCGCCAAGGCAACCAGTACAGGTGCGACCGGTGCGGCCACCTGACACGGACAGCCAACAAGCTGGTGGAACACGTGCGCGTGCACACCGGGGAGAGGCCGTTCACCTGCGACCTGTGCCCCTATAGCGCCAAGCGGCGGGACAGTCTGCGCCTGCACTGCAAGGTCAAGCACGGTGGAGACGTGCACACGTACCGCTCGTACGTGCACGCAGACAATCAGCGCTCTAACAAACACGTTCAGCGGCTGCACACGCCGTCGAGTGCGCACACGGCCGCTCTGTCGCCTTCCTCCATCCCCACTTTTCATCCCGCGCTCTCTGACCGGGCGGGATGGAGGGATTTGTCTCCACTCCTCCCCATCACCACGCTAATTTCTCTGAAACCCCGCTGCCCTTCCTCCGCCACCTCCTCCTCCTCCTACTCCTCTCCCCCCGCCTCTTCGTCTTCCTCCTCCAAACACTTTTTTCTCGGGTACCTGGGTCTGACAACCTCTGTGTAAATGCTTTTTTTTCCTCGCTCCTCTACGTGACGTAAAGCTCTATAAGGTATCCGAGGCACTGTCGCTCCACACTATTTACGAGAATGTCAGCCGCTACTGTTATGCTAAATGCACTGAAACCACACAGATACAAATCCTTATGAATTTATTCCCTTTTCTTTGCGTTATGCTTGTGGTTTTCTCTGCATTCTTGCCTGCTTTAATCATATACTCACTGAACTCTTAGGTATTTAACCGTGTATTTATTGCCCGCCTGGTCCTTCTGAAGCCCTGCACTTAGAAAATCCCCCAGCCTCTCATTTTATGCACAAGACACTTTACAGGAAGACGCGTTTGCTGACCTTTTCACTACGGAAACCATGGGGCCATCGCTGAAATTTCATGTTTCACAAAATGCATTTTTATAAAGAGTGGTTTGGAAATGGGTTTCTACGGCTACCGTGTATGTGAATGTTTTTGGCTGAACGCTAACGTGCTCTCACGCAGCCTGTTGCGCCTTCACGATGACTCTATATCCCTCAGCGGTGGGCAAACTTCAGCGTCCTCCCCCCAGTTAAGAGATTTAATTAGCTTCTGATGCAGATATCCTCAACATCTTAATGAGGTAAGACACCCGAGGAGAGACATTCCTTGTTTTTGCGTATGCGTAGCTATCGATCCACGCGGCTTTTTTTTATTTAAGTAAAATAGTCAAGACCAGTCTTGCGTATTATTTGAAACAAAGAGAATGTTTTGCATGGATTCGCTCTTTGACTTTTGTGGAATTTTGCAAGTGCAAGCTTTCTGAAGGATATTGCTATTTCTGATATTTGTGTTGTATATTCTCGATGATGTATTTGTGTTTGCGTAACCATGCGGGCCGAAGAAGAAATTTCTCAATTACACATTGCACTACACGGTGACACAACGGGCCATTTTAGTAAACGTGGGCTCTTTTTTAAACACAGAACCTAAGACTTTGTCACTTTCAGCTTGTTTTGTCCAATCCATACCGAGGCCTGATGTCACTTCCTGTTCGGGTGGGTGGAGCAGAAGTGGACAGGACAGAGTACAGATGAATTTTCTCTCACCTGTATAAATTAAGAAGAGTTTCACCTTGAAAAACAGAGCGATTGACCTTTGTCTCAGTGACAACTGTGATGCCATTCAGGTCTGGTTTATGTCACAGCGACAGAGCACCGGTTACAGAAGCTGTTGCTAGGTTACGTGTAATGTCCTCTGTATCAAGACGTAAAATACCTCATAAAAAAATCGCCCAGTTCAACTTAAAGAATAAAAGAAGCCAATGCTAACATCTTTGAGCTCCTGCTGTCTCTCCTCGCGCTAAGATCATTCGTTACGTTTTAGAGACCTTCCACAAGTCTACGAAGTAAATTAATTTATGTTTAGCTCCATTTTAGCATCATTGTTTTAGCAACATTGTTTGTTGTACAATTTGTACACTCTTATTGTATATTATAGCTGAGAGCGCTGTAAAAACACTCGAGAGCTCCTAGAAGGTCAAACTAAAATATCTCAGTAGCCCCCTGGTGGCGGTCTGTGGTATTACTCATAAATCTTCATTTAATTTGGTTTTAATTGGTAATGAGGCGCTCGCAACCGCTCTTGTGTATCTGCTTTTTTCCCCTCTTGTTATGTACGAAACTCATCTTCCTGTTAAACACATTGAATTCCAAATCCAAACTCCAGCTTCGTCAGTGGTGCTATCAGAACTCGCTCGAGTGTCACCATAAATCAGAGGGAGATGCACGACACACAAGATTCGACCCGCTTCAGACTGTATTCTGATGTGGCTTCGTTATTTTTCCTTTTTAAATTTCCCTCTCCTGTGTCCTGTCACAATTTGCTGCTGTGATGATCAATAAAGGCTAATTTGGTCTAACTCACACCTCGTCTGTGCTCACATGCCCTCGAGATCGCGTTGCGACGCCAGCGCATGGATCCGAGTGGCGGCTGCAGTATCTGCTGCTGGTACTGTAACCAAGGTTGGCTGGATACAAAATTCAGTCTGATTTCAGAAAACAGCAAAATTGAATCGAAGTGCTGCTCTAGATGGAGGAGAATCAGGGATGAAGGTCACATATCACACTTACCAAATGAGTAGGAGGATAAGTGTCAATTGCCATGGGTCTTGTCCCCTCCTCTGTGGTTGCCACGGTTACCTGGCATGTTGTAGGTCTCCATGGTGGCAAGCAGGATGCCTGCCCATTGGCTGGGAGCAACTCCGGGCTCGGCGAATCACCGGGCGAAGCCTCGCAGAGGCTCCGGGAGGGCGCAGGAACACGTGCGCGCAAAGGTCATTGTTGGATTTGGTAGCTGGCCTCAGAAGGTGTGATGGTGGATTGAGGAGGAGGTGAAGAGCAGAATGAGAGGAGATGAAAAAGAGGTCACGGACGTGATTCGTCACGCCTTTTCCCAGCCGAGCGCACGGGGCTGAAGTGACAGTTACCTGCTGAGGAAGTGGACGCCATAGCAGAAGGGCGAGCATTAGAAGTGCACGGCTAGAGCGCTCACTTTTTCCTCACTATGAAAAGGAATCATCCTAAAGATGGACGCGAGAGCCAAAAGTGAGGTCAAAGCATCTCGGTGGCCCTCTGGTGGCTGATTGCAGTAATGCAGCCCTGCCGGTCGCCGTCACACTTATGTCAAAGTGTGAGTGTGTAGGAATAGTGTAGTTATTTGGCAGCAAAATGACACCACCATTTTAAGATGGCGCCCATGCCGTGGATGCTTTAGCAGAGGGTTGATGGGTAGGATGAACATTTCACTAAAAGCCATAGATATGAGCGTTATGGTAGTGCTAATTAGAAATGAGATTAGAAGGGTCGGTATTTATCATCCGAGGTTCATTAAACTCTACCAAACATGTTTTCAAATGGAGCTCATGTGACCCTGGCTGTACAGGTTCTTTTTTTCCTGTACTGGACTGACTGAGCTCCGATCGGATCAGGTTGTTAGCCTGCAAACACCCTCACTTCCTCACTGAAAGGGGATGAAAATCAATAACTGCTACACATGACAGGAAGAGATACCAGAACCACAGAGGGCTGGAAGTGGAAAGGAAGGGAGGAGGCTGCGTGTCTAGGATGATGATGACCATCAGGAAAAGACCATTGGAGCAGAAAGGTTCGGAGTAAAATTGAATTTATTTTAGTGTGAGAAGTTGAAAACTGAGAGAATTCGTTTCCCCCTCAACAATATGTATAAATCGCACACGCTTAAGTGACTGTTGCTGTACATTTAAATAACTTTTATATTGACTACCTACCACGATTTCCCTTATTAGCAACTCTTTATGCACCAGGTTTGACAAGGCCTGCTCGCAGTGGGCGTGGTCTTTCGTTCTGCTATCCACCACGTGGCTCAGGTTTTCGCGGGATTTCCCCATTCCTCGTGGCATAACTCCGCCTTAAAAATTAAACAGAAATATTCCGAAAAGTTTTTTTTTAAATGGTCTATTTCATCTTAAATAAAACATACACGTTTTACTGAGTTTGTTTAGTTTCCGTAGGCGAAATACTGAGGGGGCGGGATGAGGAGGAAAAATAACTTTATTTTGATAAGAAACCGGAAGTGCCCAAATTGGCGTATGAGACTTGACGACGTAGAGGAAGAAGTAGGCGTGTTTCGTTCTTAGCCTGTCGGCTAACTAGCTAAAGTTGATAACAGTACTTTCACTTATGACAGTAAGCGAAACCTTTCCTGGGTTGCACACCGCTTTATTGGAAAACGAAACTAGAATCAGCGTTGCTGTTTTAAGGCTCTTTGCGTCATAAATGTAGCTGTTAAGATCTCTTTCGGGCGATACTGGCAACTTATAGCGGTTGCCGTTAAGAAAAATATATTCAATTGCTAACCCGCAAAACGTCAAGTACGTAGGTAGCGCTGGTTCGCCCGCTAGCTTTAACGGCTAGGCTGCGCTAGCATGGACGGTGGCGGAAGCATCCAAAGTAATGAGAGAGCGGCAGAGAAACTGATGGATGACTACTTGAAATCCATCGGTCTGCTTCGGAAGAAGGTTGCTAAGGACGGGTCTTGTTTGTTCCGGGCCGTTGCCGAGCAGGTAAGTTGACAGCATTTGAGGAATAAAGTTTTTAACTAGCCTAAATGGACGCAGGTGATGAGCGGGGTTGGTCAGCTTGCTGTGTTGATGCACAGCAGACAGTCCCGGGAAGCCAGAATAAAGCAGATTAAACGACCTCAGAATTCCTCTGCAAATACTATTGTGTTATACGAAATGTTTGTCATCCGCCAACATTTTATACAAATTAAACTCAACCCTTGTTGCCCTAACTACTATTACGTCATGCCACTGTGTTGACGTCATATGAGCTCATTATCCATGTGGATCTGTTGATCCAGGTGCTGCACTGCCAAAGCCACCATACTGCGGTTCGGGCCAAGTGCGTGGAGTTCCTGAAGAAGAACAAGGAGCATTATGAGGCGGTACGCACCCTCGGTCAATGAATTACAAACTTGCCCAATACTTTTGTTTTTGTTTCATTTCAGCCTAAATGATTTCTGCTTTGCTATTTTGGGATTCCTCTTTTGTCTCTTTGTTACCTCTGCTGCAGTTTGTTGAAGGGGACTTTGAGGCGTACCTGTCCAAGCTTCAGGACCCACAGGTAAGGCAACGGTGGAGCCATAACTGGGATAACTGGGCGCCTCCCGCTGAAGTACCAGTTCAGTAACTCCGGTGGTGGTTTTGTTTTTCAGCACTGGGTGGGAGAAGTGGAGATCAACGCGCTGGCTGCCATGTACAAGTATGCACATCCATCAATCTAACTTTAGTCACATTGACCAGCCCATAAACTGACAGTGTTTAATTGTATTTATCACTCACACGCAGGTTATTATTATTACTATGACTAATATGTTTGTTGACAACCCTTTTCTAGGAGGGACTTTCTCATCTTCCAGGAACCTGGCAAACCAGCCGTCAACATCACCGACAAAAACTTCCCAGATAAGGTCGGAGTGTTTTTGATTTAACAGCTCATTCAGAGTTAACCCCATTTTGTAATATGTGTTCCCTGTTTCGCCAACTAACGAACCAATTAAAAAGAGCAGCAGGTTCAGTTTTCGATGCTGTTTCAGACTCGTCATCTGTCATTTTTTTCCAGGTTCTGCTGTGTTTTATGAACGGGAACCACTATGACAGCGTTTACCCCATCAGCCGGATCAAGGCTGCCGGCGTGTGCCAGTGTGAGTGTCCGAGGTCAAACACATCAATGGACGCGCATACACTGATTTATACTCCAAAGATGAAGATGTGAACAATATTTCAAGCACGCCCAACTCGGGCGATGGCCATTTTAACTGGGACCAAATGTGTTCCCGTGTTCCTCCACCTGCAGCTATCCTGTACGAGCTCCTGTATGACCGCGTGTTTAAAGTAGACCAGGGCGTTCTGGGGGTGTGCCAGCGGGTCCCTCGTTCCACCGACTTGCTGAGCGACGACAACATGGCCTTCTGCGGCAGCAGCGAGGACTCCGACCCGGACACCGGCGCGGCAGTCTGGTAGGAAAACCCGTGGTTTAGACTCTGGACGTGCGTTTGGATCATCTTTAACATATGTTGACGCTTCTCCTGATGCAGGGTAGAGAGTGAAACCACGACAACAGTGAAACACAACAAGGTATCCCACACACACGGGTTTTCCCTGAGTAATCCCCCTCGGCTACATTATAGTTTGATTTTATCGTCTGCGTGTTTCCAGGGTCGTGGGCGGCGTGGCCTTCTGCCCGAGAGGGTGAGGCGTTCACTGAACCCGACGCTTTACAGAAACATAGAGTACGACGTCTGGCAGAAGACCAAGAGAGGTGAGATGAACGGGAGAATCTGGAGTAGCTGCGCCAGATTAAATACCTGCATCCCAAAATAAACCTGCTTTTATTGCAGCACAACAGAAAAAGGACTACTGCATCGCAGCCGGGATGCAGTTTGCTGTAGGAGACCAGTGTCAGGTCCGTGTCCCACATCTTTGCCCTCCTGGCGGGCTTAAAATCTTCTTTTGGTGATGTGTCTTCATGTCTAACCGCGTCAACCGGCAGGTTCGTCTCGATGGAAGTGGGCGGAGCTACAGCGCCACGGTGAAAGAGGTGCCTCCTGATAACGGCCCGGTCACGGTTCTGATAGAGGACCTGGGCAGGAAGTAAGTCCCAGTGAGGCTAGATTGACCTGCTGGAAGAGTGCATGCTCTGATGGCTCCAACATCCATGTCAGACAGGTGCCTTTGTGGAACCTGCGTCCTCCCAGTGACGAGAGCAGTTGGAAAACCGTGGGCGGACGAGACAGGAGGCTCAGCAACGGACACGGAGGTGATCCACAAACACACACACACACACACACACACACACACACACACACACACACACACACGTGAAAGCAACTGTACTGAATCGCTTTCCCTCCCATCAGAGTGGGAGGAGAGGGGTAAGGGCAGAGGCAGAGGGAAACACATCCCAGGATCCTCCACAGCCTCCCAGGTAGCAGCCGGCGGTTCCAGCGGGCGCGGCCAGAAGCACCAGCATTGGCCCCCACACTCCCCCAAAGAGGAGCAGGGAGGGGGCAAACCCAGCAGGTAGGTCCTTGTTGGGGCTTTATTTCAAGTTTAGCGGCCTCAGATGACCTCGGTGCTGTTTGATTTAGCTCACCGTGTGTTTGCAGAAAGCTCGCCAGCTCGGCGGAGCCTGCGTTCGGTCTGACAGAGGAGCAGCGTTTGGCCAGAGAGGAGGAGGAGATGACTGTTGCCTTGGTGGAGATCCAGCTCAGAGACGAGCACAGCTTCCCAGCCCTCGGGGTGAGCCGATAACGCGCGGCGGTTTAGACTCTCGCGTGCTCTCAAATCTGACTGGACTGGCACCAGTAAGCTGAACCTCTTCACAAAGCATTGTTGTAACTCAGGATTCTGTTTCTCCAACCCGGACGTGTCACCTCACACACACGTCGGTGTCTTATTGAGTTTGCGTCCCCGCACTTGTTGTGGTTGTCGGCGAGCGGTCCCGCTGGGTGGTTGTCGCTGTCGCGCTGTTCTGCTTTCGGTTTCACGTCACCTCCTGAGCTGATCTACATTCCGCGCCACGCGTGTCTTTCCCCCTTCAGACGCAGCCTCGTGCACAGAATGAAGCGGGGAGGAAGAAGGGAAGCGAGAAGCCGAAATTCCAGAGGAACAAGACGGTGTGTAACTCATTTATTAGAGAGCGGATCTACGTTGGACGGACTTTAAGAGAATGTTCCCTCCTTTTTCAGAAGAGTCCGGTTGAAGACAACAGAGTGCCGTCCCCCTCCGAGGGCAAACACGCCAAATCTTCCACCTCGCCACTCGCAGACCCCCCCGGTGGCCCCTTCGTGGCTGCTAAACAGTCTCCTGCTCCTGCAGATTCTGCTGCTAAGGCTGTTTCCTCGGAGCCGCCACTCATGTCCACCGTGGTTAAAACAGACCCACTTACCACCATGAAGGCTGCTGCACCCACTCCCCCCCCCTCCGCTGCTGCCCAGGGCGTTAAGCCTCCGGCGTCGGGCGGAGCCACAGCTCCAAAAGCCCCCCCGTGCACCACCTCCTCTCCACCTTCCTCTCTCAAACCATCTGCCTCTCCGCCTCTGTCTTCAGTGCCGGCTCCCATATTCATCGCTCCGGTCGCCCCCTCTCCCACCGCTGCACACGGTTTCTGCCCCCGGCCTCGCTCCCCCGCTGCTCCCCGACGCCCCCTACCCTCCCGTGTGCCCTCAGTCCCCACCCCTCCTCCTCCTCCTCTGTTCGGACCGCCTCTTCATCCTCTGCGGCGCGACATGCTGCCCGTGTCCAGGAGGCGCCACCAGTCGCAGCACAAACTCCACGTAAGAAATTAGCTTCGTGCGTTTCCTGTTTCTGTGGCAGCAGGTGACCAGAGGAAACTCCAGATGAAGCTAATCTGCCTGTTCTTTTCTTTCTGGTAGATGTTGGAGCTGCCCCGGTCACCTCCCAGACCACCCAGAGCCAGGCTGCCAAAGCTGAGACACACCACCAGGGCCTGGTCCAAACCCCGGTCGAGAAGCAGGTCCAGGCGGTGGCTCCACAGGACCAAGCTTTGCCTCCTCAGGTCCAATCCACTGTCCCCGAGTGCAGCCTCCCCCACACACAGCATGAGCCTCAGTTGAACTCTGAGGTGGACTCTACGCCCCACATCCCCCCACCTGTGGCCCATGTGCAGGGTTTGCTCTCTGCCTCAGATGCTTCCTGCCCCCCTGAACAGCTGCACCAGCCCCCCCACCCCTCTCAGGTTCCACCTCCCTCCTTCCCTTTGCCCGAAGCCTCAGACCACCTCCTCTCCGAGACCTCCAGTGCGCCGATTCAAGCAGAAGCATCACTTCCTCCCACCCAACCTCAGCCAGAATCTCCAGCTCCCCCTGCCTTCCAGCCCCAGCAGACTCACTCCTCTCACCCCTCTCACCCCTCTCACCCCTCTCACCCCTCTCACCCCTCTCACCCACACCTACCAACTATGCTTCCACCCTTCCAGTCTATCCCAGGAGCTGTTCCACTGCAGCAGCTGTCCCAGCTCTACCAGGACCCCCTGTATCCGGGCTTCCCCCAGGCTGAGAAGGGCGGCGTTGCAGTTACCCCACCGTGCTCCTCCAATAAGTCCGGGGACGACCTGCCCCAAGGTGAGCATTGAGGGCTTTCACCTGTGTCGGCATCGTTCACCTGTACTCACACCAAGAACTTGTCTTTCTCTGCAGACATCAACATCCTGAGGTTTTTCTTTAACCTGGGCATCAAGGTGAGGTGCAAATAGCTGAAGTCTGTGCAGTCTAAAATCTGTAAACTGCATTAAACAAACTGTAACCGTACCGGGACTGATCAGAACTCTCCTCCACCCAGGCTTACTCCATGCCCATGTTTGCTCCCTACATCTACCTCTTACCCCTCCAGCATGCACACACGCTGCGACCCCAGTCTCCAGCTCCACACTACCCTCCATCTAACCCTCCTGCCAGGCACCAGGAAGGGTACCCCCCATCTCAGTACCCTCCAGCTGCTTCCCTGCCACCCCAATATGATCAGGCTGCAGTCATGGAGTCCTCCCAGGTTGGGGAGATATACAACCAGCCCACGTATCCTGTCACAGATGCTCCAGCCCAGTGCACCTCTGGCCCCGCCCCTGTGTGGGAACAGCATCAGATCCCCCCACCCACCAACGCTGCCTTTCCAGGGGGGTATCCCGCACCTAACCAGCCATATTCGGTTCCCCGCCGCTTTCCTCCCGCCTACCACCCAGTCCCAGCACTCCCGCAATACCCTCCAGGTGCCCCCTCATACGCTCCCTCTTCGATGGGGTACCAGTCTCCACCCGCCCACGATGAACTGCAGGTGAACCAGGGGCCGCCGGAGCAGCAGGCGTCCACCAATGGAGATTCCTCAGCTCACGTTCACGGTGCTAAGATGGCTAACGTCAGCAGCAGCAGAACCATGGTGGTCCCAGGTTATTGTGAGTCTCGAGCACGCGCTTGTATCTTACCAGCAGGGGGCGCCCGAGCACCTCCTGATATGATTTCTTTCTCCTCAGCTGTCAAGATGGAGACCGGAGAGAATTTGAGTGGAACAGTGCTGCTGGTAGACCCACCACTCAATAATAATCCCATAGTATGTACACACACACACACACACACACACAGGAGAACAGCAGTAGTGATACACCTGACACGATGTTAAATCATCTGTGCTCACTTGTTTCTCAGCTGGTGTCAAATTCTGGTGTCAAGGATGTCCCCATCTCCAGGACAACCATGAACCCCAACAGCACACCCGGCTCTCCATTATCCTATGACATCATTTCCAAGACGGCGGTCCTCGCTGACAACAATCCCTCTCAAGGTTTCCGCGGACACCAAAAATTGCTCAGCCCCTCCAACACCTATTCCTCACCGCCGGAAACCGGCCAGGTGAGTTACCTGGCGGTGATGGCAGAGCCGATGTCTGTCGGCTGCAACACCGAGGACACCTTTGAGGAGGACTTCAAACTGGCACCGTTCCACTCCCGGGGGCCCAGGAGGGGCTACAGAGGAGGGCCTAGGTGGAGAGGAAGTCACGATTCAGGGAGGGGAGCAAACAGGCGAAGGCCCGGTGGCGATGTGGGAGTCGGGATAAACTTTTTCCAGTACAACGCTTCTCCTAGGGGGAGGGGCAGGGAGAGAGGATACTAGCTTTCAACCAGACGTTTGAGGTGTTTTCTTCCGTGTTTATGTATGCAAGCTCAGACACTTTCCTCTTCCTTTAACTGTTGTCACCCGGTTCTTTATCCTTAAGTCGCTGCTGGATGGGATGGTTGCCCTCATAAAAGATTAGGGACAGAATCAGCCACTGTCTGACTGTCTTCGCTCCATGGGGAGGGCAGAAATGCAAATTATTGATGCGCCACGAACTTGTCTTGATTTCATTATGTTAATTAGCATAGCGTCTTCCCAAGGAGTGTTTTAAGTGTGCCTAGAGGTTTACGAGCATGTCGAGTTCAAAACTGTCAGGTCGTTTGCTGCTAATATGCCCCATGGAAGCAAAAAAGTTAGTCCCAAGTAGGATTAATGCATTTCCTTAGCAGAAAGCTTCAACATTTGTGTTCTTCCTGAATGTTGCATAAAGCTCTACCGCCCATATGCAGTAAACAAAGAGCTTAAAAGTAGAAAATTATTAAATGGCAAACAATTATGTCCGGAGTTCTTTTAAAGATGACTTTTTCCAGTTGAATCAGCTACGAATCATGCTACGCTAACTGTGCTCAGCCTGCAGCTGCACATTTATCAGACCGAGTGCGCACGTCAGTTCATGACAGGCCTTTGAGCTGAGCTAATTAGAAAATGGAACTTTAAGCAGGTCTCTCACTGCACAAACTCAAGTTTTAATTGTCAGTAAAAATAAGTGGTTAAATATCTGAGATGTTTCCAGAAGAAACAAGCACACTAAGTTACATTTGTTAGCGATAGACTCTAAGCTTAACGTTTAAGTGTTTAATTTAACCGCAGCTTTAAATGAATTTTGCCAACAACGCTGGTAACTTAAAACATCCACAGTTGTGTGGTTGTTTGTGTGCTGCTTTTCCTTCTTCTTTTAGTGCAATGGTCTTGTTTCTTTGATCACTCATTGCTGGAGACATGGTGCCTTATCTTTCTACTTTTTATACTATGTCTTCTGAAATGTGGAAGCACTGCTGTACAGAACAAAGGCCACTCTTTTCTGTTTGATTTTTTTTTTTTCTTCTGTTTGGCAAAGTAAATAAAATTTGATGGTTCATGCTACCCTTGTGGAGTGTTTTGGATTCATGTTTTTTGTGTTGCGTTTCATTGTAAGCTCTTGTATTTGTATTTCGTTTTTAAAAAGTTGAAAAGAGAGGCACCACTTTTTCTGCAACACCATTAACACGCGTGACCGCTAGTGGGCGCCAAACGGCGGCACATCGCCAACAGAACCGGAAAGCGCTACGGCGGAGGGAGGCAAAATCAAACAAGGTGAGATGTGACTAACGCTATACATTATGTCTGTCGACTAACTAGTTTTGGAAATGGACACTTTTGAATCAAAAAACGTTTAGCCCCGACAGTCCATCCCTTCAGGTATGTGTCGAAAGGCTCTGTTTTAAGGGGCAATCGGGCAATTCAAAACAGCGGTGAGCGGAGTGATAAGTCGAAATAAATCGACCCGTCTCATGACGCAGAATAAAAGTGATTTTTTTTTTATTTTCCTGTTGCCAACGTTGCTCTTTAAGCTCAGGAATGTGGAGTTGACGGTAAATTTCCTGTTTGTTCAACTTCCGCTGCTGCTCTCAAGCACGTTCTTATCGATGTTGAAATATTTTAGACTTCTACCAACCAACGCAAACTCTTCATATTTGTAGTTTCACCCGACAGCTCTCACTTTCCAGGGAATTTTAAATGGTTAGTTACGAGTTGCCCTGAACAAAACACCAACCCAGCAACAAAACCAGTTTGGGATGAGATGGCATTGCTTTATTAGACTTTGTTGTAAATACAGGTTTGTTAAAATATGCTGCTTGATGCTTGTAATTGCCAACAATGTGTCCGATATCTCAGAACATCGCTGGCTACTGAACACAGCTCAGAACACAAAGGCTGATGGGTGTCAGATGATTTTTAAACGTCTTTCTCTGAACGCAGCCCGGCTGTTCTTGTGGCAGATGATGGGGCGGCACAGATTTTCCTTGTGAAGGTCCACTTGGTCTCACAGAGGGTTTGTTTTTAGTCTTCCAGGAAGAAATAGTTCCCACTCTTCTTCTGTTCCGTGTCCTGGAAGAGACAAGAGGAAGTTCATAGTCTTGTTATATTTCCTGACTTAAAAACTCACAATCTGTCCGAACCTTGATGGAATGGAGCTTGTTGATGCGCGGCCTGAAGTTTTTGGGATCTCTTCTGAAGGTGATTTCCAGCAGTGCCAGGAAACGGTTCATCCCTGCCAGCAGGCTCTGAGGCCTGTGGAAACGGAGAGATGTGGTAATCGTCATGGCGACGGCGACCAGATAATGTCACGCCCTGGTTTCTTACGTGTTGGCCATGGTGTGTCTGGAAGGGATGCCGTCAAAGACAATGACTCTGTCGGCCAGGTAGGTCGCCATGATGAAGTCGTGTTCTACCACAAACGCCGTCTTCTTGGCGTGGAGGATGTACCTGCAGACACAAAATGGTGGCTGGAGGAATGGCGAGGGGACAGAATGGCGACGGATGTTTAGCGGTGGGCAGGGATGAACCTCTTGATGACGCGGGCTGCCATCAATCTCTGCTCGGAGTCCAAGTACGCCGAAGGCTCGTCGATCAGGTAAACGTCCGCCGGTTTCCCCAAACACAGAGTCAGAGCGACTCTCTGCAGCTCCCCACCGGACAGGTTCTGAACCTGAGGGACAGAAGACGCGTCAGTGTCACAGGTTCCGGACCGGCTCTCTGGCGCCCCCCGCAGGATGACCTTACTTCCTGGTCGATGATGCTCTCGATTTGCATGGGCTTCATGACGTCAGTGATGAACTGCGGGTGAGTGTAGGCGTCTCTGATCTTGTCGTGCAGCAGAGCTCTGACGGTGCCCTGGACACAGTAACGGATTAAAAAACCTGATTGTGATCACAAGTAGAGAATTTCCCGATATAGCAAAAACAAAAAGGTCAGACTGACCTTGAACTTGGGGCTGATGGTCTGCGGCTTGAAGCTGACATTAAGAAGGGGAACGTCGCCTGAAACAGAGCGTACATCAGCGTGTGTGCGCCGGCGTGCTTCACCCCCCTGTGTGATAAACTCTCACCTCCTCCGTCGGGCTTGAGGGATCCGGCCAACATCCTGATGAATGTGGTTTTCCCCGTGCCTGCAGACACACGGGTGGTGGGAAACGTCAACGCGGCGGCTTGAGACGCCATTTAAGTCGGTCTTAAACGGTCAGCCTCGACACAAACTCACCGTTCTCTCCCAACATCACCACAATCTCGGAGTCGGTGAACTCTCCTTCTTTGATCTCGAGGATGAACTCGCCCATCGTCTTCTTCATTTCTGGATACTAAAGACGAGCAGCGGGTGGATTTAACATCCCGACCCAACCCAGAAATGACGGACGACTGACTCGAGCTGAACTGACCTGATAGTGCCTGAGTCGCTTCACCTCCTCCTCGTTGGCCGTCTCAGCCACCTTGAAGACCAGCGAGGTCTCGCGAAACCTGAGATTTTCAGTGGGGACGTAACCGTCCAGGAAGATGTTGATCCCTGGAATCAAACAAGCGCGATCAAACCGTTGGACTCTTTCTCCCACCCTCGCCCCTGGAAGATCCGGGTGCTACCTTCTCGGACGCTGAAGGGCATGGTGACCACGCCGTAGGCGCTGGGGACTCCGTACAGACAGCAGATGAAGTCAGACAGGTAGTCCAGCACGCTCAGGTCGTGCTCCACAACAATGATGTACCTGGTGGACAATTATCACAGGTTGGCAAAGCAGTAAGCACCATCAGTGCTTACTTTCTGAACACGGCCTCACCTGTCCGGGGTGATGAGGGAGCGAATGGTGATGGCGGCCTTCAGCCTCTGCTTTACATCCAGATAGCTGGACGGTTCATCGAACATAAAACTGCAGGAGAGAGGACGGCTGTCAGGCTGCGCGCGCGTGTGTCTAGAATGTGCGACGGTAACAGTTCGCCTGCGTTGGCTCACATGTCGGCCCTTTGGATACAGACGACGGCGCAGGCAAATCTTTGCAGCTCTCCTCCAGAGAGATTCTCCACGTTTCTTTCCCTCAGGTGAGTCAGATCTATCCAATGACGATAAAAACGCAGAGGGTTTAAAAGGCGTCGGGTCTCATTTTGGGTCTCAACGATCTGCGGAGTGTTTCTCACCGAGGTGTTGGCAGATGATGTCCTGTGTGCCCGTGTCGTCTTTCCTGGTCAAGATGGCCCCTACTGACCCCTGGTGGCAGAGGTAGGTAATTACAACACGTCACACAGCCGCCGCTGAGCACGACTACGACACCGTCTCCGTTACCTTGACTGTCTTTGGGATCTGGTCGACATACTGCGGTTTGACGATGGCCCGCAGGTCATCCTCCAGGATTTTAGTGAAGTAGTTTTGCAGTTCAGAACCTCTGAAGTAGGTCAGAATCTCCTGCCAGTCTGGGGGATTCTGGAACAGTCGGATGGCATTTAAAGCCGCAAAAATGTAAACGCAAACCGAACACGTGAGTTCTGCAGGAACGTGGCCGACTGGCTCCCGTCGTACTCACATCGTACTTGCCCAAGTTGGGTTTCTGTTTTCCAGCCAGGATCTTCAGGGCTGTGGACTTGCCAATACCGTTGGTTCCCACCAGTCCCAGTACCTCACCGGGTCGGGGAATTGGCAGCCTACAGACACATAATCATTAACAAGCGGATAAGGTATTATTCCCCATACACCTCTAAAGTCTGCGCCACGGAGGAAAGAACTGACATCTATTACTTAAAGATTGCAATGTAAACAAAACCCAAGTAGACTTATGATGATTGTGAAGAAACCATCCTAACATTCAGAGTTAGGATGGTTTAGAAGTGTGCAAAAAGAAAGCAGAGAAGTGTAAATCGATCGGCTAATAGAGGTTTTAAAGTTCCAGCAGCATACCGGTGCAGTTTGAAGGAATTGGCACAGTATCTGTGTGTGGTTTCCTTCTCCAGGTTGCTGGGCAGGTTGACGATTGACAAAGCTGAGAAGGGACATTTCTATAGCAAAACAAACACGGACGGTCAGCAGCAGGGCAACGTAATATTCAAAGACTACTTTGAGGCGGGTGCCAGCAGAAATCCTCTACCTTGATGCAGATGCCGCAGCCTATACACAGCGACTCTGAGATGAAGACGATCTTGCTCTGTGGAGTCACCTCGATGCAGAGCTTACCTGCAAACATTTCATCCCACATTATTACTTCTGGGCTTGTTTGCCTAGCGCGAGCGTGTTCTCTGAATGAAGCCTCACCCATTCGGACCACCGGACAGCTCTTCTTGCACTCCTGCCGACATTTCTTGGGTTTGCATTTGTCATGGTTGACAATGGCGATCCTAGTGTTTTTGTCTGCCATTATAGGCCGGAATGACGGCTGCTAGCGCCTTCGGAGCTGAAAGATGAGTCCAAGTTAAAGCCTTGATCCTGATCAAGAACCTGCAGGTCCTTGATTATCCAGTCACAAAACACACCCCGTTATGTAGGCAACGTTGTGCATCAGATAACTTTATGGTCGTCCCTCAAACTTGTGAGGCTTTAATCTTACTGCCCAATCTGGAGTGAATAAAATACATAAAACCCATTTGTTTCATCGATCCGTGCTGACCAATATTTCTGTCTGGTTGAAAGGATCCACAAATGCATGTGTGAGCATAAACCTAATACATGTTTAAAACCAGAAAAGTGCCCAGATTCTTGTCCACGTAGAGGAAGGTGTTGCAGGGTTAGTTTGACACAAAGATACACACAGGGGACTTTAATTCACTCTATCTGCTGGTTATAAACAGCTGTACAAAGACTATTGTCAGGTTTTGGGTTTTATAATGGTTGGCGACGGGTCTGAAGCCACACGACCGGTTAAATCCTGGATCCAACCAGCCGAGGCTGTTTTAGTAGACTCCGATTTTCAGGCCTGCGGACACTAATGTGGCGTGAATAACCCCTAACCCTTAGCATTTAGCTGCCTATTGTGTTGTCCAGCACACTTAAATGGGGCATAATTGTTGCCATGTAAATGCTAGGCATTGGTATGATAAAAACGTCACCAATGTGACATATTAAAAACAAAGGTGGGGAAATATATGGGTTTTACTGGGGAGATTACTGATAAGTTAGCAACGATATATCACCGAGCTGCTAATGTTAGCACCGATCCGGTGATCTGTCGTTAGAATGGGGAGGTAATTAACCATATAATGGCTGGAAAAGCTTCGTAAATCACCAATAGCTGTGCATTCGCCCATTGGACAGCAGTCATTGCTTGAGAGCAGGCACGTTTCCATTAGACTTGCGAGTTGAAATGGGGTGGCTAGCTTCCATATGCAGCCACTCGGGGTAGTGCGCGACTAACAGCAGCTGTGTTTAGATCTTACAGTTAACCTGTCGATCCACCCCAACTACACGGTCAGAATGGGCGATTAACGGTTTGAGAGGGTAATGCCGCAAAATAGACAGTGCCTTTAACTAGCCAGGTGCTCGTTAAATCACAAGCGTTAGCTTAGAGTTAGCCGAGCGCTATGGAGGCCCCACACTTTGACAGCTGGGGAACGTCGTTCTTTTAATGGCTACGGAACACTGAAAGGGATAAAGGTCAGGAGCGTCGGTCAATTAACTCACCCGCCTTCGGCTCCCGCTTGTTTTATTTAAGAAGGGTTTATGAGAAACGACGTTTAGGAAGAAAAAGTTGAGGGTGAGAGTCCCTTTTTTCACGCAACGTGTTCTCCTCCTGGAAGCCGGCAGGAAAGATGGCGGGAGATGCGCACACATCCTGCGACGGCGTTTGTGACGTCAGTAAAACGCGACATGGGAGCTTGGAAGCCTCTGTTGTAAAAAAAAAAAAGGTTTTAAACATTGATTGTGTCAGCTCTCTCCGCTCGAGTTACTGATATAAAAGTGGATATTTTCATTAAGTGGTCTGGTAAGTTTTAGTTCTGTTATTCAATAACTTACGTTTACCTTAAATGTTTTGCTAGCGGCTAACGGAAGCGATATTGGATTTAAACTTATGATTAAGGTTCATTTGTCTGATAGCAATACGAGTATATCAAAGAATATCTTTATACCTATTGAAATATTCCGGCTTTATGCTTCTTCCCCTGCAAAATACACGATTAACAAAGTTCCAAATTCAATATAATAGTTTAATTTGTACAAATTATGCCAAGTCCCAACAAAGACTACTATTTGCATTAAGACTATTAGTCATATTCGGCGATTAATGTCCTCCATCATAGTGGTTTGTAGCAAAAAAAACCCACCAAAAAGTAGATTGTGGCTGTTTGTAAATTGTCTCTGTATGTAGTTCAAGAATGACCACTCCGACCAAAACACCCCCGGGTGCAGACCCAAAGCAGTTGGAGAGGACAGGGACGGTTCGGGAAATCGGCTCCCAGGCAGTGTGGTCTCTTTCATCCTGTAAACCCGGTAAACCCCAGACCCAACATCCCGACAGAAGGTAATTCTCGAGTCTACACTGGTGTTTTAATGCTGCTTCTCTGTGATCCACGAGCAGGTTTTGGAGTGGATCAGCTGAGGGACGACAACTTGGAGACGTACTGGCAATCAGATGGCTCTCAACCTCATTTAGTCAACATACAATTTAGGTACCATGAATTCTGCATGTATTTAAAGTGAGCACACATGTGAGTGAGCAGTTTTAACTTGTTTTTATATCTTGTGTAGGAGGAGGACCACGGTGAAGATGCTGTGTATCTATGCAGACTATAAATCGGATGAAAGCTACACGCCCAGCAAGATTTCAGTCAGAGTGGGCAACAACTTCCATAACTTGCAGGAGATCCGGGTATTGTTTGCAGTACTGCCATGGTCACACGAGTGCTGAAGTTGTTGATCGAACTTCTCTTTCTCGTTCTGCTTCACTTTCTCTCTGCAGCAGTTGGAGATGGTGGAGCCCAGTGGCTGGATTCATATCTCTCTGATCAACCAGGTGAGAAGCTTGTCAAATATTTGAGATGGCCTTCAGAAGTCTGTGGACTTGGGTGGTACGCATTAGTTCCAGCCCCTCATTGTTTTGGTTTTGGATATTTCTATTTTAGCGGACAAACGAGCCGATCAGCACCTTCATGATCCAGATCGCGGTGCTGGCTAACCACCAGAACGGCAGAGACACTCACATGCGACAGATTAAAGTCTACACACCGGTGGAGGAAAGCTCCATTGGAAAGTTCCCGCGGTGCACAACGGTCGACTTTATGATGTACCGCACCATAAGGTGATCTTGGACTCACATGTGAAACTCCTGAACTTCAGCGTTGTCGTGTTATCAAGGAAAAACTCCACAAAGGGAAGAAAATGAAGCCCATCAAACTGTATTATGAGCTCATGCAGTTTTATGCCACAGCTGATCCATCTTCATCGTCATTATTACTATTGTAAAATGTGGCTTTTAAAAATAAAAACAGTAGTTCTGTTTATTCATTAAGGGTCCAATATCAAATGTTGGCATTGGTTGAAATGAAACCTTTTAATTTGTGGATGGCTGTGATGTAACATGTTAAGGAAAAGTTTTATTTGATGTTTGAACGCCAACACTTTTTTTTTTTAAGCGCGTGTGTGATATCTTCAGGGACGACAGTAGGTCGTCTGTGCCCGGGAGTGATTGTTTTTTTAATATTTATAAAATATGAGTGGAGACAGGCAGCGATTTTTTCCTTTAAATTACTTCAAACATGATTTAAGGGTCTGTCATGACAGTGCCACCGTTTGGCATTTTGCTCCTGAAAGTTAAATAAATATGTTTGAAAAGACTGGTTGCCAAAATGTTTCTGAAAGCAAAATGAGATTAGAAGAGATCCACAAAATGTTATTAGCCACACTGGACACTCATTCTGAGCCCTCATTCCTCTGTGCCCAGCTGTTGCATACAGAAACCAGGCTGGTGTGAGAATGATGCACACTTGGCAAAAAAACAGGATTGTCTCACATCCCAGACCGAATGTGATGACAGCTAGATGATGATAGCTCATGATGATGCAATAAAGTCCCACAGGATCATTAATAGTGTTCAATCTTCTGTATTCATTAATTATTTTCTGGGGGATGCGCTCATTGATTTTTAGTTGTTCAGCATCCAATATTTGTCTGGGTTTAAGGTGAAACATCTGTTAGTAATGATACCATCATTGCTTTGTGGTCTGAAAAAAAACATCAGGATGTCACAATTGTGGGTCCAGCATTTCTCTATCCTTCCTCAGAGCTCTGAAAAGGCCAGACGGGAATGTAGATTACATCAGGTCTCCTTTATACAAGTAGATTCTGTTATTGGATAAATTCGCTGTGGCGTGCAGACTGGACCTACGGTTACCTGAGTCGAATCAACATAAGGTCAAAGATAATGGAATGTTCTGTGTGTTGTTTGTTATTGAATGTTATTTATGCAAAACTGAGGATGCACTTAAGTGCGACAGATTAAATATCAAGTACTCGGTGTCATGTCTCCATCATTTTGATGAGAACAAATACGATCAATTGCTCTTTGGGAGCAGAGAAGAACAATGGAAAACCACATGTAAAGTACCCTTGTAAAAGGGAAACAAAGAACGTCATCGTCGTTAATTACGTGTCCGTTTAGAAGTGCCCGTTCAGCGGATAAATTAGAAGAACGTGTCCTCCACCATTATATAGTGCTATAAAAAAACTCTAATCTAATTTGTGACCGATTTAGAAATCAAAATTATGTTTAATAGGCACTTTTGTCGTAATCTGGTTAATTTTTGATGCGTCAACTTTATCTCTCGCCGCGTGCGTCTGCCGCGCGAGCGTCCCGCGGAATCCTCTGTCCGGCGTGTCGGTCACGCGCACACACGTATACGAGACGCGCGGACGCGGCCGAGCATCACGGGAGGGAGCAGCGGCGAACACGGTCGGACGCGGGGAGGGCGGCGGGGCTTCGACTTCCCGACGCCCAGACTCATTTGGCTCCGACGGAAGGTGAAGGATGGAGCGGGGAGGAGAGACGCGCTGAGCTGGGGGTCGGCGGGGAAGCATCACCGGAACAGGAGAGGGGGGGCGAGGGGAGCGAAGTAGATGATACTAATTTGCCGCAGGCCCCGCCATCGCGAAACTGGATTCCGACTTGCGGCGGATGGGGTGACCGAGCTGGCACCGCCGGGGAGGAGGTCCCTGCCTTCGGACGTTACCGGGGTGGGAGCTGCCTGCTCCCGGTCCTAAGGTAGGAAGGAGTGGCAAGAGGTCAAAATGCAGACGGAGGAGGAGACTGCCGCCGCAGAAGAGCCCATTTTGGAGGAAGGCTCGGATCGAGAGCAGGTGAACGGAATGACATTTGATTTGCGTCTCCTCGCGCATGTGCACATGTATTTACCCACTGATTTACTGGCAGCTACTAACAGCCACCTGGTTACCCGTAACTCACCCGTGCAGCTCCAACACGCTCTGGTGTTTACGCGCGCGTCACGTTTTTCTCCGTAATGCGATGCGCCTGTGCAAGGGCTCCACGCAGGACCTTGGCTCGGTGATGTCTTACTCCTGTGGCGACCGCTGTCCACTTCAGGAGAGAGGGGACATCTATTGACAAAATGCATTCTAACCTTTCCTAAAGGTGGATGGTGGATGTTCAGAGCTGGTGTTTACACTGAGTAAATCCACCATGCTGACCCTGGTTCTGGCGGTCACTCTCTCCTCATATCAGTCAGCAGGCAGGAAAACACTAACTGGAGCTCAAGCTGTTCCTCATCCTCATCCCCGTGTATATGTGGGCGAGCTCTCGCTGTAGTAGTTTTAAGTCTCCTGACGCACGTCAGTTAAATCCCGCGTTTCACTTAATTCCTCCGCTCCGCTGCAGCCATGTCCGTGAAGTACAATGCACCAAAGTGGGTCTTCGTCTTCCTCTCCGGCCTCATTCTACGGTCCTGTTTTTGAGGTTCGTGCTCTGGAGATTGGAGCGTCATCACCACCCTGTCGGCTCTCATCATCTCACACAGTTCCACAAATTCACTTAAAAACGCAGGTGCCAGTTGTAGCTGTCAGTGATTCAAAACCTCAAACGGTAATTTTTTCATCAGTGCACTGCAGGCCTTGGCAACTGTCTGCACTTCCTCACTTCTTTTTGCCACCCACCTGCTAGGATTGCTAATTATAGCTGCTCCAGTCCCACCTAACCAGCTGAATCGGTGCGAGTGACCTCGCAGGAAGACGGAGAAGACACTTTCTGCTGCGTGCTGTGTAGTACCAGGATCACACTTGCCTTCCACCTTTGTAACAACATTTGACTGTTGACGTTGCTTCTGACAGTAGACGACACTAGAATACGACACTTTTTATAGCGTGTAATACATTAGCAGTGTGAATATCGAGCGGGTCCCCCTCCGTGCATGCTGGGATGTTTGACAGTGCTGCTTTCTGAGTAGATCTAATAGAATTACGCTGCAAATAAACGCCGAAGAAGTGAGAAATCGGCGATTTACATAAGATTTTGTGTGAAGTTAAATATAAACACCGTCTGTCAATCGTTCACAGTCCCTGCCTGGATCAACTCTATCTCCTAAGCTATGAAAAGCAGGGCAGTTCAGAATTTCAGAACAGGCGAAAAAGAGAAAGCTGACACCCTTTCATAGGAGGATATAAAGGTTTCCTGGGGAGTGTGAGTAATTCTTTTGATCCATACCCAGGAGCCGAGCTCAACAGAGACGGTGCAGCCTGAAAGATGATCACAGCGCGGCCAAAAATATGTGGCGTTTGTGCTAAAATGTGCTGTTTTTACGTGGAACGCCATTGGGGTGCTGCTTTAGACGCTAAACTTTAGCTCCGCTACGCTTGGAGAAGGCCGTGCGTGCTAATGTTAGCACGTCTTGCACTGTCATCGAGACATCCGGTTTTGTTGACGGGCATATAATTGGCATTTTGAGGCATTTTGAAACTTTGCAGCAATTTTAATTGTTTTACCAGCTAAAGGATGGAGGAGGGACGGAGCAGCGGGGACAAATTTAGAAGGAGGAAGGATGGATTTTGGTGGCGGCGTCCCCTGGAGACAGCCGTGCTGTGTCTCTGCCGCCCCACCCCCACCCCCACCCCCACCGCTTTGCCTCCTTTCATACTTGCATTCATGAAAAGTTCATGACCGTTTTCTCCGTCTCTCACGCTCCTCATCCGCTCTCATACCCCCCCCAACGCTACACTTTTAGCCCAATCAATCCACTTAGAGACAGACTTTCAGAGAGGCTGTAACAGAGAGGAAACAAAGGGGGGGGGGGGACTTGGCTTTGGACCTGGGAGGAAATGCTTAAGAGGTGGGAGGGAAGATTCAGGGAATAGAGATTACATAAGGAAAGCGAAAAGGCCGACAGGAATGAAAACGGATGACGGCGGCAATGATCTTTATCTTCCAGGGAACAGATGATCTGGTTTGTGCTTTCGATTTGCAGGAAAAACAAACAACGTTTTCTGTCCGCGGTGGCAATAAAGTTGCATGAGAACAACTGCAACTCACTATTAGCGTCCGGCTAATAAATTCTGCTGTCAGACGTGTCCTCTGGCGGCGAATGCTTGTTTCTCTGCTTTCGTATCCATAGTACTGATCTGAAATTGTGAGATTGCCCAATCCCAGGTGGTATTTGTGGAACTTCGGTGTGTCGTCGGATGGTTTTTGCACTCACAGATGTTGGACGTCCGGCCTGCAGGTGCCCTTCACTCTGCCTTTCACCACTTGTCCTTGACTACAACAGCGTGTGTGTGTGTGTGTGTGTGTGTGTGTTGTGTGTGTGTGTGTGTGTGTGTGTGTGTGTGTGTTGCAGCCAGATGAATGTGCTGCTGTGCAGCAAAGGGGAAGCTGCAATGAAGGAGTGAGAGATAAATGGAGTGGAGGGGGGGGGTTGATGACAGGATAGATGGAAGTGGAGAGGACACCGGTGTCGCCCCGTCGTTCCTCTTTGAGGTGTTCGGTGTGAGGCGTTTGTCTGCAGGACGCACGTGACGCCGCCGCCCCCCCTTCGCTCTCATATCCTCACACACCTGGCAGCGAGACGCCGCTGATGTCAGAGTGGAGACAGGTCTAGAAGCATCATTCTCATCTCAATAATTCATGTACTCTCTGCTGGCGGCATTACAATTCTGTGTGTGTGTGCGCGTGCGTGTGTGTGTGCGTGTGTGTATGTGTGTGTGTGTGTGTGCGTGTGTGCCAGCGCAGTGTAATGTGATGTCTTCAAAGTGTAAGTGAGGTTATGTTAAAGTGCGCACTAAACACATGATGGGTAATGGAGTCTTCTGGACTTCAGCTAGCCGCAAGCTGTTTAGCAAAGACTTACCGTGTTGTTTATTTACTCTAGACGAGGTAACTAGCCAGGGACGGGTGGGACTGAGCGCTGTTGCCGTGGCAATCCACTCCTCAAACCAGTCAATGTCGTCCTGATCAGTAGCCGGCTGAGAGGTTCGGGGACGCGTTCATTTTATTCAACTTCGGAAATCAAACAGAATATAATTAGCGCACGCTACGAGCGACCGTGTGGGGGCGTGGCCTATTTCCCAAGGAACATTACATTGTGTTTTTTTGTGAACAGTTTAACATTTGTGCCACATCAGTGAAGTTTCTGTTGATGTCTTGTAGATGTTTCTTCTTTATGGTTATGGAGCTGTGGCGGTTGTAAGGCAGGTTGCCTTCCGGCTACAGTCAGGCTTTTCTGCTTGAGTGTCAATGTTGTGGTTCAAAGTTACAAAAAAGCAAACATCATCTCATTCTGAAGGAGGCGCTTGAGTTAATGAAGTCATTATTGTAGCCGTAGCTCACAGCCTGAGGCCTCGAGCGCTGACGGATGGATCATGTTTCCTCTTGCGGAGTTTAGGTGTCAGCAGCATCGTTACATCTTCCGTTCCCTCCCTCCCACAGCAGCGTCCCGTCCAGCAGTCGCTGGGCTCCTCGCTGTGTCGGGAGTCCCACTGGAAGTGCCTCCTCCTGACCCTCCTCATGTACGGCTGCTTCGCCACGCTCGCCTGGTGCGCCCTGGGCCGCGTGGATGTCCTCATCTCCTACTCCAGCGCTGACGTGGACGCCACCTCAGCGGCGTACTCCAACGACATCCTGCACCCAGAGAGTCCGTGCTACAGCGGCTACGTCTACATCCCCCTGGCCTTCTTGGCAATGCTGTACGTGGTTTACCTGGTGGAGTGCTGGCACTGCTTTTCCAAGACGGCAATGTTGGCTCATGCTGAATTCCAGGTGAATGTGACACTAATTGCGTCCCCGGTTTCTCCCCACGGTCCGAAAACGTCAACATTAGCTTGGCTCTAGGCTCCAAATCGCTCCACGGTGTAAGTGGATTTGTGGGACTCCCTAATTTCTTTGTTTACATCCAAACAGGAAGTGTACGAGCGTGTGCAGCGCCTTCAGCAGGCCACGCCCTGCATCTGGTGGAAGGCCATCAGCTACCACTACGTGAGGAGGACCCGTCAGGTGACCAGATACCGCAATGGGGACGCGTACACCACCACGCAGGTGACGCCCGGCTGCCTACGGTTGCACTGCATGTTCCTGTTCAGCATCCTGTCTGCCTCACGTGTCCCCTCATTGGCACAGGTGTACCACGAGCGGGTCAACACCCACGCCTCCAGTTCTGAGTTTGACTACGCCCGCTACGGTGTCAAAGATGTGTCAAAGGAGCTGGTGAACCTGCAGCTGCACCCTGCCGTCCGCCTGCGCTTCACCAAGTGTTTCAGGTTCGACAGAAAGCTTGTGTTTTGAACCCAACTGCCCCCTGGTGGCGGGTTACATTACCTGCACCCTGTATAATTTAATTTAAAATGGATTTATTTTTTGCTTTGTATTTGTGGTCTTTAGCTTTTCCAGCGCACGTGCCGAGGCTGCCTACCTCACCCAGGTATGACCTGTCTGTCTGTCTGTCTGTCTGTCTGTGTCTGTCTGTCTGTCTGTCTGTCTGTCTGTCTGTCTGTCTGTCTGTCTGTCTGTCTGTCTGCCTGCCAACGGAGTGACATGCTAACTTGCTTTCATTCTGATGTTTTTCTAGAGAGCACGCTTCTTTGGTGAGAACGAAGGCCTTGACGACTACATGGAGGCCAGGGAGGGCATGCACCTGAAGAATGTGGATTTCCGTGAACACATCCTGGCGTTCCCAGATCCAGCCCACCAACCCTGGTTTTCCAGGCACAGAATTTTCTGGCTGGCCTCTGCCTTCCTGCTGTCGTGGCCGCTGCGGGTGGTGTCGGAGTACCGCACGGCGTCCGTCCACTACCACGTGGAGAAGCTGTTCGGCGAGGACGAGGACGCCGGCGGGGGAGGCGGCGGAGGTGGGCCGGGAGGGAGAGGGGATGGAGTGGATGGAGTGACTGAGAACGGGATTCACCCAGTAGGAATATCGCTCGGCTTGAGTGGGAGCAGCTACAGAGCTATTTCCCGGGTCAACACAGTGGACATGACGGAGCTGGAGTGGCACATCCGTTGTAACCAACAGATGGTTCCCAGCTACTCCGAAGCCCTCCTTATGGACATAGACACAAGTGGGGGGTCTCATCCGACCGTCTCTACACCCATCTCTGGGCCTCCATCTACCACCCCCTGCCAGGGGACCAACCCAGTAGCTCTCCCTGTGGTCTTCAACTCAGCTTACCTCCTCCAGACTTGTCCTCGATGCCGGAGGACCACATCCAGTTCCAGTCTTCCTTCCAGGCTGAGGGCACCAATGGGAACCACAGCTCTGCTGAACGCCACGGTAGCAGGAATCAGGGCGGCGGGTCACGGAAGCGGGGGCATCGGAGGCAGGCTGGTGCTCAGTAGGAGTGGATTCTCTCTGGGGAGACTCGGAGGAGGGCGCCAGAACAGTCTGTTTCATTCGAGAAGCATGGGGGGAGGACTGGGAGGAAGTAGGGAGGAGGGAGGAGGGGGCGCAGGCGGTAGCGGAGGTGGATTCCTCGGGCTGGGCTCCAGACAGAACAACGAGGAGACGAGAGGGGTTCTGGAAGGAGAAGCGGACGAGGATGAGGAGCAAACGAGGGAAAGAGGAAGTTCAGAGGAAGACGTGGAGCGGGAGTGTGGAGGGGGAGGCGAGGGGAGGGATGGCGGCGGCGGGGGAGTGAGAGAACGTCCGCCCTCCTACCAGGATGCGTTCTTCTTTCCCGTCCTCATTGTACACGGAGAGGAGAGCTGCCACGCCGGAGACGACATGTGACAAACTGGAGGGACGGCGAAAAAAATCGGTGCTGAGCCGAAAGAAACGAGCGTGTCGGGATGAGAGTGGAGAGGAAATGAGAGGAGAAAGAGGCTGAAAGAAAAGAGCAGATCGGCAATATGCTGCAGCCATCCCAGAAGGAGAAGAAAGCTGATGGAATCTAGTCAGGGAGGGGGCGAGCAGGCGGAAAAAAAGGGTCGAGAAACGGCGACAGACCCTGCTCACGTGCACGCGTTTCATTTCACATCATCGCTCATCTGGAGCTGAAGCCTTTCTGAAGGAACGGAGGGCGAATTGACCTGGCTGGAGGTCCGAGGGATTGGAAAAATATCAGTTTCCTCAAGTGTCTTTGGACAGGTGGACTTGAATTAAGGGATAAATGAAGACGAGGAACAGCTTAGATGCTTGGGATGAATACATATATATATATGTGTGTGTAAATATATTTACAGATATATCTATGCAAGAGCAAAAGTGGGAGGTGGGCTGAGTCTCAGAATAACAGGCTGGAGAGCAGAGAAGACCCTGAGAGGCACAAATCCACAACCTGGAAGGAGGCAGACTAAAATATAGCACATTTATAGAGGAAAGGCCTAAATATGGTGAGGGGGGAAGGGGGGGCGGCTTGGCAAGAGGAATCAAAGGAAATTAGATTCCCAAACAGGCCAGAGTATTTTCAGAGCTACTTTTGTATCTTCGCACGGCAGACGATTAAAACGGAGAGGCCCAGCTGCCATCTCGCACCTCGCCATAATCCTCCATCCAAGACGAGCCAGTGCTTCCTCTGCCTGTTCCCCCTCCTCCCACCCCTCCTGTGTTCTGGCTGTGCCTTCGTTGACCCCCCCCCCCCCTCTCCTGAGTCACAAGCGCAGACGTTAAAAAGCTCCGCATTGAAACGCCTCCTTTCTCGCCCGGCGCGTCCCGCTCCGAGCATCATCATCGATCCGTAGCATCTTCCTCTGCTGCGTTCAGAAGTGGTGGTTGTGTGATGCACCTCTGTCTCTGATCCTGGAAGTGCACAGATCAGGTTTCAGCCCCACTGCCCCCCCCCCTCCCCGCTTATGGCATTTCAATCAAATATTTCCTGCGTCTATTAAATTCTCAACGACCTCCCACCATTTTCACTGCAAAAATAGGGGGCGAATGCCCCCCCCCATCCCCCCCGGTTAGTTTAGTTTTTGTCAGTTGTGACAAAAGATACAGCTGACCCTATCTAAATGCTATATATCACAGTAGAATTATCTTTCCAGGCATGGCAAAAAACCACCCCTTTACTCCATTTATGTCCAGTGTACCGCGCTAACTTCGACCCAATTCCTTGTATTTTTAGGGCCGAGCAGTTTAAGGTGAACCCAATGAATGTCTCCAATAAACACAGAGCAGGTGGGGAATGTGCAGACAAGCTGTCCTAATTCTTTCATTTTTAGTGGAAAAGTCCAGACAAGCAGTGGGCCTCAGTGTTGGCTAACCTGGGATATCTAAAAGCACAGCAAAAGACTAGGAGGGATGTGACACGTGTGATCCCTGACCTGGATTCTGCAGAGACTTTCCTCCGGGGAAACCTCGGCCCGGCTCTGATTTCTGGATCCGCCGTCGCTGTTTGAGGAAAAACTGGGAGGACAGAGTTTCTGAGAAGGTGACAGTAAAAGACCATTTTCCCCACTCTATAGCATCACCTCAGTATAAAACTGTGGATTTAAGGTAAAGAAAATCACCATTAACGTTCCTGACCGCACTTCTGTGTTGACTGATCAAACTGTTGCCGCTTTCACCTTCAACCATCATTTCAGCTGCAAAGATCCTGTTATGTGTATGTTTTCTGTCCGTCTCGTGAGGGTAGCCATCGTTTATCTTAATCTGCCACCAAAAAGCACACACACATGCATATACTGTGTATATATATATATATATATATACAGTATATATATATATATGCTATAAATCAGTCTGCTGCTACTTTTATATATCATCGTACTTGAGTAAACATCATTTCAGGTTGTAAAAGTGATGTCTAAAACACAAATGCCTTGGTAAGCTCTAGAAATGTCACAGCTTTTAAAAAAAATATATATTATTTCTACGGGGAGGCTGTTTTTGTGTGCCACATGTGTCACTCCAGGTGTGCCCAGAGAACCCACGTTGTCTTACACGCACGTGCGCGCTTGCATGTTTGACAGCAGCGTTACCTGAAGAGTTCTCTCGCGTGTCGGTTTAAACCTGTCGAACCACCGTCTGTCCGCTAGGGGGCAGTGAATTACAGTGAATCAGCAATTCCAAAGTGAATCAAAGCAACAACAAAGCATCAAAGAGGCGCCGTTGATGACGCCCGGTGTGACGTCGGCGCGCGCGCCTCTGCAGGTTCCCTGATTTGATTTGAACTGAATGAATGTTTAAAAACCGAGCGCCATTTTCCAGCCCGTGACCACGAGCGGCGTTCTCTTTTCCATCGGTCGGTTCTGCTCGTGCGCGCGCATGCTGATCGCGGTCCTCACCGCCTGACGCTTCTCCACGCTGTTCCTGTTTCTCTTGTGGCCCCGGGGTCCTGTTTTCATACCAAATCTCTAACAAACAATGAAAAACATCTAGTTTGACATTAAGTTCGCAGTACGGAACCATACAATTATCTCCCGAAAGAAATGTGAGGTGATTTAAGGATCCCAAGGCGCTGTCAATTATAATCCAGCCATGCCTGTGACAGGAGGAAAGTTCTCTGTGACTCTGAATAACAGCGACTCTTAGAATAATCGTGTGTTTTAAGGTAATTATAGCTTTCAGAAAGAAGAACAATGTTACCTATTGCTTGATCAAAGCAAACTCGGTGTAATTCGCCCCATTTTGACCTGTTGCTACAGTTTGAAAAGAGCGACTTCAATATCTCTCGAGATTTTCATCTTTTGAGAGCTCCGACAGCGCCGACGACCTGCAGAAACTTCCATTTCGTTTTTTTAATGGGACTGTTTGCCACAGTATGATTTAACGATAACAATAACCCACCCATTCCCACCCCAGAATAGCCGAGCATGCCGACACACCGTTAATAATATTACTCGCTGTACACTAAATGCCGCTGGATTACTTGTGAGCTGCCAGACAAAGGAGTTGTTGCCACGGCGTCGATGTTGTGTCCATGCAGCCTCTGTGGAGTATGAAACAATATGTCACATTGTTGTCCTGCGCAGTGACGTTTAACGTCCGGAACGCATCTTTCTGTCGGAGCACCGCCGTCCCCGATATATTAGCGATAACGGGATGGCCGGCGTCCCGCCAGGTTGTCACCTGCCTGCTTGGGATAATTATTTCATCTGGGTGGATGGTGGATGTGAAGGTCATGGAGCTGGAGGCGATAACTGTTGTTGACGATGACCATGGAAATTACAAATAAAGTCAATCTGCTTGGGACACCAGTCTGTGCAGTTATTAATTCAAAGAACACAGCTGCTTTTTTTTTTTTAAAACATTTTTTTTTTTTACAGGTTATGGACTATTAAACATCGAGAAAGGTCTGAAATTATTTATGAGGCTTTAGCACCGTTTGAAAAATTGGGAGTGGGCATGTAATTTTACAGCTACATACACATTATAGGGTGTCGCATCAATATTCATAAAGGGTATTAGAATTTCTGAGCTCAGTATATATTATTCATCTCACTGGGATGGTGGGTTTTGCTTTGTCGCGTGGATGTGAACTCAAAGATTCTCTGCTGGGAGCTTTCCAGCGTGACCCTGTTTGTCGTTCTGCGCTGTCGGAGCTGGATTGACCCCAGACAAACGCCTGGGTCGCCTCATCCGACGGAGAGCAATTCCCAAGACTCTGCTGGTCCCGCAGGGCCGTTTGCCTGAGCCTGGACACCATCACAGGATAAAGATGCTTCTGGTGCTGATGGTGCAAGGACGAACCATGAGGCGCTACCTCTCTCCAGACGCTAGGGGGCAGTAGAGCGCGGCCACGACATGATCACCGTCCTTTAGGGTCAATCCTGCTCAGCATCTCCTCGGTTCGGTGCTTTTATCCTGGCAGGTACACCCCCGGGAGAGCACGTGTCACCGTCTCATCAGGTAAACACCAACTGAGTAATCCCGCTTCTGCTGTTGCTGGTGCCACTAAGGTAGTTTGTTGATCAGAATGAAGTGATCCGTTTGATCCGAGCGCCTCTGCTGCAGGTGTCAGGACCAGCTTCCTGCCCTGCACCCTGGCAGGGATGTAAACAACCTCCACTGTTCCTTCTGGCTGTGTTGGCACTGACATCTGTACCCCCCCCCCCCCCCCCCCCCCTTCCCCAATGCTCCCATTTGCCCCCATCAGCTGCCTGTGTTGATGCTCGGGGCCCCTCCACAGATCTGCCTTTGTTGGCGCTCCCTCGCCAGGAGCTCCAGGCCACACTCACGGCTGTTTGCCCAGCAATCTCCTCTCAGTCCGAGATGGAAGGATGAGAAGAACATCTATCATTTAGGGTGTATTTTTATCAGATTCCTGCCTAAATCTTTTAATGTCTCCTTCCTTTAAATGATTAACGCTACTACATTAGCTCTCACCAGCCAGAACTCATGGGGAAGAGCCAATTTTCTGCATCCCCTCTGGGGCCTACGTGTGTGCATGAGTGCGCTCGTGCAGTCCTGGGTTGAGGTCTTTTCTCAAAATGATTTAATTTTTGAAGTCATGTTTAATAACCAGAGTAGCTATAAAGATATGTCATCATTTGGTTTCTCGTGTCAGTGACTGACAGGCTTTATTCACCCCTTTATCCACTTGGTGGCGCTCTGGCTTCATCCTCTCGGAGTAAGAGGTCCAAAAAGGAATACTCCAAACCAGAGGATTAGCTGTTCATGTGACGTAAATGTCAAAATTACCTGTTTTGTCTGTTTAGTTTGGTTAAAAAAAAAAAAAAAAAAAGTTTATTTTTCCACCACTCCAATCGTCAGCAAATATGGAAATCTATTCAAATATTAATTTGATTCATGCTGAAAATGTAAAAATGTCATTAAATCTGTCTGCGGTGAGTGCAGAGGCGTATGAGTTCGGGGACCAGGCCCATAACACAAATATGGAATAACATTGAATTTCCAGGCTCCATCTTAAATTCGAAGGGTTTCATAAGACGATTCCTCTGCAGAGGAGATGGGAGGAATAAACCGGAGACTGATGGAGAATCAGAGGTTCAGCACGACCTACACCCACACGTCATCAGAATGAAGGATGAGTCGGAAGGAAGGAAGCTTGAAAGGAGGGAAAAGTCGGGAATGTTGAATCTGGAGACACAACAAGCCGTGTCAGAAACATCAAATCACACATTTATGTAGGAAAACTCCAGGTGAACAATTGATAGATGCCAATCTGAAAAAACAGGGAACGTCTTCTTTAGACCCGGGTCACAAATAATGTCTCCCAGTATTCCCAGCTTTTTTCCTGCCGGAGTGTGATCCCACCGAGCTATTGGTACGTTCCTCATGCTGCAGTGTGGTGGTGGGGATGGTGGTCCCTCCCCACACCCCCTCCTCCCCCCTGCTTTACCTCCCTGTCTAATAATAGCAGCAGCATCTTATGTGTTTTCAGTCTCTGCCTCCCTCTATTCCCAGTTGCTGGTATGCAGCCCTTCTCTCACCTCTTCCCATCTTCTTTCAGATTCCATATGATTTTTGTATTAGCTGTCACCCCCCTGTCGTCTCCCTCATGAATGCACCATGAACATGCGGCTGTCTTCCTCCTCGGAACTTTTCAATCCCGTCTCGTTAGAATTCTGCCTGTGCGTTCTTCCCTTCAGGAGAGGAATTCTCTGCTAACGTTCTCGCCGTTATCGCGAGAACCTCGTTACCGCTCCCAGGTAGAACAGAGGGAAAACTCTGGAATACAAGAGGGAAGCTTGGAATTCCTTCCCACAGTGGTCCAGACAAACAAGTCGGACTCGGAGACGCGGAACGAAGCGTTCGATTTGAAATAGGAAGTTTAAATGAATTAAGACACCAAATGAAACCGCGCCTCAATAAAAACACGTTTATCCGTCACGGCTGAGTCTAACCACAAGCCAAAATAACACATTAAAACGCTTTAAAAGCAGGTTTGTGTGTATGTGAAGCGCATTCTCAACGGGCGGAAGTGACCACGCTTCCTTCTGTATTAATTAGTGCGCGTGCGACAGGTGAGCAATTAGCGAACGCCTGGTCGATCGATTGTGTCGAGATTTGATCTGAATGTTAAACACACCGTATAATGTAGCTGAGATGGTGTTTACATGTCAGGGCCCGGGTTCGGGGCTTCAGGGTGAGGTTAAAGGCCATTTCCTCCCTGAAGTGGACGTCAAAGCAAACTGCGTCACGAGGTAAGCTACCTTAGCTAGCCCGCTAGCATGTTCAAAAGCTAACGTCTACGATTAAACGTTGCGTTACGTATGCGCGCAAAACGCGTACACAGCACAGACACACGTAAAAAAATATTAGATTATGAAAACCAGATATTATAAACTGATTACGCAGTGAAATATTTCAATACTTTATTAAATGAAATTTTGCGCGGCTTATTGATAATGAAAACGGAAATTCGGTATCTCAGAAAGTTAAAATATTCCAATTTGATTTTTCTTATATTTATTCATTTAAAAAAACATATTTTAGTGTAATAGAAGGTTGCGTCGATAGCAGCCTTCGGGTCAATTGTTGGGTCACGTGTCTCTCATCTCCCTCTTTTTTTTCCCAGCCAGATCCTATCGAAGCTAAGCTAATGCTAATGCTCCATACAGTCACCTGTCGGACAGCGCTGGAAAGTAAGTATATTTGTTCAAATGCTGTACTTGAGTACAGTTTGACGTTACCTGTGCTTGAATATTCCCATTTTCCTTTATTTGAGGCCTCAATAATAATAAAACTACTACTACTACTAATACTAATTAGTATCACAGACTTACAGTAAGGTTGCTTGTGTTTCACAGGGAGGACAACAGCAGTGCCACAGCACCATGCAAATGTCTTTTATTTTGAAATGTCAGGCCTTTTACAGTGCTCTTATTTATGTTGGTTTTAGGACACTGCACATGATGCCCCTGCAGCATTAACCTAAGGGGTCTTCTGGCATCAGGAGCAGCTTTAATGAACCAGGACCTTTGCTGGACACCTCTTCCACAGACGCTCAGTCGGGAAGCTCCGCTCCATGGCGTTTCTCCAGGTAAGCAACACCCACAGCTTCCGCACTCGCGTTGAAATCAGCAGCAGGATTCATGAGACCGGCCATTGTTTCCTACCCCCCCGGCCTGGTTCCGTTGCTAAAATCCTCATTGTTGATGCTGTTCATGCGTCGGCTCTGTAAGTATTCTGTGGCTTTCAGCCGTATTCGCAGCAGGCTGCGTCGCCAGTATGAACTTTCTCTTCCCCAACAGTTTGTGTTGCATTTGCTATTCAGCACGGCTTCACTCCCCACACAGATCAGTGCACATCAATGAGGGATGAGTCCAGATTACCGACCGCTTCAGTTGAGGAAAATCTCTTTCCCCTACTTGCCGTTCTGTCTCAACACATGAGTGAACACAATTTAAATTGCTTATTATAATATTAGCACAGGCAGCCTTCGTTGATCTGCGTGTTTGCTCCAATCTTGCTCCACATCAGTGTTTTGTCGTTAATTGGCCGTCATTAATCAATTAATTAGGGTTTTCTCAGTGGAGCTGTGCTTATGTGGGCTGATACAGTCAAGTTCTTTGCATTGTAATTAACACTCTACAGAGTCAACGAGTCACATTGATGCTGGCACATGTACGGAACATCGGGTTTAGTCTCAGCTCGACCCGAAGCGTCAAGGTTCAGTAGGTTTGGGAGTGAGGAGTGGACTGAGCAGGCAGGGCAGTTAAAGGTAAATAAGTCTGGACTTTGGAGGTAAGGGGGGTGAGGTGACGCCTGCGTGGCTGGAGGATTCAGCCAAAGGCAGGAAGGAAGGCGGCAGGCGATGAAGAGCATCTCCATAATTTCATCCCTGAACGGTGTTCAGGTTTCTATAAATCTAGAGGATTTTCTTTTTCTTTTGCCTAAAAGTGCTTAAATCAATTTAAGCACCCAGATTGAAAGAGGCAGAGAGGACAATAAAGAGTTTTCTTTGCACTTTGACAAACAAGACCTCTTTAATCGGGTCTGCGGCTGCTGCAGAGTATCGATTGTATTCAAACCTAACGTCTAATTAAAGAAATCGGCAGATTTGGCCCATTTGGTTGCAGTGTTGGATGTCCAGTCACGTATTAGCGGCTTCATTCTCTTGATAGTAATTTAGGAGGGCTGATTCTGTCCGTTCTAAGCACATAAAACATCCCTTGAATACTCATCATTCTCGCCGAAGTTTTCACTCGAGTCTCTTCCGCACAGACTTTTTCATTATCTCCAGGATAAAGCTGGAGTTTGCTTTCAGTGGAGTCTGGGAGAAGTGTGACGGCGAGGCACCGCAGAGCTCTGGGAGCTCACCGTGAAAGATGCGGCACGGCTGCGGGAGCAGAAAAACGACTAAAATGGATTCCAGCACCACTTTCTTACCAGCGCGCTGAATTTCCCGCTGCATATTTCTGTGTCCTGACAAAAACGCTATCTACAAAAAACTTTTAAAATGAATGCAACATGCCGTTTCTTCCCTGTGAACCATTTAGATTTATCAGGAAAACAGGCCGTAGTTGAAACCTATAGCAGGAAAAAAAAAATTGATGCCTCCGTTGTCCAATTAAATGATCAAATTGTTGCACAGAAGCCTGGTTAAACCTCTCAGAGGGATGAGAGGCTGGACTGACTGACTAAAACAGCCCAGCAACATCAGGGCAAAGACAGTTTAAGCAGTCAGATGATTCCTGCTGATGCTAGCCTGGTTAGCATCCTTGTAGGTGGTGGGAGAACAGCTCTAAGTGTTTCCCTTTGCCGTCTGTTGTGGGTTGATGTTGCGTTTCGCTGATGTGACAGTTGTTTTCAAATGGAACATGTCTTTGTGAGTCAGCGAGCAGCTCCTGTTGTACTACAGCAGCCGAACCTCTGAAGAGCTCTGTTGTGACATTTAGTAACTGCAGAGTCTTGCTGGGTAAAAAGGAGGAGGGTGTGATGAAAAGAGAGTAAAGGGGGGGGGGGGGGTAACAGGAATGAAGACGGCATGATTATCAGATAACCCAGCGTGTCAACTTAGTAGTTTAGTGGGCAAGACGCAGCTGGAAAAAGGAAAATTAAATGGTGACGAGGAGGTTCGTGTGTTGCTGGAAATCACTGAAGAGGTGGAAGAAGATCCTCCAGCTGCTCAGGTCTGTGTTGGCTTTTATTCCAGCACACAGACGTCTGGTCTCTCTCAGTCTTGGCTTGTTACCTGTGGCTCTTCTATGGCGACCATCATTCTTCCCAGTATTGACCCCCCCACCTTTTCCCCAGATAAGGTAGACTTGGCCTTTAAACTATTAATCCATAAAGCTAAATGTAACAGGGCCATGTGAGGTAATAAACGTATCGCGTGTGGTGAGAGACGCCCCCTAGTTAGTGCACGGTGTAGGCTGTGATTTTGGGCACGGGGAGTGTAGAAATGCGTCATCCGTCAACGGACCTCCAGCCACGGGCTCTTCTATGGGTGTTTATGTTCCTTAACTACGTCTAGATGATGCACGAATGGATGAATCATGCACGTGGAATACAAACTCTGTCCTTGGATAAAGAGCTTTTTCTGCATCACACTGTTTTCAGCCATTCAAGACGATCCAAAAGTGCACGTTTTCTGCGCGTCTTCCTTTACTCCCCCCCCCCCCCCCCCCCGCGAGTGGCTGTTGGCGTGCTCCTTGATGACATTTCACCCTGGCGTGAATTAAGATTGAATAGACGCTGTCGTGTACGCTGTTACGCTCATCTGACCAATAATGGAATAGAGTAGTCGACAGATGACGCGGCGGGGCCGCACGTCAAATCTAATTATTGTTATTTTGCAGTGAAGAGCGTTGACGGAAGCCTTCTCTGCTAAAGCTAGTGTCTGCTCGTCTGTTTCCCAAGGCTAGGAAAGAAATCCGATGCCGCGTGTGGGGTTAGTTGGGTTTTGCACGTCGGACGGCCATCTGGATGAGAGTGTTTGCTTTTTCGGCAACAGAACACGCTTCCAACCCCGTCACCAGATGGGTCAGGCTGGATCCAAACTGCGTCGTGATGGGGAGATCATGAACTCCGCGGCTAGCTGAATTAGCTTCCGTGTCCCGAAGCGTCAGCGCTATGCCCTCAGGGTGACTCGTTTATTATGCAGGCGGTAAAAGCCAAGCGGTGCCTTTTTGTTTGTGTGAGGGTGCTTTTTGTGTTTGTCTGAGCCCCGTTGGTCCTTACCAAGCGGAAATGACAGTAATTAACTAAATGAGCTGCATCTGCACCCAAGGGTGGCAACGAAATGGAGAGAGGGGGAGATGGAAAATTTAAACGTGTGAAGGGAGGGAAGAAATGAGAGAGTGCAGGTGGGGAGAGGCGTCTCGAACAGGAACAGCAAAAACAGGAAAATGGCAAAAATGGGAGCTTTTTCCATCCTTTTGTTGGCTTGATTGCGGCTCTTTATACAACAGGTAGGCCGGCCTGAGAGCGACCCCTAGCTCCGTCTCCAGGCCAGTGATTGAGCTTCATGGGTCCCGACTGTGACCCAGAAAAACAGCTTGAATAGTTCCTCCTTCAGCACTGTAATTTTTTAATGTTTCCTGACGGGTGGGTCTGGGAGAGGACAAAGCTCCGGGCTGCAACGCACTTTCATTTTCATGGTAATGCTGTTGGAGAGAGCAGAAAAAAGCCTCACTACAGCAATAATAGTGATGCAACACGGTGCTACGATGAGCAGCAGGAAATGACTTTAGGAGCACGTTAGGACGGCGGCAGCGTGGTTCCCATGGTGCAACGCGACCAGCCGCTGTACGTCTCCAGCCTGCCCCGTTTCTCCCTCTGTGAGAAGCAGCCTCTCATTTCGTCTCAGCCTGTGAGTCACCTGAGTCATTCGGGCCTCCGGTTGTGTTGAAGGCCAAATATTGTGACTCTCCGATGGGCCTCAGGATTGCTGAGCGCTGTGCTGAGTGTATTGTGGGCGTGTGCACGGCGCTAATGGTGCCAGCGAGCCTGGAACTGGCTTTCATGAGCTGGAGTTCAGCCCACTTTGAAAGGAACCTGCAGCTGGAAGCGTATCGAAGATCAGAGGCACGTTTGAATATACGTTGAATGTTTTATAGCGAGCAGCAGCGCTTGTGTTTGGAGGCGTCGCTACGCACGATGCGGCGCCTCAGAACCGAAGCGTCGATGCGGCCACGTATTTAAGACTGAAAATCTGTAACGCAGCACGTGTCCAGTCCACGTCAGGCCTTTAGACTCCAGTTAATTTCTATTTGACAATACGTAATTGCATCGCCTTGTAAAAATTCCATTTTTCAAATGAAGTTTCATCAATGCAGGGAAACCAATTACAACGTTCCAGGGGGATAAAATGCATTTGCAATTTGAAATATGTGAAAGAAGATTTAAATAATGAGAATGTATGTCATAAACCAAGCACTTGACACCTATAAGGCTGCTGTCATGCTAATGTGCTAAAGTAATTGCGTTTTTTTTCCCCTCGGTTTTGCAATCATCAGATGAAAATTTGATAAGTCATCCTCACTTTTAGTCTGTTTTCGGTGGGTTCTCCACACACTGAGGCCTGGTGATGGGCAGAGGGGTGGATTTGAAGGTTTGTTCCTTTTAATTCGGTGAGACAAAATGATCCGTCCCTCTTGAATTTGCCAAACATCCCTGAAATCTGGCCTCCTGTCTTTGGCCGCTGTGCAGCTCTGCTCCGGCGCTGCGTCACGCTGACGACAAGTTGCTTTTCTGCCCTGGCTTCGGTGGAGACCGCTTCAGAAGGATGCTTCTTCAAGGTTGTAAGAAGAATCATCTCTGAGGTTAAAGCGGGACCCGGACGGCCTCCATTCAGCGGGATTATTCATGGTGCAGCTCTGCAGTAATCCTTCCTGTTGTCCTCACGGCCTCATTCATTCCCAGGCTCTCTGCTGTCCTCTCTATCCATCCATCAGTCAAGGCTTCCTCTACGTCTCTGTTCTCTGTCCGTCTTTGTCTTCTGGGGACACGCGCCCGGTGAAATCGATCAAGTCGCTCCGTCTGTGTCCCCGTCCTATCCTACACAGCCCCGTCCCCGCTTCTCCTTGTACACCTCTGGCTGGTATAGACAGGACCATCCATCAGCCTCCCTGACACACACCTCTGCTTTGACATCCAAAGGGGTTTTCTGCAAGACGTGTGTCCACTCCTCTCGTCTCTGCTCACTCTTTTTATGCCGTGTATCTGCCCGTCCGTCCGTTTCTGTCTGACTCGGCACAAACACACCCGCCTCTGCTGTTTGTGGACTTATTCTCCGTCTCTGCGGCCATGCACGGCGCCGCTTCGTTACCATCAACGCGAAGCCGTCCCTCTCCATCCCTGCACGCATTAACGCCGCAGGCGCACACAAGCGCGGATGACGACGCTCGCCATTCCCTTATGCGCGATGTAATTAACCTCGAAGCTCCTCCTCCAGCGAGGTGGGCGGCGAACAGAATGCACGCCACGCATTGCTGGGCTCATCTTAACGGCATTAAGTGCACTCCACTTGTTGGCTGCAGCGTCAGGAATGAAACGCACCACATGCTCGTCTGAGCTCCAGCCACCAGCTCGTCAAGCCGTCGCACCGCAGGCTTTTGTGTCTTCATGGCCAAAGACGTTCCTCGAGAAGGCTCCGTCCAAAGGATAATTAAACCAAGTTAAGATAATTAAACATAATTCTCTAAAGGTCGTTTCTTAGCTGTTAAATTCCGAGCCTGGAGATCATCACAATCCCCCCCCCGACTATTAAGATGTATTTTCGGTTACTGGGGCAAGTTATGTTTGTAAATGTGCTCCTCCAAGTCTATTAGGGGGACGTGTTGAGTTGTTGAGGTCATCTGCGCTCCAGTTCAGGGGTCGGGTCGCCTGTCGCTCTTCGCTAGCGTTGCCCGGTTCAGGCCTGCCAACAGAAATTGGCAGGGAAGTGTGACGGCGAGATTACAGGTGTCGAACCAGCACAGGTGACTGACAAGCTTAACAAGCAGGCTGTGAGCGGCACTGAGGCTCCATTAGATCGCTCTGCGGCTTCCTGTTTGGGCAGGATGAGAGTGACACCCCTTAAAACATTGGAATGTGAGCAGACAACATCCAGGTTGCACACCAACGTGCTTGTGTGGATTTAGTGCGAGGCGATTGTGTGTAATTAACTTTTAATGCGCTTGTCGTGAATGAGTTTATGCCCGAAGGGAGGCGCTGCCACGTCCTCTGGGACACGGTCAGACGAGCAACCTGTCTGTCAACATTAAAGTTGGGGCTCGTGACTGCAGGGAGGGGAGGGGACGGGATTTGGGTCAGGGGCTTAAGATATTTAAGTGTTGATGGGAGGAGGCTGCCAGACTGGAGTGCTAATAGTAGCTCTGGTATCACTTCCAACCCAGTGGCTGAACGGGGCTTCGTGCCTGCTCCCGTTCTTACTGGATGTCTTCTGCATCACTGGGTCGCCTTGGTTGCGACGGCTGTTCTGTGGCCGCGGCCTGGATTTCTGGAGGTTTATTCCGCATCCTCTGTGCCTCCGGACAGCGCTCTGCTTGACTCATGTTTAGCGATTGTCTTCCAGCTGGGTGTAATCCAACATTGATGGCACTTATCTGAGCTGCGCTGATCTTCTTTGGCACAGAGGGGAACCAACAGGATCACCGCTCTCGTGTGGCACTTCTGGCAGGCAAATGCCAACAGGGGCAGGAGTCGATGTCGGGAAGAAGTGCTGGGAACACGCCAGAGCTAATAAGATGGTGCTGTACTGTAGAGTTAGTTTGCAGCTCCGACAGCAGCCTGCGTTGTATCGCACTTTTCTCCTCAAATCACAGCTGCTCCTACGTATATGGTGCTTTCGATGCCCTTGGTGGTTGTGTAATCGTTGAACGAGCATCTGGCTACAATAAAGCATGCAAGGACACAGGAAGTGTGTGAGGCGGGTTTCAGTGTGCTAGCAGCGGCCTTGTAGTTTACCAAACAGCTGGCAAGGAAAAGACATTTCAGGATGTTTGTGTGTGTGTGTGTTTGTGTGTGTGTGCACCCCTGCGTGGCGAGGAAGAGCGGGCTGTCAGGGAGACGGGTCATGGTTGCAGGAAGCCCTTCCCCCCTCTGCAGGCTGCAGGTTGCTAAGCTAGCTCTGTCACCTGTGTGCAGCGTTTCCATACATTAAATGTTGAGAGGAAGGATAAAACTTGTGTTGGCGTCGGGTTTTAGAGCGTCTCCTCTCAGAGCAGCGAGATCCCCCTGAAGGCTGCTGCTGAGCTGCCTGACTGGAGTGTAACGTTGTAAATGCATTTAAATTCAGCCTTCACTTGGTCCTTTTATTGTGCTTTCTGCCAGTTTTTCCAGTCTGATGCTCCAGGGTGTGTGGCCTCTTACGGAGAAGCTTGTTCTGACAGTCGGCTACTCTTCGGCAGCAGATTTTCCATGGACATGATCAATAAACGTGTCGATTAATCCTAATTCCACAATTTTAAAAATTGTGACTGGCGTTCATGCTGCAGCGTGAAGATCTTTATCGTGTCTGCAAAGCAATTAAATTTAGTTTACCTTGAAAATGTGTCTCCAGGAATGTGTTAATGGACGTTAACACAGGAGCAGCTTGAGGCTTTGTGAAGAAAAATACATTGAGGCGATAAACGTCAACACGGTCGTAGCAAAAAACACTTTAAATTTGAATTCTGACCTCGAGCAAAGGCGGGAATGAAGTCAGGCATCCTGATGTTTTTCCTTTATTACTTAATTATACAGGATTGGATGTTCTGGTCCACTGAGACGAGCGAATGTGGCGTTCTTCACATTAAAAAGAAAAAAAAAATTATTTAGTTTCCAATTGTGCGAGTCATGTGACTAGACATGTCAGACAACGTGGTGCGAGTGTGTAATTCTGTGTTTAATGACCGTGTCTGTAGGTGTCGGCTGGTTGTAATTGCCAGAAGAATCCAGCTTCCGGTGGGATTAGATCCTAGAACAATTAAAGCGGCAGCAGATTCCTCTTCAAACATGAGCGTTGTAATAAATATCAAGCCTGGCTCGTGGTCTCCTGAGCTTCGTCTCTGGGTCTCAGCTTAATTATGTTCCAGTGGGAAATTAGCAGCGCTGCATTGTCTCATTTCTTTGATTATCCCTGTTAGTTTATTATTACCGATACAGGCGTTTCATAGCATGTCCCTCTGTGCTGGACAGCGTAGCCGTTCTCCCGTCTGTTAGCTGAATCTCGTCCCCGTTGAGCTGCAGGAGGCATCGCTTTAGATAATCATCTCATTATTTATTCACCACTCAGTAAGTGGAGGGTGGAGGACGTCCACGCTAACAGTTTTTAGTGTTCCAGGTAATTAGCGCTGCAGCCAAGTCTGACAGAACAGCTCCCCCCCCCCCCCCGTCAACGGGTTCCTCGTGTTCCCGTTGTGTCTTTTGAAGAAGTGGGATTGCCGTTTTCGCTCGACGGCAGTGAAGCGGTTGTGTGTTCCACAGCCGCTCGGTGCCTCCTGAACCGTTGCAACGCTCTGTCACCAAGATGGAGGATGCAGATACAGAAACATATGAATTAATCTGCCTCTTTTCTTCGCTGGCCGGGCTCCCCGTCGTGGTCGCGGCGGATCCTCGGCGTCCGGTGTTTTATTTGCCGCTGTGCTTTAAGCCCGAGCGACAAAGGGAGGCCCCAGTTTGGGACGCGTCACTCATCGGTTGCAAAAATGGCGGCGCGTGTCGTTCCTGGTACGCTTGAAATGCAGGTCGGGAGGCGTGACTGCCCTGCGAGGCCCTGGCAACCGACTCTGACAGGTGGAAAATTGTCCCCACGAGCCGTTATTAAACAGGAAGTGAGATAAAGGACAGCAGAGGAGTGTGCATGCACATGCACAGCGAGCAGGGAAGCAGTGCACTGACACCAGGCTCATCGCTGTGGCTAATTTAGCTCCACGGCTAAAGCACGGACTCCCGCAGCGTTAGCCTAGCAGAGCAGATGCCCATGTCAGGAGTGATGGAGCAGCCTGGAGGGGGACAGGACGGTCCAACCTGTCTGAGGCTCTGTGCAGCCTGTCCTCCTTGTCTTTTCTTCCTATTCAGGCAGGAGGATTACAGCAAAGAAAGCAGCAAAGCCAGCAGCGATGGGATTATCGAACAGCAGCAAAGGGATTAGAGCAGAAAGTTTCACCTCAGCGCAGCACAGACCCCCCCCGCCCCCCATGGTGCCTGTTCTGGAAACTCATGTAGGGGTTAGACAGATTCTGCCACATGACCCGAGGATATTTCAGAGCCTTTTCAACAGAGTTCACAGATCTCTTCAGTGGGTTCCGGGCAGACAAAGGCTGGGTGCAGCCCAGAGACGTAGCAGAGGTTTTTCAGATAAACCGGCACTAGTCATTAAACGCTTTCAGTCAGGGATCCAAACGGGAAGTGTAGTCGACCACCTCCAGACCTGGAAAATCCAAGCTTTTCTTCCTATTTTACGTTCACAAACGGCTCAGTTTATACTTCGGCGTAGCTCTCAGCTACCTCTGAAACTCTAATTTCTTTCCATTAGACTGTCGATCTGGTAACCGGTGTTTTACTGGTGGTTAATTGTCTAAAGAGAGCCTAGGAATGCTGGCCTTCCTCAGCTTAATTGCTGTGTAGGGTTTTTATTTTTTGTGTTTAGTTCTTTAATTGTTTTGTATTAACTGGTAAGCAGCACTGTCAGGCTGCTATGCTCAGAAATTTATTCAACTCGCAGCGCTGTTTACAGAGAGGCTTATTCTCATCTTTATCCTCTTTTCTGTTTTTTTTTTTTTTGGGGGGGGGGGGGGGGGTTTATCTGTTGGAAAAACTGGACTCTCATTTTTGTGCTTAGCTGCTAGCGGAGGGCTTTGCTAAAACACATTTGGACGTGTTCTCCTGGTATTCAGGTGGCTAGTTCTGTGGAGATGCATCAGGAGGCTCTCATTTGCTTGTGTAACACCGGGGTAATCGCATGTGACCAGAACCAGGACCGAGTGGGCCCCGTCTGGCCTCTGGAGTGCTTATGAATAAAGATAGAGGTGTCGTTGTGTTTTCGGCACATCAACATGCTAATCAGGGCAGTAGCATGCACACTGCCATCTTCCCTATTCACATATGCAGATTTGAAGAAGATATTAATCAAAGCTGCCACTCATGTCAGCTGACAAGTGGGTCAGAACATCCGTTGTGTTACATGATTGCCCCTGTGGTTTAAGCTGATAAGGCTCCTGCTGCTCCTTTATTCTGATCCTGCAGGGGTCTCCCCCTCTAGTTAGCGCTTGGGAATTGTCCGCGAGTGGATTACTGTTGCCTTTTTAATCTGCTTCACTGAGACCGTGAGAAGGTCATGATTGGTGACTAATAGTGGAAGTGTCAGCTGATCAATAACACCAGCTGAGTGATGGACCTGGTTGGTTTAATGAGGTTAATTGGAACCTAATCAGGCCTAAAACATCTGCTGATGGAGACAGCGCCATCCAAATGCACCACGACATGCAGCTAGCATTGTTGTGGTAATACTTGCGTGTGCGTGACTTTGGAGAATGGAAAAGGTACCGTTTATTTGCTGTGTTCAGCTGTGGGCTCAGTCTGTTTGAGCAGAGAGATGAAAATATCCGCGGTGAGGTCGCGGGTGTTTGTACGAACCAGCCTCCGCTCGTCTGTTTAGCTCCTATAAGACAGAACGCACCAACGCGCTGCAGTTTTAATTAGTCCACTTTATTTAGTTGCTGAAACAAAAACCAGCCTGTCTTTTGTGTTTATTTCCCTTTTTATGCCATCTAGTTGGACTTCAGAGAACTGAAAACAAATTACAGCAGATGTTTTAAGAATGAAAAATGAACCAAATCCAGACCAGCTCACCATTATATCCCTGTTTGTGCTCTTAGATGCATTCAGGTCCCTCCAGACAGTGGGAAAACACAACATTGTCATTAGTGCAGGAAACACTAATGGACTTTATATCAGTCTTTGTCATCATGTCTACATTTACAGAATGAGTAGTGGGGACCAACGTTAGACACAATTAGAAGGTGCAGTTGCAACATGGCTGTTTTCTAATTTGCCATGATGAAGATGCATAGTTGAAAAGGAGCTTCGAAACATCTGGATTAGGGGAAGTCAAATGTAACGGTTATCTTGTGCGCTTTCATGATTAGCTGAACATTTGCTGCAGGATTAAGGCTGAAGTTTGTCACCTCACCCTAAAATGTCTGTCTGGTTTCCCAGGTAACGCTGGACAAACTGGGAGTGTTGGGTTCTGTTTTGCTCGTGTGAATAGTCAATTTGTCTGACTAGTTGAGCTCGATTAACTGAGACGAACACGCTGCTAACTAACATTTAAGGCTATGATTTAACGGAATGTTCATATATTAAGTCAGTCTAAAGTTACTGTGCACAGACGACTAACTGTCCCAGCGACACGTTAGAGATTAGCAGTAATTAAGCAGCTTCTAATGATATTTTACGCCGTTAGACGTGTATCTCAGCCAGTATGTACAAGGTGAAGGCCAAAATGTCCAGCAGCGGTGCCACAAGAGCTCCGTCCTCCCCGTCCTCTGGGATCAAATCTCTGTAACTGCCTCCACTCCACTTCCTCCTCCCTCACTCTATTCCTCAATTTCCAGTATCAGGTCGTCTCCCTCCAGGGAGGAGTCGGGCACCACGTGGACCGCCTTCACTGTGCCGCTCAGCGGAGAGTTGACCACCGTCTCCATCTTCATGGCTGAGAGGACACACAGCGGCTGGCCCTTCTCCACCTGGGAGTAACACAACAAACGGGGAAACGTTTCATTCAACGTGGGGGGAGGGGGGTGAGCGGAAACATCCGAGACGAAACTGACCTTGGCTCCCACTTCCACCTTCACCTCCAGGACTTTTCCAGGCATTGGCGCTCCCACCTGACCCTTGATGGACTTCTGAGCCTTGGGATGGAACTTCATTTCCTGCAGGACCAAACAGGGACGTCATCACACATCGACTAGCAGGAGCGTCCAGGCCACACTGGACTATGTAACGCCCATTAATAATAAAACAATGAGATCTTTTATCAATTCATGAGCACAGAGGCACTGCCACCGTTCATTAACCAGGGGGTGTCCATCCTACCAGCTGCTTTTACCCGGTCCAAGTACTCCATGACACCAGTATCGGACTCGGTAACCGGGCCTGCGTGACCTCAGCGGTACGGAAGAGGTGGTTCTGAGAACGGAGCCGACGGGTCTGCGTACCTTCATGGCCACGGTGTCTTTAACCAGCACAGATCTCAGCTGTCCGTTCAGCTCAAAGAAGACCTCCCTCTGGCCGGCCTTGTTCAGGTCACCCAGTGCCAGCGCCTTGATGTGGAGGGTCTTCCCCCGCTCCAGCTCCACCTGAGATTTAAAGGAAAGAGGGGGGGTGAGGAGGAGGGAAGCGACAGACATGAGATTAGCTTTGAAATTTTAAAGTCTTCCAATTCCAGCAAAAGCAATAAAGAGCGACTGCAGAGCTGGCTGAAATCAAGAGGGCGAGGTTGGTGGCGTGAAGCGGTCACTTTTCTCTCTGTTCTGCAGTATATCCCAGCATGCACTTGGTCCGGGGCAGGCGCCTCTCTGGCCTGATGGCTCTACTTTAAAGCGTCTACCTTCACCACAGATCAACCACGAGGCTGCTGACACTGAAACAGCGTCCGGGCTGACAGGAGATCCCAATATTTGTCTTTGAGACGCGTCTGTGTATCAAAGCGAGATAAGACGAGTCGCCTACTGACCGACGCCAACGCCAACAGAAGCTAGCTAATGATGTTAGCATTCCCGTCTCACACCTCCCTTCAAATCTCTGGGTGGAAACCCGTTTTTCCATTTATCCGTGTGTGAAGGCTCCTCCCTCCCCCCCAGCTTCCCCAGGCCTCTCACGTACGCTCGGTGGATCTTTTCTGTTTATTCACCTCTCCCTTGACCCTCTCCATCAAATTATTTTTGCTTTTCACATTTCCATGGCCCTGCTGAGGCTCCGTTGGTGATCCAGGAGTCTCCGGGCAGACTAAAATACACACGGAGTGGATCCGCGTCTCATTCTCCGGCAGTTCTGACTAAACATTTGTCTCCACACGTGGCAACACACCCCTGCATGCTCTTCATCTCCTTCACACTCAGATTCTCTCCCGCCTGCTTTTTTTTTGCGTCTCCCCTGACAGCGTTCTCCCAGACAAAAGTGCCGTCTCTTATCCCGCTTTGTTTCGTCAAGACGCCGCCTTTACAAGGGTACCCATGAAAAATACAGCGAGGGCCTCTTTGAAGATCTGCCTCTCATTTACGAAGCGTTTGAAGCACATTTTGTCTCTACATACACAATATTCTGCTTTCATAGCGGCTACAAACAGCAGCGGCGCCTCCACAGACGCTGATCTTTCATTATTTTTGGGAGAAAACCTGATATTAAGTCCTATGTTTCCTAAAGCTCCTAATTGATTAGGAAATACGGGGGGGGTATTAACAACTAGTGTCTGCTGCACGTGGGTGCGGCGCCGGTCCGTCGCTGCTTTCACAGTCTGTCAGAAACTCCATAAAGGCATTTGAAATCAATAAAAGGCTGCTGAAGCCACGTCGGAGCGCCGTGATCCTCCGCGACACCATCTGGTGCATTATGCATGATATACGTGCGCTCTGCCCCATGGCGCCGCAAGATCCCACCCAAACAAGCTCTCGCCCGCCATCGCCAACTTAACTCAGCTCAACTTGATCACCAGGGGTCACTGACGCGTCACTGATTGACAGCGTCCGGAGTCGTCAGCGCGGCCCAGAGGTCACCAAGCCCCGCCCTCACACAGGACGCCCTGGCCCTCCCAGGCATTTCCCCGCAGTGGTAATTGGGCTTCTCCCAACTGCGGCAGCTCCGACCGCACTCTGAAATTTTCCATAATGATCCGAGGATGCGGAAGGACACCTGAAGTCCGTCACATATCAGATTGTTGCTGCGGCCCTGGAGGAATTCTGCACAGCCTGGAGAGTGAAAACTGCACTGTTTTTCCCTCCCCGCCACTAATTGGACTGGATCCGGTGGGGAAGGGGGGGGGGTGCCCATCGCCATGACAACAGGGAGGATTGTTTCGTTTGTGTTCGGGACAAAGCGGAACGTCTGAGTGTTCTCAAAATGATGAGAGTTCTGAGGGGAGATAAACAGCCGCTACAGGCGGCGGATCGTGAGGGGAAGCGGGAAAGGTAACTGTTACGCTGGGAAAATCCTGACTGGCAGCTCTTCCGCTGGAGGAGGGCGTCGATGACAGGCCGAGCACGGTGTTTACCAATTCCATGTTTTAAAACAAACGGCACGTCTGTCCGTCCCAACACATTGAGGATCGTCGGGAACATTTTTGAGATGAGATTTGGTAAATTTAGATGGAACGATGCCCTCCAGCCTCGGCTGAATGAATTGATCCATCATTCCAGTCTGATTTAATGGAATGACGAAGTGTGAAGGGGGAGGCTGCCTTTCCATAATGTCAGTGGAACAGCAGGGTCTCCATACTCCTCATAATCTATAAAAATCAATTAACAGCAGCCTGGAGTGAGTATCTGGCAGGAGTGCGACACGCTAGCCTTTAGCTAACATCAGAGCATTTAGGATTTGGGATTAAACGGGACAGAAGGCAGACAAAAACACTCCACAACAGTCGTCTCAGGCTGTCTGAGCACCTCGCACGGCTGCCATCTGCTCACAGTGACGCCGCGTTAATGTGCACAAAAACAACCCGTTTGTTTAGACGTCGGCTCATCCTCTCCGACTCACAACCGGGTCCAAAATATTCCGTCCACGTTGATTCGCAAACGTCTTTGTTCCAGCGCTCAAGTCAAAATGGGAAGTGCTGCCAGAAGGCTGCTAATACCAACAACAACGGCTGCAACTCATTGGGATCATTCCCAGCCTCTTTGTTCAGCTAACACTTAGCATGTTGCTACCACACGCCACTGTCTGCCTGGAATTTCCCTCCTGTCTCGGAGAGAATCCGACATTCCTGGGCGCAGCTCGTGTGTTCTATTCCTCCGCGGACGCTCATCTGCTTCCCTTCGGGGAGGCCGGGGTCACGCCGTCGGCTTTAGGGGGAGACCGGAGACCACGGAGTCTGAGTGCTGGGAAGGCTGCCGGATCAGCGGCGCCGCGGCTGGACCTTTGATAGTGAGTTAGTATCTCCGACCTGCAGAGCTGCGGAAAACCACATTCCCCCGATAACATCTGGACTCTAGAGGTGTAACAAGCGCGCTAACGGGATAATGCTATAAACGCTCGTTAGTGCTGAGCGCATTCTAACGCGGTTCGGTGATCCGGTGCAGCCGGTTCTGGGGAGTCGGGCGTTTACCTCAAACTCCTCGGCGATCTTAGGTCCGTCCAGGAACAGCCTGGTGCTGAGACAGTCGACCGGACCGAAGTTGGCTGCGGAAACAAAACACATCAGCTCAATTAAGGCGGAGAAACTCAAAGTTCCCTCAGGAATGATATGAATGAGGCCGACGCCCCGGCGTGTCTTCCTTATTCAACCCATCAAATTTAACTGACTTCATTAAAGATTCAAGCTGCAGGTTCTGCTCGTCTGTCCCGGTCCGCCACCCTTGAACCCCCCCCAAACTTACAGGTGAATTCCTTGAATTCCTGGAACACCTTGGGATACATGGCCGCCGACATCACGTCCTCGGGGGTGATGTCGTCGTCGTGGGCGGCCCGCAGCTGCTCCTCCAGGGCCTTGAAGTCCAGGGGGGGCAGAGAAGCACCGGGGCGACCCTCGATACGGGGGAGGCTCTTCAGCACCTGGAGGCAAAAGGAGAGAGTGAGGAGGAGAACCGGGAACAGCTTCCCGAGGCTCATTCTGCACGCCATCAAAAGGAGAAAAACACGTTTAGCATAAAAGGATCCTCATTGACATCTTCACCAGCCTTTGTGGTCCTACGTGCACGTGTGGCTCGATGTCTTCTGACAAATGGGCCCAGCGCGGCGCTATTAGTCACAGAGCTAACGGTTCAGAGCTGGTTGACTCAACTGTGTGTGTGGCTTCTCATTAACGTGGCCTCCTCTGAGAACGTCTTACACACTAAGTGCCACACACACACAGCTAGGGAGGGAGAGTGTGTGTGTTAACGGAAGGAAAAACAACAGTTGCTTCTGGATTTTCTTTCCTTTTGTCTTCATTGCTCACGTTCCCGCTGCTCTTTTTGATCCGTCCTCTGGTCCGTCTTCGTCCTCGTGGGGCTTCAGGAAACGTCCCAATTGTCCCTCTTGTCCCCAGACAAGCAGCTGCAACAGGGGGAACCTGCCAGAGCTGCTTGCGAGACTCCCGCTAGCTTAAACGACCCAGGTTTTCCCCCGTCAGGACGTTAGCTCCCTGCTAATGAGGACGTGGCAGAGAAACACTTCCGACCCGACTGCAGCGCTGATGAAAGACAGCTGCTCAGTTCCGGAATTCAATTCCATATTTCACAGAGTTCGGTGACTAAAAGGACTCGTTTAGCGGCTGCTTTCATATCGGGTAAACACATTTTCTCAATATTGTGAATCACCAGATTTCCGTGCACGAGTATGAAAGCCCGGTTCTCTCTCGTGCGCGGTGCAGCTCCATGAATGGTGCACGCAGGCTGTGGCGAGGCGGAGAATACGGCGTTTCATCGGGCCCAGACACAGAAGGAAGGAGGAAAAGTGCAGCTGCCACATTAAATATGGCTGTGAGAGATTAAAGGAGACGGGAAGCTGTCTGCTGGATCTCCTGGGGGGCTCAATCCCAAATATTAGGAGAACATCCTGGGGTGAAAGGCGAGCTGGTGGGTGACGGGGAACGCCACTAATGTACCACAGAGTGGGCGGGGCTTAGCTTAAGGGGCAGTTATGAAGACACAAACATTTAGGAAGACAAGAAAAGCGGTACCTTGGACCTGAGGGGCTCCGGGAATCCTCCGTGCGGAATGCCGATGTATCCCTGCAGGAACTCGACCACCGACTGGGGGAAGGAGAGCTCGTCGGCCTGCTCCTCCACCTCCGCCCTGCCCAGGTTGTTCTGCACCATAAACTGGGCCAGGTCGCCCACGATCTTGGAGGACGGCGTCACCTGGGAGACGGGAGGAAGAATGTTTAGCCTGACGGGACACGGATGAGGAGCAGAGCAATACGGATCCCGCTGGCAGGTGGATCTCCTGTTTGGTTTTAGAAGGCGGACGCGCCGACGTTCCTCTACAAACATCCTGCTCTTAGCCTTAGCATTGAGCTAACCTGCAGATTCTTAGCACAGGCGGCGAGATGAAGAAGTCGGAATCTTTGTGCATCTGTACTTTAATACTTTAACGATATCCACTGACAGGTCTCATCTGTGCAAACAGGCTCATCCCAAGACTGAAGAGGGATGAAACACACATTAATTTCCTTCTTTCCTATTAATAATAGCATGTCATTATGCTAATAGCGGCCTCTATTACAATTATGCTGATAAGTGGAGCCGAATGCAAATACCAAGCTTCCGTTATTCTGCAGTAATCAACGGGAGCGTCTAGACGTTAGCAAAGGTGGAAGGTTAAAAACGAACGGTTTTCTTTTGCCTGTAAATACAGAGGAACAAAAAAAGAACACGTGCAAAGATTACTCCCTCAGCGGGGCAGGATGTGACAACACGCTAGCTCCAGGATGCAGGAAATAACACGTTTATCACCAAACAACTCCATTTTCTCAAGATTCACGCTTTTTATGCCAACTACTGAGCGAAAATAGCACAGACACAATCTGTTGCCTGTCGTGCAGCCTCTTACCAGAGGACGTGCTGCAGAAGTCACTATTAGTCACCTTCGCTAACGTCTCCACCTGCACAAATCGTCGGCTTTACTTTATCCCAGTTGAGTTCAGGACAGACCCAAACAAATCCTGGTTTTGGGGACAAAATCAGGAGATTGTCATTGTTTCCAGCCCGTGAATTGGAGGTGATGGCGTTAACTCTGCCTGAGTGTTTACAGACAAGCCGGAGAAGGAGGACGTGAATGGGCTCAACTCCCCCGAGAGGCCATTAACAGAGTCTCAATATGGAATAAAGCTCGGTGCCGCGTTTGCTTCACATCTACAAAAGAAACAGGAGGAAGCAGAACGACGGCACATTCCTCATCTCCAGAGTCAGTTTTCCCTCCGTCTTAATGAAGCGTCCTCCCTCCACCGCTAAATCTCCGTTTCAGCTGTCCCGCTTCAGCATAATTAACTCCCATCCGTCTGCACTGATAACAGAGAGAAACCTTTTCAATTTTATTACATTTTCCTCTCGATCTGAAACTATCCAGCCATCTCTGCGGACCCTTTGCGGTGCGGTTCATCTCCTCCCCTCCCGTGTTATCTCGTATCATCACCCTCGTCCGCCCCCTCGCTCTGGCTCCATCCATTCATGCTGCCGTCTGTGCAGCCGCCTCACTAATGCACGGCTCTTCATGCGCTCCAAACGAGCTCTTAGAGCTTTAAAACCACGCTAACACCTCCTCTACCGTTATGGATCTCAAGTGGCCTCACGTACACGCTAACAGCTAGTCAGCACCGACTCCTCCAGCGGGTGATAAGCGCAACAACTTCGAGGTGTGTTTCTCTCCCTTGTTTTATTTTTAGAGCGCCGCGTGCACGTACACGAGACGCACGAGGAATAAGTAATGCAGCAACCTGGGAGCGCAGTGAGGAGTCGTACCTGTCAGTGTGAGGAGGAGAACCGAGAGGATACGCGAGATAACTCCGGAGGAGCGTTGAGAGATTAGAGAAACATGGCCTCTAATCTGGGAAAAACAAAAGGAGGGTGACGGGAAGCTTCTAGAGCGGAAAAGGTACGGAAGGATGAGAGGAGGAGAGCGATAGAGGCGACTGGACTGAGGCTACAGTCATCTGTATCCCCAAGGGCGACACCTCGGAGGGACAGGCAGCGCGAGCGGCGACGCTAACCGCGACAGAAGTGACAGAGCGAGCCGCGAAAAGCCGGCTCGATGGAGGAGGAAAAGACGACAGGGAAGCTACAGTCGGGTTGAAACGAGGCGCTCCTAGCATGCGAATACGGTAACATCTAAATATTGACGCTAGCTTGGATCCGACATGTGAACGTGGAACTAATCAGCTCCAACCTTCGTTTTGCTGTACAAAGCCCGGCAGCATATTGAAAGAACGCCCGTAGGCACCTGCTCATGCACGTTTGGCCCTCCGGCAAATTTAGCTAGCGTCATCTCATCTGGAGCAGTACGGTAACGTCAAAGAGAGCTTTGAATCGGGGGCAGGCGAGCGTCCGAGGCCGTAGCCCGCGTTTCAGAATGACTGAGCAGGAGTGCAGATTCCCTCAGACGCCTCATCTCGGAGATCAATAGCTGCGCTCGGCCGGCGCTCCCGCTAATGCAGTTTGACATTTTTAGCTAAAAGCTGCCATTCACCATCTCATCATCTGTCACCATTACTGCAGCAAGGGCTTAGCATCCATGCTAATGTAGGGCTGCATAATAACACGCAGGGCCGGATCTCCACCTCGGACTAATTAATTTAGAATTAATCCGGGGAATAATCTGAGAGACTCTGCTCTGAATTTCCTCATAATTGGGAATCAAGTCTGGAGACTTTGTCAGATTTGGTGAATTTGCTCTGTGAGGAACATAATTATCCTCTGCCGCACATCTGGAATGAGCATGAAGCCATTAAACAGGGCGGCTTATTGGCGTGATGCGAAATACATTTTGACGAGCTGCAGCGTCTCCTGAGTTGCTTCTGACGTTGCCTGGAATTGATTCAAGGCCGACGAGCTTTTCATTTTTAATCGAGCTGTTTTGTCGGTTCAGCGGCAAGAAGTCAAATATTAATTAGATAACCTGATTTCCCCCCCCCCCACTTTTGATTTTAACAATTCACGTGACAGATGCTTCCGTTGACAACTTAAGTTAGCGGGAGTCGCTTTTCTGCTAACGCCCCAGGGGGGCTGCTTTTCCTCCACGGACGAAAACTGCACGCGCCAGTTTATCTACAAGCTAACGGGGGTGAACGATGCGCTCTGCGTTATGCTAACTGAGTGCTAATTAAGTTGTACGTCTGTCACAAATTCCAGGGAGAGGCCAAGGATAAAACGGTGAACAAATAAAAAAAGATGAACTCAAAGAGGGAAGGCGGGGGGGGGGGGTACTCACGGGAGGGAAGCGATCAAATATGCAAGAAAGGTGAAAACGCGGTGGCTGCGTGAAGTGAATGCTAACGAGAGTTAAATAATCCAAAAGACTGTTGGTAAATAATCAAGGCCGGAGGACCGGGGGAGTGATGAAAGATAACGAAGCAAAAAGCAGAACGGAGGCCGACGACTGAGCAGCTGCTGGTGGGAAATATCACATTCCAAAGGGGACAAAAGTGGGAACAAGGGAACCGTGAGTGCGTGCAGAGCTCTGCTGCTTCTGATGCTGCTCTGCTGCTTGTGTTGTGCTCACCTTAATAAGGTCTCCCAGCAGTTTGTTGGCTTCCACGTAGGCCTTCTTCACCTCTTTGAACTTGTTTCCCAGCCCCATGCTGTGAGCCTGCGGGGAGCAACAACGGCGTGAAGGAGACCGCCAAAAACCTCTTTCTTCAGGAAAAGGACGGCTCGACCCAGATCGGGTAGCGGCGTCCTCTCACTTTCAAATGTCAGGCGGTGACGTTAACCGCCACGTGGTGACTCAGCGCTATGTTATTATGGCGTGATTGAATGATTCGCCGGTGACTGAGCGCCACATTTGTCTAAACAAGCTCAGAGACTCCGAATTTGCACATTTGCGGCACCTGGAAGTGGAGGTTGGTGTACTGTCCTCCGGGTATCTCGTTCTCGTAGACGTCGGCGTTGCCCGACTTCATGGTTGCCGTGCAGTCGAATGGCGCGTACAGTCCTCTGGCCACCTCCCAGTACTCGCTGTAGTCGAAGACTTTATCCAGCACGATGCCTGCAAACACACAACGCTCATTTAGTAGCTCGCCGCTACAGCGCTGCTGCTACGCTAACCTGAGCTCAAGGCGCCACAGACGATGAAAGCTAACGCGGATCCACTTTAGCTAAATGGTGTAACTTTTATTCCAGCCCCAGTCCTCTCGCTGAGATAACGCAGAGCCGTTCGGGCTGATTGAGGCGCTAACGCGCTTCTCCTCCCTCTTTTTGGTGGAAAAACTTAGTCATCAAGAAAACGTTGCCACTTGAAAAATCAGTTACAGGCTAGAGAAGTGTTTTATCAGGGCTCTGAGTGGTCTTGAAAACCCAGCCTGCATTTAAATCTCGCCTCGTTACATCAGAGTAAATTTAATAAAATCACCACTTGGTCGTCTATTAAAGGGCTGGTGCCAATTAAAGGGACGGTGAAAGGCAGCTTTGGGATGACGCAGACAAAAGGATGGTTTTTAAAATCAGACTCCCTCCATTTTCACGTGAAAAAGCCACATTTCAATCAAGTGAGCACATAAAAGTATCCGCCCGCCTCCGCCGGGATCGTAGCGCGGAGCGGAACGAACGCCGCTCAGATTCAGCCGCCTGCCGAAGCTGAAGGAAACACCGTCCTCCTTCCCTGTCCGAGGGACACGAACCTCCACTTCCCCCCTGAGCTCGGATCAGGTTCAAACCCGTCGCTTCCTGTCCGCAGGAAGAAACACCCTTCAACGTCGCTACAGGCGATACCCAAGATGCAACGAGTGCCTGATGCTAAAACACGCTAGCAGCCGCTGTGGCGTCTAGGCAGGTTCAGCTCTAGACGTTCGCTCGTGTGTGTGTGTGTGTGTGTGTGGCGAGAGAACGTCGAGTGAGTCTAATTGAAATTCCACGAATAATCCAGTGCACTTGAAGACATCTCGCTCTTGAGGAATGACCTCGTCTCTCTCCCCGACGCCTTCGCCCGACGCCTGTACGCTGGCCAATTGATATTCTGTCACGCCGTCAGTGATGGGCGGTTTCTCCTGATCCGCCGCACCGGCTGCGTGGTGGTTTGGGCTCTCAGAGAAGCAGCCAGACGCCAAACGGGGCCTAATGCCCCTCAGTATTCTTCACCGCGGCACATTTATCCCGTATGGTGGTTAATTATTGCGGCAGAAACAACGGGCCTCAAAGAGGCACCCATTCAATTTGGAGCGGGCGCCCTGAGGGACCAGGACCTGATGTTAGCGGAACAAAAACACCGCAGCTGCCCTGGAAGCGTGACAACACGCCGTCTGTCTGGCAGCTCATGCGTGAAACATCGGTGGCGGCGAGCACGACTGGGCTCACTCACACCAGGCGTTCTGTTTAGCCGACCCTGCGGCGGCAGAGAGCGCTGTTCCAGTAGCTAAACCCCTCACCTCGTCCCAGCCGGGCCAAAGATCCACGCCACACATCAAAGCAGACGCAGCTGACATCAAAGAGAAGATGGACGGTTTTAGCCCAAACCAACAAGCGTGACAAGAAACCCGCCTTTCCTGTGTGTTTTCCTTTAACGGCGTGGATTATTGCAGCGCGCGGCGCATTAGCGCTGCCAAGCGACTGAGCATTAGCAGCACTTTGGCCCGTTCTGATGAAGATGAGCCATCGGATCTCGTTAGCGCCACCCAGACAGTTTTCCCAGATGCGTCTCACCACGTAACCGAGCAACCGACTCCATATCAGCTCCAATTTCTCCAGCGGCCGTTGATTTGAAACAACAGTTTAACAACCATCTGCTAAAACGCATTTGCTTCCGCTGCCGTGGGACAGCTAGCACAGGTGGGGCGGCCTGTCGACGAGGAGAGGGCGGGAAAGAGAGCGGGCGTGTCTGGAACGATGGCCTCCGTCCCGCCCCTCCAACGCCACTGTTCATTTCGCTAACGTGCTAGCGCGTGGGGCTGCGACTGGGGGCAGTAATTAGCGATGCGCTCTGTGGTTTATCGAGCGCTGGATTGATTTTGCTTTTGGGATCTCCCACGTTGCAAAGCAGGAGATTCTGAGGGAGATGGGAAGTGATGGAGGAGATGTTGCGTCTCATTAAGGACGCGGCGGAGGCGCTAGCAGCCCCGCGCCCATTAAAGTGCTTCTTTTCCACACTTGGTAACCTTTCTAAAACAGCCGTCTGCTGTTTGGGACTCACCGGTGTCCAATTTGGTGCCCTTGGTGCAGGCGACAATGGCCCCCATGCTGGGCTGGGAGGTCATCCCGGCCATCGAGTCGACCTGTGGACCAGCAAAGTCGTTTTATCGCCATTTACTAAAAATGAAAAGCTTTCACACAACTGCATTTTCACTTGTGCTAAAGAACCCGGTCCTTGATCCGTCCCCCCACCCATGGCCTCCCCCTTGGGGGCCGGACTAGAACCCAGGATGTAATGAGGCAACATCAGGGCCAGTGCTGGTTTTTAACACTACTCCAGCGGCCATAACCTGGTCTGGAGCTTCAGATTAGACGGCTCAATACATCCGGAGGTTCCAGATCCAGTGGAGACTCTTCCAGACTGGATCACACATCTATCCAAGCACCATCGCGTTCTACAAACTCACAGCCACGTCCACCACGTCGGCCCCGGCCTCGGCGCAAGCTAGCATGGCGGCCACGCCGGCCCCGGCGGTGTCGTGCGTGTGCACGTGGATGGGGACATCTGGGAAACGGTCCCTCAGAGCACCGACCAGGAGTCTGGAGGCCTCTGGCTTCAGCAGGCCGGCCATGTCCTGGAAGACAGAGGTGCAGATGTTTACATGTGGTTGGGAATTCTGCTCTGAATTTAAATAAAGCCTGAAATTAAAACCTCCGCGCGCGCACACACACACACCTTAATGTGGTTCTAACCGGCTCTGTGAAACATTGAAATTTTGGCTGTGGACGACTGAATTAAAGAAGATTGATTTCAAACACCTGCTCGGGTTCTCATTAACGAGAGACGGCGGCCCGAGGCCCGAGGAGGAGAGCTGGAACGCCGCACAAAGTGCTGCTGATTTGGTCAAATTGGATCAGTAAATAAGAACCGAAAGCAGAAAGAGCACGTTAGCATTTTAATAAGAGGAGAGATTACAAGATAAGAGCTTTTATCTCGGGGAGGGGAAGAAAAAAAAGCACCTCCAGGATTTTAGGCGTTTTAGCATCTTCTTTAGGGAAATGTTTGAAAATTTAGGAAAATTGGAGCTGGGTGATATCATTAAATGTTAGCTCAAATGTTAGCCGCGAGCCAAACACTCCCAAACACGTCCTCCGCCTCAGCACTATCAGTCTTATTTGCTTCAATGAGCTCCAGTTTACAAGTTATTTCATTTGAAGCAGAAGACGCAAAACATGCAGGCGGTTTATCTGCTAATTAAAATGCTAATTGAAACGCGCCGCGAAGGTTATGCATAGAGGGTTGGTACGGCGCCATGACACCTGAGTGACGCCGCTTATTGAAAACGTCAATAGCTCATCAGGCTTCTGACAACTCTGCTACAACAGGTTACAGAAGCTAATCGGCTGCTTTAAATGAGCAGCTGCATGTATTTTACAGCTTGAAACAGCCTGTTTTGGAGGCATTAACTGAAGTAGCGAACACCTGTTAGCTTTAGCATGTTTTATAGCGGCGCTGCTTCCATCTCCTCACCTTGATGCAGAGGATGTGGGTTCCCGCCTTGACCAGCTCGTCGGCCAGCTTCAGGTAATACTCCAGCGAGTACTTCTGCCTCATGGGGTCCGACACGTCGCCCGTGTAGGAGATGGCGGCCTCCACCACACCTCCGGCGGCGCCCACGGCCTCCATGCCCAGCAGCATGTTGGGCAGGTAGTTGAGGGAGTCGAACACACGGAAGATGTCCATGCCGTTCTCCTTGGCCACCTCGCAGAACCTGGCGGAGGGAGACGTCAGCCCACGTCACCGTGAGCTTTCTGCTAACGCGGATAATAACGCACAATCGGATAAGCCGTTTATAGCCGCCTCCACGTACCTGCGGAGATATGTTTCTCGCCATTTCCGTGAAAAGTGAGCTGAGGCAGGCTCAGGGGGCCAACAACAGCGGAGAAACATGTACACCCGCCTTATTATCCAAGCTACCGCTAGCAAATCCCTCCTTTTATAGCCTCCTTCCTGCCTTTGTAAACAGGCTTTTTTCCTGACTTCTCCCGGTGTCACTGTCAATGCAACATTTGCTCCTTGTTGTCAAATAAACAGACTCACTTAGAGGATCACAGCTCCAAGCTGTAACACGTGCTCGTGCCACCTAGCGGCTCATGGGCGTTAAATCAAGACAGTCGTGATCATAAACTTCTTTAAAGGCCCATTTAGCCGCCATTCCAGGCACTTTCAATTTCCGCGTCTCGCCGAAGCCCTCGCTGCTGCGACCGTGCAAGTCCTCAATCCCCTAAATTAAATGACAATAAACTGTGATTTGATTTACTTAATGAAGACGTTTAGGGCCACGCGGCTGCAGGTGGGGGGAGAAGGGGGGGTTAAAACAGGGAGGAGATGAGATGAATGAGGGCATAAAATAGGAGTTATGATCGTGGAGATAAACGACTTGATGATGGAGGAGTTAAAAAGGGAGGTGTGTGGTGGAGGAGGGGAGCCGTACATTAGTCACAGAGCCACTGCTAATTTATTTAAAGCGCTGGGAATCACACCAGGCGTGTTAGCACGCATGCTAACTGGGCGTCCTCACTAATGATGTATGTGGAGGAGCGTTCCAGGTATCTGCTCGCCAGCATCTGTAGGGTTACATTTACAGCTATGGGGTGTGTGTGTGTGTGTGGGGGGGGGGGGTGTGGGGGGCGGGGGCATGAAGGGAGCCACAGGAAAACATCAAACAAATTGACCTGACCTAAATGAGAGCCAGTCGTGAGAAGGCAGCGTACGGAGCAGATATATTTAGAGAGGAAGCAGCTGGACGTGGGAGCTCGCTTCCACATAAACACACATCAGCGCTCGCAGGTACATCCGTCGTGTTCTATACGTTATCTTCGCTTGCGTTCGGTGTCGCCAGCCGGGCGATGTTGCCATCCCACAGATGTGGCCAGCATATGCTAACACGCTAACTAGCAGTGTGTGAAATCTCCGCAGATTAATGCGATAAGGCCTTAAAAAGACGTGTTGCAGTTCCATTTACCACCAGTAGGAGGTTAAGCGTCTTGACTGTCAATGTTATTCTTAATATTTGATCATTTTCCTTGTTTACCTTTTGTGTACAGACCATAATCTGGACTCATTCCTGACTAAAGTTGTGCTTCACAACATGATAAAAACCAACGCCACGTGAATGCACCACGCAGCCATTTGACACCACAAAAGGCCGAACGGCGCGCACGTTAGCGTGCAGACAATTACCCACCCTAGCAGCAAGTTCACTTATACAGTAGAACATTTAGAGTGTGTGTGCGCGCGTGTGTGTGAGTGAGACTCACTTAAACACAGCATTGTCAGGGTAGTTGGTGTAGCCGACGGCGTTGGCGCCTCTCAGAAGCATCTGAAAAGGAACGTTTGGGATCAAAGCTCTCAGCTCCTGCAGCCTCTTCCAAGGACATTCCGACAGGAAGCGCATGGCCACATCAAAGGTAGCACCTAAACACACACACACACACATGCAGACACGAGTGATGTGGAATTCTGCGTCAGCTGTCATCTGCAGTCCCATCCATCACCCCGACTTCCATCTCAATTTCAAAAAGTAATATATCAAAGTTATCGCGGGCGTACATGCATAAAACACACGACCGGAGCCCGACTCAAATATCTGATGATACTCGCACATCCATTGTTCATTCCAGCACTCTCATCATTTCATTCTCAAGTCGCTTAGAAAATATATATATGGGATTGGGAGGGAGAGGGCAGCAGCGCTACGATAGCATCTCTCATTTCCCTCTCTGGGCGCAGTAGATTTGTGCTGCTCAAACCCGTTTATCACATCAGCCGCAAATATTGAAGCCTCCGCTGGATTTCTGCTGATCCAACGCCGCCGCCCTTAAATCTCATTTTCAGAGTCGTCCTACGGCGGGACGAGGAGGGGACGCTCGCGCAGGAGGCGACGCTCGCACAGGAGGGGACGCTCGCACAGGAACGCCGCATTAGCATCATTCATCGACGCATTAGCATCATTTAGCATCCTGCAGCTAATCAGAGAGGGATTCATCTGTGGAGTCCATCCAATAACAACATCTTGCCCCCCCCCGTCAGATGTTTGTATATATTTCCACCATCAACAGGAGCTTAAAGGAGCCTTTAGCCAGCAGCTACGGCGGCGCCACCTTTTATGCCTCCTGTAGTTCCCTTTACCGCCAGCAGCCTCCCTGAAACCCAAAGCGCCAACGAAGGCGGCGGCTTTAGATAAAGCCTTATAGTTCCATTATGTGACCCAGTTCAGACGCATCTTCCCTGACGGGGGTGCGACGCTATATCAGGAGGGTTTAATCCTCACAGGCTTAATCTCTTCAATGATTCATTCTGCCTCTAAGCAGCTGAAACATGTGAAAGCAATATTCCTCTCTGAGATCCGAAACCACGCTCGCACCGGGGCGACACGTCCTGGTGCAGGGGGAGCGTCCACGTGCCACTCTGACCAGATGGGACGGACACCTGTGGGGACTCCTGACCAGCTTCGACCAGGTTCTCGGAGACCAGGAGCAGGTTTCCTGGATGGGAAGGTTTTACTCCTCAGTCCAGATGCTAACGGCGTGCTAACGGATTCCAGCAGGACTCCGCGACTCTGCTCACCCCGGAGCCAACAAAGATCCAACATCTGAATCCGATTCTATCGCTACAAGTTGGAGCGATTCCAGGGCGGAGGACGGAACGCTGGGAGTTTATTTCAAAGATTTGTCAGATCATTGGAAAGCTGGAAACTCTGTTTGACAACGTAAACACAGCAGAAGCAGCGACGGCTTCGTGATACTGAGCACTTTTCTGCCTTCAGGCTGGGAGAAGCGAGTATTTTTACATTCAAACTCTAAAAAGGGGCATTTATGTCACTTCACATCTGATTCCCAGAGACAGAAGAAGAGGCCTTGTTCGACGACTGTTCCCGACCGTCGGATCGAGTTCATCCCAAGTTTCATTATTTGAAAGAATGATTGCTGCGCAAATGAATTTGGCCTCATTTTCCTCCTTATGAGCTCAGATTTTACTTCTGGCTTTAGATCATTGCAACGCTGTGTGCCTGACCCCGGGGTTAGCGGGCTAAAGCGGCTAAATTCACCAACACTTTCATACAGTCGGAGGCCCTAAAAAGGAAGGAAACTAGCATCTGAAATGCGAGGGAGGCAGTTCGTAGTTTCAGGAATCCCAAAGTTTGGAGCCAAATGACAGCTCAAAGGATGGCGCGGCGGCCCCCGGGAGCGGCCTCCGTGCACGGGTGCCCGTTGTTTTTGCACAGATGAAACCCAAAGAAAAAGTGATCAAACGCCGCGTGCGAGCCGCCCGTCCCCTAAAGGAGATTTAAAGCTAAACGCTCGCCCCGCTGCTCTGCGTGAGACGCCGTGGCGCAGCGGTGGGCTCGCCAGATCTAAATCCGTCGGTGGCTTTTAAACAAATAAAGGCTATTAAACATTTAAGTATGCGGCGGGCGTGTAACCAAAGCTCTGTTCAAAACAGCCGATGGCAGCAACTTCCTGCGGAGTTTGATGCAACTTTTCCCAGATTTACCTTGAACGGTCAGACGGGAGCAGGGTGGCGTCCGGACGCTCCGGGCTCCCTCGGACGCTCTGTTGCCTAACGCTTCCTTCTAAGTGGAGCGCCGTGACCGGTTACCAGGAGCAATTTAAGCTCACAAAGGATTGGCAGCAGCAACCCACTTTGAAGGCTAATGGTGCACAGAGTCCTCTCTCACTTCAGGCCTGTGTTTACTCCTCATATTTGTTCTTGTGATCTACTCCGAGCATTCAGCGTAAAATAAGCAATATCGCTCCAAGTGCTTGGCTATAATGGAGCATTAAATGAAATGTTCCAACCTGGAGGGCTGCGGTGGACACACCTCACACCAGCCTCTGTGGGTGTGTGTCAACTGCAGAAGATGAAACAGTCCGAAGGAATCACACTTTAAGCAGCGGCGTTATCAAAGGCTGTTGCTAATTGGCCTTGTTGCTAACTGCTTGCATTACAAAGCGCCTGTTTTCAATCCGTCCAATTTGAAGGCAATTAAACGCGACTGTGCGAGCGTTCCAGGCGCGGGAATTTCTACCGATTCATCAATTTCTCTCTTCAGTCTGCTGCCGCAATCACGGGCTATTGAGGAGACCTGCTGAAGAGCAGCTCGTGGGAGGCAGAGATGGGCTTTCAGGGTGGAAAAACAAAGCAACTTAATCACAGTCATCAGCTCAACGTGAGGCCGACCTGCAGCGAGGCTGGAAATGAGCCGACGGGATGAACAGAATTTAGTGCTGCAGCTTAAACCACATCATCGTTGGGCCCCTCCCCGGATATTCTGTGCAGCCGGGCTAGTTGCTGCTAGCATGTGTCGGGCTAGCGTAGCATGTGTCGGGCTAGCGTAGCATGCGCTTACCTCCCCAGTTCTCCAGGCTGAAGAGGTTGTTGAAGTTGTGGCTGACGAACGGCGATATCTTCTTCAGGTCGTGAGTCCGGACTCGGGTCGCCAGCAGCGACTGGTGGGCGTCCCTGAAGGTGGTGTCCATGAGCAGGAGACCTTGATGGGCGCGCACGGCCTTGGCGAATCCCTCGGGGCCGTCGCGCAGCAGCACGTCGCGGAATCCCACCGGAGGCTCGCCTGGTAGAAAAGGAGGAAAATGTCAAGACTGGAAGAAACCGCCACGTTCTGTTAGCTTCACATGCTAGCACGGCACTCGACTCAGACGTCGGGTCTTCAATCGCCGTCTGCTGGCGAAGATCAATTATCAAAGTCGGGAACGAGCTCAGCAGTCGACTTATTAGACCCGCCGCCCACTGGGTCCTGAAAAATGGATTTGTGCCGCCTGCTGGGCCACGTATGACCACGGCGTTTCTATTTAAGGATAATAAGCAGCTGCTCTTCAGTGAAACACCAGAGCCACGTCCACCACGCCGCCGGGGACGGTGCTTTTCAGACTCCAGAACCACTAATGAGTCCGATTCATCACCAGCGGCTGTTTTTACCTCCAGGACACCAACTATACCAGTGATACCGGTGATACCGGCGATACCAGTGATACCAGCAATACCGGTGATACCAGCAATACCGATGATATCAGCAATACCAGTGATACCGGCGATACCAGCGATACCGGTGATACCAGCAATACCAGTGATACCAGCGATACCGGCGCTGTGGCCCAATTAAGACCGATGCCAGTCACACTGGAGCAACAAACACACACAAATGTGGCAACGGGCAGATTAAGACATCGTGTTTCGTGGTGTTTGTGTCCCCACAGATGAGGACACGCCGGGTGGAAACGCTTCCCTCCTCCTGCCTCTAATCGCCAGAGTTCTCTCGCAGAGATGAAGCAGCCGAGAGTTCGGGTCAAAGAACCGTCCAGCTTGTGCAGGAAAAAAAGCTTTTAAGGTCCTCGGCGCCGCTCCTTGGCTGTTTCTCGCGGGATTGGCGGCTGTGAAAATCGTCCATCAGCACCAAGCTGACAAAAATTGTCCCTAAAATGTCCTCTGCAGCCTCCGCCAGTTGGCGGTGGAGCGCTTTAAGTGTCTCAGCGCCTCAAGGTGAAAGGTCAGACGGCCCCCCCGGGGCTGCCAGGCGGATCTTTGAAGCATTAGTGAGGACGGAACCATTCAAAGGAGGACAAAATCACGGAGCGCTAAAGTTTGGAGGGCTAATCTGCTCCAAGTGCTGCGCCCACATCAAAGCCCACATCAAAGCTGGGGCAGCAAAAAATGTGGCTAAAAATACCACGAGGGTAATGGAAGCTGACGGATAAACAGGAAGCAGGTGAACCACACGGAGCAACATCCTTTTAGAGCGTTTCCAGGATGCGGTGGGACGCGTTCCCCGAGGAACGCTGGATGGAGGCAGCTGGACATGTTGGCAACATACGAGCGCCCCCCCCCCCACCTCAAAGAACTAATGACTGAGGCGGTACGACATCCCAGCCGCTAAACTTTCACAAGGACAACCCCCGAGACGGGCGCTGGCATTTCCAGTTTGTAGCGGCTAACGAGTTAGCGTCCGCCGCAGAGATTCGCCCTGGAACTCCAGGCGACCCGTCGCTGCACCGCTTCCATTTAATTCCTGGCTATTAAAGGAGCACGAATAGGGAAGTAGGTCTGGGATCCGTTTTTTGCTGCAGCCTGTGCAATCATCAATCAATTAGAGCAGTTAATCAGACGCTGTCTGCCTGCTGTGCCGTCCTCGCCGCAGCTCGCTCGCTCCCTCCATCTCCCTCGACCTTTTATCGCCGTACCTCGTCCCTGGAAACAAACGATCTCGGCTATAATTGTCTCCAAGGCCGGCGAAATGAACACCCTCCCACGCGTGCGCGCGCACACGCAGGTGCGCTAGTCCGACACGCGGCGCATTAAGTGAGCCGGATCGGCGGCGTGGCGTCGCGCTAGCAAGCGCCCGTCTACGCGCAGCCGAGCGTGATTTACGTTCCAGCGGCCTCTGGATTCCTTCTGCAAACTTCCGACCGGATAAGAGGCCACGTGAAGCGGGACCGCAGCGACATGTGTCCCTCTCCTGGAGGACAGCGTGAGCGCATTTGCATGCAGCCTTTCGCGCATCCAGGCGGCGAGAGTCCCAGGCGGGCGCCGAAGTTCACGACTGACCCACTTCTGCGGCTCACGTCTATCCTCTTTCGCCGCTGTCGTTTCACCTCCTGCAGCGCAAGCTAATGCGACTGGATGCAGCGAGCGGCGAAGCTCCCAGCTCGGTTCTTGATGTACGATTTGCGTAGGGAGACAAATTGGGTAATAACAGCTTGTCTTGTCTGTCTGCTGAGGTGACGCCTGCCTCCAGAGAAGGTTGCCCACCACCTCCATCTTTGTTGATCCTGAGCAGACTCCTAATTAGCGCTGTGTTAAACAGAGCTGTGCAACGACAGTCGATCACCGACGCTCCCGTATAAAGGCTGGGAGACGTTTGGATTAAGAGACGAATGCGGACAAGGTTCTCCTCCATTTCAGGGCATAAAGGAAGTGATTTATTGTTCCTTTTAAGCTAGCTCAGAGACTCTCTGTGATTAACCTCTAGATGGCCTCTATTACAACAAATCCAGAAAAATGGAACAAAGCTGGGCTCCTACAGCATCCATGAAACAGCAGGATTCAGACATCGGAGGAGATTTTAGAGGCAGAAATTGGTCTTCAAGATGGTCGTCCACCTGAAATTAGCCGTATGTGGGTCACGATGCTGCAGCTCTTACAGGATAACCCACTTTATGCTGGCACGGGACATGGAAAGGGTGATGGAAACAGTCCCCGGAGAAGCTTTTTTTTTTACAGCTGAGCTCACGTGGCGGCGGTGGGAGGTGGCGTTGCCTTTTGGACAGGAACCTCGGAGACCGCTGAAGCTCTGAGATGCATCATTGACCCTCGCGCGCCCATTTAAAGGGACATTTGGCAACATATTTAGATCATAACCAGATTTCCGCTCCCTAAAGTTCTGCCCATTACGTATCCATCGCAGCGCCTGCGTCCACCTGTCCGTTTCGAATATATGGGGATTAGTTGGTGGCCCGGGCCTCTCTCCTTTAATAACCCCCCCGGCCCTCCCCCCAGAGTGTGATAATACAGGCCTAATCCCTCCCTCATCTCAATCCCTTCCCTGAATGAAAGTAAGGATATAAGCACATTACAAATCTCATTACTAGGCTTTAGGTACGCGCCGCGTGTGCTGCTGCAGCAGCGGCCTCGGGAGCGGCCGGCGCTCCGAGAGGCACCTGTGCACCCAGCAGGAGGGAAACCACCATCCAGGCTTCCACAGCAGCTCCGCAGCCCTGTCCCGCTCCGCTCCCCCCACCTCCTCGCTTTTTGATATCAGATTTGATTAGCGGTGCCTGATTGTCATTCATATTATTCACGCCATTTTGTGATGAATCCGTGTTTTGCCGGGCATGCCGGGGAGCGTGCCGAGGCGGCGCGCGGCGCTGATAAACATGTCAGATTGATGATGGCTGGATGTTTTGCTGCTGTCAGAAAGAAGCAGCTGCTTAAATTCCTGCTGGTACGTTCCAAAATTAGACGTCTCGGAGAGGCGGCGACACCAACGACGTCAACGTTTTCTGAACAGCGCATCTGATAGCAACAGGAAATGGACCTTTTTAATATTCCACCCTCATAGTGCGTTTGGAAAACTCACTGGGAAGCTAGTGTAGGGGAAAGAGTCCCACAGCTCCACTGCTGACGCTCTAACAGGCTTAACAAGCTGCATAAAGAGCCCAGTTTGGCCACAGGACTTTACTGTGTGACTCCAGGGGTGCCTTCCCCAACCTCGGACCCCCCCCCCCCCCCCCACATCGGAGCCTTTTCCTCCCTGAGCGCCACACAGGAATCATTTAGGAAGGCCGTCACGCGGCCCATTTATCATCTGGCTTCTGCACAAACTGTCCCGCGGATCCACGAGTTTGTAGTGTCCAAGATCACTGGTAAACGAAAGCCTTCGTCTCTGAAACTAAACACTAAATGATTCCAAAGTTAATGAATGCAGTAAGTACGCTCTACTATATGGTTGTTATGGTAACAGTCCATGACATGACACGTATGGTTCATAAGCTGCACGGACGTAGTGGGATGTTTAGTCAGGTTACCGACCACATTCAAATGTTTCAATGAACACAGCTTAGCGTGCTAATCATACGCTAACGGGCTAATCACTGCATTTATGGCAATTTGGCGCCAAGACCTTCATCCATAAATATATAAATATCTTCCAGCTGAGTTGATGTGAGCTTTTGACCAGGGTTTGCTTGAACCTCCTCGGGGACTCACCCATGGTGACGGGCGGGATGACAGGGTCTGTAGAGGACGGCTTAGCCTTAACTGGGATGGGCGTGGTCGGTCCGTTCACCATCACATGACCTAGAAAAGCAGGTGTCAAAATGGAGAGACCAAATCAGATGCTGTAAAGTGGATGAGGGATTAGAAACAGGCAGCGTTCAGGCGGCGGCTCCAGTCGATACAGGCGTCAACACATTTCTAGCAGCATTGATCAACCTGGCTGGAGTTTCTCTGGTTTGTTTCATTTACTCGCCCCTTCGACAGCTTTTCCTCTCAGAAGGAGGCCGGGGTGACTCACAGATGCGGTAAACATTAGAATAATATCCCTCCGAGCGTCTGCTGGGCTTCACCTGATGAAATCCCATTCCGACCGCAAATGTATACAGCAGCTTTGGCAGTCTTTAACTTCCCGTCTTGTAATTTTGCTGCTGCGTTTCCCAGATCATATTTCTGGTGAGAGGGTAATTGATTTCTTTAGAAGCCTCACAGATCCGCTACGTTCCTTTAGAGCAAATTATTTCCTCGTTGCGTTCTGACAAATCACAACTAGAGCTGCATTTGGGTACCGGCAGCGGGTTTCTTCTTCATTTAAAGCTCATTTAGAGGCTAAAAGGGAGAGCAACAAATAAACGGCTCTCTGCCAACGTGATGCGCACTGACCCAGGTAATGCAGCAGCTTCTGGGCTCGGTTCTGGGTGGGCTTCAGGTTGAACAGCTCCTGGTTCTCGTCGATGAACTGGGTGTCCACGGTGGAGTGGAGGAACTGGTGGTTGGACAGGACGTTCTGCAGGAACGGGATGTTGGTCTGCACGTGGAGAGAGGTGCAAAGTTTTGTCATTTCACACACATCATCATTAAAATCACCGTATGCTGCAACCGCCGTCGACCCAATTAAAGGGAGAACAGGAAACAAATCGGAGTTAATTGGACGATTTTACTATTGTTTTGAAGTGGAGGCCGAGCATTAACGCGGGCAGAACGTCCACGAGGTCCACGCTGTGCAAAAGGTGGCTGAAGATGTGAGGGAACAATTAAAACACACTAATATCAGTATGGCCGTGATCTCATGCTCAACGACGCCGGTGTTGCTGCAATCAAGCCGTTTCCCGGCCAACGCACGTCCTACCGTGTCCATTTTCCACCATTGTAGAGTCAAGTGGAAGCACATATCCCCCCCCCCCCCCATCATACATGTGCAAACGTGATGAACTCAACAAAGGGAGCGAGTTACAGTCGTCAGAGACGCAGCAGCACTCCACTGATATACCTGCGACAGGCTTGTTCCCAGGAAGAATGAACGGAATGAACCCTCCGAGCGAGCGAGCGGCGACCTTCAGTAGAGGTCAAATATCCACCATTCTGAGGAATGCTGCAGAGGTGTGACTGACAAAGTGCTATTTTATTTCCTGCTTCAGTTGTGCAGCTCTAGATTTTTATTCCTACCTGAGACGGCGTCTATTTTATTGTTTTTGCTGCGGCTTTTATTGAAATGCAAATTTTTGCTAACAGACCTGGAGTCCATTTTATTTGTATTTTGTTTTATTCATTTTAGGAAATTTAAATTCTTGAAAACACTCACGAGGGACAGAAGTTTGAGGCTTTTGAAAGGTTGCACTCCGATATATCGATGATGTGGTTTATGGGCAATAATACGGGCCAGAACATGACGTTGGCACGCCTCCTGCCGATCCTTGGACCTGAAGAAGACGAGCGTCTGGATGGCAGCACAGTAACGCCGTTGTCTTTGACCCTGACAAAAGCTGGAGTCCACGCCGCTGCGTTTTCTCCATCTAAAGTCCCAGAAATCACGTCTTTAAAGGCGCCATCTAAAAGGGCACCTTTATAGAGCTCATAGTGCCGCCAGGTGTAACAGGGTTGCACGAGGAGCAAAAAGCACAAATAAAAGTCACAATAAGTCTGACGGCTGCTATGAAATTGCAAATAACAGATGGAACCTGGCTGGCAAGAGCCCCGCACCTGTCTCACACACACGCACGCGAAGAACACACACTTCCTGTGGCGTCCTAACGATGTGCAAAGTCCCACACACTCTGCAGCCAATGCTCCTGGTGATCACTACTGATTCCGCTGCAGGTCTCTGGTGGAGGTGAGTCCCGGCGTCCTGAGTGAGTCACCTCTACTCTGAAGACGTCTGGCTGCTGTTCACACAGACACACGTCTTTCTTCTGTTCTCCAAGTTAAGAAAACAGGGTAAAGAACCTCCACACGGGCCAAAAGCCCTGCATAATCCTGCATAAATTGGGCCCTTCTGCCTCACAGCGACAGCCGGAATTGTCAGCCGTCGGCCAAATAAAGAGAGAATAATGATCTGGGACGTGTTGGGAGAAGAAAGGAGAAGTTTCTGTCCTGGTAAATGAGGCAAGAATTTAGAATTCTGCCGGTTGAATATTGACAAGCAGCAGAGAAACGAAGACGGGTTTGAGTTTGGAAGCCTCAAGTTTCTAATCAACAGTCAATCAACGGGTGCGAAGACTCAGCTGGTCCTGATAATCCCAGTCAGGCACGAGTCCGTCTGGGCGCCAACTGGACGCCGCGCGATCGATCCACGTCCGTGAGCCTCCATCATCACTTCTCTCTTCCTAAATCCCACAGCACCAACAGTTTGGTTCTGAATATTGGTTCCATTCGCACCAGCAGATAATAGCTGATGCCGTTGCCATGGCGCAGGGCAGACCATCATCTCATACAACCTGCCGTCGCGTGGAAAAGCTTTGTACCGTCCAGGTCGCCCGGCGTGCTAACATGGCTAACGTGCTGCAGAGCGGATGAAGCAGGATCCACCAGATCTTGTGTGATCTTGTAGAGAGCAGGGGCGGCTTGGTGAAGCCAGATTAATGGATCAGCGCCGGGTTTGTTGAGCCCAACAGCAAATTCTCTCAGCAGAATTTGTGTGCAACTGTGTAAACATAATCTGTGGAGGAAGAGTAACCCACAAAGCTAAGCTAATAAGCTAAACTCCATTATAGAGGCATGTGTGGGACTGCTTGGCTAGACACCTGGCCTCCATCTACCCCCCCCTTCCCGTGTCACACGCTCCCTCGGAGATTAGCAGTTGAATAGCGGCACGTGCATGTGCAGGGAGCAATATAAACACGCGACAACAATGCATTCAGATTTACGCAGATGTTTATGTCGCAATATCCATCCAGACGAGTATCTCCAATCTGATCCGACGTTTATAGCCATGAACTACACCCTCCTCCTCCTCCCGCCATTTTAACGCCCGCAATTAACGGATCAGGGCCCCGACATCTGGCTCAGGATGCCAGGTTTCATTACTCAGAAAAATAAAACTGCTACATTTCACGCTAATGGGAACAGCTGCCTAAGTGCGTCGCGGGAAGAGGTTCGACACGAACGGCGAGGCCGTATTTACGCTTCACTTCAGGACGGGAAGATTTAGAGGTGTCGTGAAAGGTCTCAATCCCAGCCGCCCTGCAGGGATCTACACGCTGGGGAAACATCCTCCCAGATAAGATTGTGGAATTCTGTCAAACTCCGGGACGCCCTGGAGAAGCACTGAAGCGCTTTCATGATTATCTGACGGCCGATTCTGCTGCGTCCCCGTCCTCTTCCACGCTAACGCAGCCTCTCCTTCCGGCGTGTTCAGATATGGAGTTTGGGTTGATGAGAAACGCCACTCCCAGAGAAGAGTTCACATCTTGGTAGCGCAGCGTCCACGCGCCATAAAACACGTTCCCGCCTTCTGTCGGATAATAAAATTGGAGGATAAAAGCGCAACAAATGCCAAAGCAGTGTTGCGTGCTTTTTAAATTAGCCTAAAAGTTAAAACAATGATTTAAAGTGATGTTTAGCGGAGGTGAGAGGACGGCCAAGTGTTCCTCGTGTAAACATCTCCACAAATTATCTGCGACAAATTGCCTCCACTGATCACAGGAATCCATCAAAGCAAAACTGGCTCGATTATCTAAAACTGAGCGGCTCCGCGACGTTGATTAAATGCAGCGATATTTCAAGTACGAGGCGCTGCTACCTTTAAAAACGAAGGTGTCCCTGCTTTAAAACTCAATTTAGGGCTGTCTGATGTCATTCCCACGCCCGGAGTTTATCCAAATAGAGAAATAATGAAACTAAATCTAGATCAGCCTTTTGTCTGATTAGCAACGCTCGCACACCTCATCCTTTCTGCTTTGAGGTGACACTACTCCAAGAATGTGACCCCCCCCCCCCCCAGAGCGGATAATCGAGTTAATGATAACGGCGAGACCTCAACGAGATAAAGCTCATCAATCTCCCTGCGGATCACACGGGAAGCGCCCGCCACCTCTGCGCCGTGTCCTCCAGCCAACGCCGCCATCCACGCCCATCCCATCTCCCATCTAACGCTTCCATCACACACACACACACACACACGTCCGTTTTCCTCCACTTGGGAGCCCCGGTGTGTTTTGGTGCGAAAAGCTGGATCTACTTCCTTCCCATTCATCTGCATCTCCTCACAGGTGATTCAGCGCCTCTTGTGCGCTAATAAACGGGCAAATATAGCCAGACGCCATAAAGTAGAATAGAAGAGTTGAGTCAACACTTGCTTTTAATCCCACTGCCCTCTTTTATGGCTCAGTGTGGCACCTTTCATCCCAAAAACATCCACCACCTCTACTTTCAAAGACAAGGGAGGGGGAGCCCTGAACACCAAGTGACTAATAGCTGCCACATATTTACACGACGTGCTATAACTGTCAGGATCCTCTCCGTGCACGGCGTCATGCATTATTCATGCCATTTCCTTTTCATTTTGCTGTTGTGGCCGTGTGATTTCCTCACTATTTAGACGTTTCCCCCCTTTAACAGCAGTTTATCGGGGTGCTCGCCTCCTCCTGCTGCACGTCTTCAGCGTGCGGGGGCTGGAAATAGCTCTCGCGCACGGCAGCGCCTCACAAAAGCCTTTTGTGAGTCTCGGTAGAGTACAGGTGAAACACGGCCTCCCTTCCCATTTAGGCGAGCCAGCGTCGGCGGCGCCGCCGCTCTGGCTAATCTACAACACCTGATCTGGAGGCAGGTTTTACCGACGTTTGAGTCCAAATGTCCCACGGCGAGAGGGCGTGTTGGGAGGGGGAGGTGGAAGTGGAGGTGGAGGGCCCCCCCCCCCGATGCAATAATGTCTGCGTAAACATCCTGAGAGCGATGCGACGTCTGTGGTTGCCTTGTTTCAGCCGTCTGACTGACAAAAAGCTGTTCCCCCTCCCCGCCTGAATAATTCACTCAGAACGATCAAATTAGACTGGTCCGTCTAGCCCGACCCGTTGCCGTGGCTACATCAGATCTCGTTTGTTTGAGAAGATTTGGAAAAAAAACCAAAACCGTTATTGCAGATTTCATAGCGGGGGCCTAAATAACCCAGGCCGCCGTTGCTGTACGTTTCTGCAGAAATAACGGCGAGCGATTGCTCCCAGGGAACAGTCGACAGACTAAAAAGCTCATTCGCCGCCGCTTCATTTGGACGATGACCCGCTGCACGCCAGCGTCAACGGCGCCGCAGCAGCACGCGCGATGCTTTACCGCCGCCTCCTTCATCAGTCTGTAAATCCCAGCAGTGCTTGGAAACGTGACTCGCTCATGTAAACATTAGCCCCCCCCCCCCGTTTAACCTTTGCAACTAAATGGCGCCGGTGCTGCCCGAGTCACCCCGGCCGGCGCTCTTTACTGGGGAAGCTGGTCTGCTGCTGGTAACGAGAACCTGTGAAATTTGGAGGCGTGGCCGTGCGTGAGTGTGTGTGCCTGCGTGTCCCTGGGTCTCATTAAGAGCTGATAGAGACAAATAGAGGGGGGGTCTGGCCTTCGATCTGGACCGCCGCACCATTTACCTCCGACACTGCTGCCGTGCACGTGTGCCTCACGGCAGCGTGTTGTGATTTGTGCCACATTACGGCGTCGACCACGTATGCCCCATCACGCGCCGCTTGTTCCCACGTTGGCGGCTCGTCCGCTGACTGCGTGCTGCGTTCAGAGGCCAAAGGAAATTATTGTGGGATGGAGAGAGAGGGAAAGGCTTCTTTAACCGTTTACGCACACCTGCCGGGGGCCAGCAGGGGGCGCAGTAGTGAACTCTAAACTCTGAAGGACTGAAGGTGTCAGCCAGCCTTCCAATTTAGGTACCGTGGGGGCAAAGAAGGTGCAACCTCTCCACCGGGTTCACTTCACTGGGACCATCTCAACTGGAGAGGCAGGAAATAAAGACCGGAATAAACCTAACGTGCAAAAAGTAGGAAATCTAAAAGGTTAGTGGGGTTTTCCTGGAATACCAACGCAACACGAACAGCCAGCCCGTCATGAGATGTTCCTCCTGATTCTCTATCAGTTGATTTACAAGGTCACCGGGTCGGACGAGTTACTAAAGCAGGCGAGGTTTGATTATTTATGACTCAACCGGCCGTAAAGCCGAGCAGGGGGATCGAATGGCTGGACCTCGCAGCGAGGGAGGTCTGACCATGCAGATCAATGCATCCAACCAAAAGAAACCGGATCGGGATCACATGATGCCGCCACATGTGGCAGGTTCCCCTCTGTCAGCGCGGGACCGTGGGTCCAGCGTCCGGCGCGTCGGAGGGGAAAAACATGCTCAACCAGCGTCTGAAGTCCTATCAGCTCCGCTCCTTCCGTCCTTCCATTCCCAACTCTTATCTCCCTCAGCCTCTCCTCTACCTCCCCTCTCGTTCCGTCACGCGCATCTTAATCGTCCTGCTTCGCTAGACCCCATCTACGCTTCCGGACCAGGAGTTGCTCGAAGCCACGGAGAGCCTGGCTTATCTCCTCCCCCTTGACTCTCTTTCATCCCTCTATCAGCGTCGGAGCAACAAGATGGTTGGAGAAAGTAAATAATACAAACGCTGCGAGTCACAACGCTTTGATCCAGAGACATTTTCTTCCCGTTCTTGCCTCCAAAAAGTTATGAAGTCAGGGCAGGTTAGGTGACTTCCTGTTAGGTGACTTCCTGTTAGGAAGCAGCAGGAAGTGGCGTTCCCTGGTGTGAACCCGAGTCTGGATGACCTTTCAGACCTGCTCAAACGACGCAGAACCCTGAGGAAAAGAACTCCGGTCCATTTAAGGTGGACCAAAGTTTCACAATCAGCACCATCAAATGAGAATTAAAACTCTCCTGCTTCCTTTTCCCTCCCCTTTCTTTAGCATCTCACACTCCTCCCTTCCCCTCTCCTGCTACTCGTCTTCATTTCTCCCTCCTCACACACACACACACACACTCTCGGCGGAAGCTAGCAGAGACGGATCACACTCCGCTCTCGGGAATCACACGCTCCTCTCCACCAGATAAGGACACGAGTAAGCCAGAAAGAGGGGATTGTACAGAACCGCAGAGATCCGGATGTTTAGAGCCTCAGCAGAGGCATCCTGAAGAAGAGCTTTCTAAAAATATAAACCAGCTTACGCCATTTTTCCTCCTCCGTCCCTCCCCCCCGCCATGTCCCCTCCTTCATTCAGTACCTGTTCTGTGGATTAACATGACTTAAAATTCAATCAGGCTGTAGTCGGCGACAGAGGAGGCAGACAGAGCGCCGCAGCTGTCGAGACCGAGCGAGGGAGGGAGAAAGAGAGAGGAGAGAGAGGAGAGAGAGAGAGAGGAGGGGAGAGAGGAGAGAGAGAGAGAGGAGGGGAGAGAGGAGAGAGAGAGGGAGGGAGAGAGAGAGAGAGGAGAGGGAGGGAGAGAGAGAGAGAGGGAGAGAGAGATGGGTGTTTTTCCACCGAGCTGACACGGAGAAGCTGCGGAGAGAGTGAGATGTGGAGGTTTCTGTGGAGTTATCCAGGACAAAAATCACGGAATCCAGGTGAGTAACTCCGTCTTTTCACTCAGCGAAGGGCACAAAAAGGGAGGGAACGAAGGTAGAGACGGACAAGAGGCATTCAGGACCGCGGGCGTCCGTAAAGTCGGTGCCAGGGGAGGAGAATTAAGAGGGAAGAAGGATGGAATTTAATCAGGAAGGAGGGGGACGGGGGGGAGAAAAGTGCCTAAAATAAGCCAGCCGCTGCGCTAACGAAAACACTTCCGAAGAGACGCAGCGAGCGCACGGCGTCGGGGCGAGATAAAGAGATCGTCTCCTTCAAGGTGTCAGCTTTCCCCGTTTGACTGGCAGGCGGCGGCTGGGGGGGGGGGGGGGTGGGGGGGGATGGGGGGCTGAGCCGCCTGACATTCAGGGGCTGATCAATAGCCCAGTTGTCCCGGTGTGTGCGTGCATGCGGGAGTGTCACTGCGCCGCTACTTTTGTGGATGCGAGCGGCGCGTTGGGCAGCACGCACGCACACACACGCACACACACACACACACACGAACGCGGCGCCTGCCGTGCGTGCGCATAGCGAGGAGCACGCACGTATGAAAGAGTCGCCCGTGCAGCTTCGGAGAATATTGATCACCTCTGATGGACAAGTGAGGCTGGGTGGAAAAATAAAGGGGGGGAGGGGGGGGGGCAAAAAAAGTGATAATGGAGTTAATGGAGTGAGCGCACGTGCACAGATGTGAGCATCATTCCCTCTTCTCCCGTCTCCTCCAGGTCGCTGGCTCCCCTCCGTCTCCCCAGCACCTCCTCCTCTGCACCTTCAAGGTCATCCAGCAACTCTTCCAAAGACGTTTCCCCAAAGCGGAGAGCACGGAGAGGTCCTGCGACACACCCTGGACGGGCGATGAGAGCGTGAGCGCGTGTTAAGAGACGCGGCACGTGTGTGTGTGTGTGTGTGTGCGTGGGGGGGGTGGGGGTGGGTGGGGGGGGCGTGAAGACCGCCGCAAACTCCTGGATCTTTATTCTCAAGTGAACTGCTCCCAAGAAGTTAAATACAGCCACGAGGGGATCGCGCCGCAACACCAGAAACAGGATTTCCAGAAAAGTGGATTCGTGGATTTTTCCTTAAAGTGACATCTCTGTTTGGGAATACCGCGCCGGGATTTTCCAGGTTTTGTTCATCTCCGGGCCCTGAGAGGATACAGTGGGACGGAAGTTTCTGCTGATACCTGCTGATAGAAGTCCTCCTGATGCGTGCAGGGGTGTGTAGCGCGGAGCAGCACAGGTATTAGTGGCGCACACAGCTGCCCCTCCACCTCTACCCCCCCGCTGGCCTGCCACCCGAGGGTGGGGGGGGTCGGTGCCAAACACACGTGCACAAAGAAGGATAACATGTGGAGCCAATTCGGATTATAGAGCCGCACAGACGGAAAAGGTAACGTCCGCACACCTGAAGCACATCACGGGGGGGGGGGGGGGGGGGGGGCTGAGGGTGGTTCGTCTTCCTGCTGCAGAATCATTTCTCACATCAATGCAGTGAACGGCAGCACTGGCTGGAGCGGGAACGCTGCATGCCCCCCCCCCACCACCACCCCTGGTCTATAAATAATGAACAGATGTGCATTCATAACAACAAACACGACCTACACACACACACACACACACAAAAGTCTCCCACGCTACTCACATGAGTGTGTTCCTTCGGCTTTAATCTATCACTCCTTTATTCTGCAGACTGCTGCCATGTTGGAATCTCTCTCCTCCTCCCTCCCCTCCTCCCTCTCCTCCCTCCCTCCCTCTCTCTCCCCCTCTCCTCCCTCTCTTCCCTCATCCCTCCCTCCCCTCTCCTCCCTCCCTCTCTCCCCTCTCTTCCCTCATCCCTCCCTCCCTCTCTCCCCTCTCTTCCCTCATCCCTCCCTCCCTCTCTCTCCCCCTCTCCTCCCTCCCCTCCTCCCTCCTCTCTCCCCCTCTCCTCCTCCCTCCTCTCTCCTCCTCCCTCCCTCCCTCTCTCCTCCCTCTCTCCCCTCATCCCTCCCTCCCTCTCCTCCCCTCCTCCCTCCCCCTCCTCTCCTCATCCCTCTCTCTTCTCCTCCCTCCCCTCCTCCCTCCCCTCCTCCCTCCCTCTCTCCCCTCTCTTCCCTCATCCCTCCTCTCTCTCATCCCTCTCTCTTCTCCTCCCTCCCCTCCTCCCTCCCTCCTATCAGATTACTCACAGCTGTGTTTCAGCTTGCATCACCTCACCTTCTGTCATCTCACCTGGCAGGTGTGAGTGATGGAGGGTCCTCGGTGTTGGAGCTCTGACTGACTGACTGACTGGGCGTACTGGGGAGGGAGGGAGGGCGGGACCAGAGATGAGGGGCCATTTTATTGGTCATTTCATTTGTGTAAACTACGAATCCAAGCAACGCTGCTTTGATGATAAAGGCATTTGTCCAGGGAGCTAACCGGATTACTAGAGTAAATCTACTCGGTTTGGTTGGAGCCAGGGGTCAAGAGGTCACTAAAGTGTTGAGTGACTTCATCCAAGGGCAGCAGATAGAAAGGACGAATGGAGAAAAGGCAGAAAAAGGGTAGATTAAAGCAGAAAAGGTGCAATGATGAACGGCTTATGGCAGCGGAGGGAGGGAGGGAGGGAGGTGGGGAACAATGGAGGGATGAGGAAGAGCTGCGGATGATAGAATCTTTCAAGACATGACAGAGGAAAACTCTCTGAAGGATTGATGAGTAAATGAGATAAGATGTTGGATCTAACCCCGACTGACGAGATGATATTAAAACGTTTGCAAAGAGGCAAAAATAGAGCAGGAAGGACAGAATTAGAAATGACAGATGCTTCTTGTTGTGTTACCTTCTATTATCCCCCAATTAAAAAGACCAGTTTTACCATTAAAGACGTATTTGGAGACGGCCGCCGGCGTCTTCGTGCCAATTACCAGCTCAGAAAGGAACGCTGAACAACACAGATTGTGCGTAAAACAATAGAAGCACGTGTCAACCGGTTTTATGAAGAGGGAGCGCGTTTAATAAGCGGAGCAGGGCTCATTTCCTGCTCTGCTCACCGTTTACAGCAGTTTTGGGTCTCTTTGTGAAGGGCGATGCTAACTCTAGAGACAACCTTTTCAAGTCCAACAAAAAGGCCTTCGGATATCCGTGAACCAAACGGTACTTCTGTAATTGACTCCGCTCCTGCGAGTGACGATAGGACTACTGAGCAGGTGAGGCTCACCTGGGCCAGACCACCCAATCAGGGCCGAATAATCACAACTGCTTTGTTAGCGCCCGCCGTGGCCCGCCGCTAGCCAGGGTGGGCTGCCATTTCTGAGGGGCGGCGAGCAGATGGGAGGCTCGCTGTTGCCAAAACGGACTGGGAAGTGGATGAAGGGATGGTGGGAAACTGCCGGCACTTGCAGAGCGACTGCAGTTGTTGTGAGGTTGCGCTAATGTGGCAGCAACTCGCCGTAGGGGGAGGGGCTTAACGAGCAATCAAGGCTCGGCAGAGACCGAGTGATTACATTGTTGGGCTATATCGACTTCCCCTCAGATGAGGGCGGAGCCTGGAGATGATGGCATCAAAGAAGACATCAAAACAGAGGCGGGATGATGGAGCCTTTGAGCTTTCGATCAAGGCCAGAAGTGATTCGAACGCCCCCCAAACAAGAGAGCCACGTCAGGATGCGGCAGATAAACGGCCGGAGAAACAAATGATGGACGGCGCCGAGAAAGAAGAGCGAAACAAATGAAACAGCAGGCCACTGTCAACCGAGGAAGGTGATGATGGAGGGGCAGAGAATCATCGTGTGATGAAGAGGAGTAATTACAAGACTGACTGACTCTGATGGGGACCGACACTCCGAGGAGAGAGCCGGTGATGAAAAATGAAAAGCTAAGTGATGACACTTGAGAGGCTGAGGATGAGAGGGGAAGGGGACGGGGACGGGGACGGACCTATAATGTCTGGGAGGGAAAGCACGCGGTGCCGGAGAGGGAGGGGTGGCGGACGGGGCGCCAGCAGAACACTCAGCTATGAAAGGTCGGGCTGTTACAGTCCACCTCCGAACATAGCGAATGCTAATTAGCAAGAAAGGTTAATTCAATCTCAAGTAATCAACCAAAAATGGTCAATAAATTGACTCGTTCCCGCGCGGGCAGAGGCAGAAGTCCGATGGAACGGTCCGACCGAGTCGTTAGCGTAGCTCGACTGGCTCCTTAAACGGGCTGCTCGATGAATCGACCGAATTAATATTTAGACCCGCGAGCAGGGCTGGAAATGCTAAACCCAGGGAGAGGATTAAAAAACAAAAAAAAGGGGGTGAAAAGAGACTCCTGAGATGGATGAAAGGAGACGAGAGAACTGTTGACTGGCTGCTTAACCACAGCAGGCACCTGATGAGCAGGCTGATCAGAGGAAGCCGCTGGAGCCGGGCCCAGAGATGGTTTTGGGGAATGGGAACTGGGAGGGGGATTAGAGGAAGGGGAGTGATAGATGCTAACTGGGATTAACAAGTTAGCTGGATAATTGCTAAAAAAAAAAAAGGGAAAAAAAGCCTTCTAACATCTTGTTAATTAATTCTAAAATGACATAAGGAAATCAAGAACATTTACCGGCAGATTTATAATCCTCAAATGTGGAAAAGAGCCTTTAAGCCTTATGGGGCAGCACCGCTACAACAGCTGCATATTAGCATAGCAACGCCTAGACAAACAAACCCCACAGGTGGTTTTCTGCACCCCAACCACCCTCGACAGATGTAGCACCACTGCAGACACGCAGGTGAGCCTCGGCGGGCAGAGAAAACACGCGGGGGGGGGGGAGTAAAGCGGATCACGCACAGACGGCAGATGCTACATGTTAGCTCATGTAGCGAGGAGCGGGGCGCTGACCGTGCAGTTGATCTCGGTTGGAGACACGTGAGCAGGCGAGCCGGTAGAATCGGGCCCGTTGTGCTGCTCATTCAGGCTACATTTAGCAGGCGGCGCGAGGTCTCCGATTGGAAGAGTAGTGGCTAAGTAGTGCTGGTTCTGATCCGTGTCTGTGGGCGGAAGTGGAGCGGGCCTGGTTTAAAAGCAACAGTTCCTCCTGGCTGACCCTTAAAGGGACGCCGCACGCCGCCGCACGCCGTCCAATTCATATAAATCTCTCCACAAGTGCGTCTGGACTCGGAACACATCAGCTCCTTCACATCAGCTCTTTTGGAAGCGGGCCCAGAACGCGGGCTGCAATCGGAGGTTTTATGGGCAAAACAAGTCGAAAAATTTATGCCGCGTTTGTTTTTACGATCGCGCCGATTGATGGCGGCCCCAAACTCCCGAAAACCGCCGCCAAGTGGCTTCGGTAGGGATCGCGGCTCCTTTAACGAGGCGCCGTGGCGTCGTGCTCAACGAAGACTCCGCACCCAAACAGGAGTCGGCGGGAAAACAAAAAAAAGCTATTAATTATCGCCCTTTTTGTCGCCTTCCATTTTAAACTCTATTACTGCGCAGTTTAATGAGACGCCGCCGCCGTCTGGAGCGAAAGAAGCAAGATCACTCATAAGGCAGCTGTTGAATGCTAACACCCTTATGGATGCAGGACCCTTAAACACTACAAGCCTCAACTTCTTCAATCAGACCTGTTTTATTCCACATCAGGCTTTCTGCCTTCCTGTCGGAGCCATAATGACGCCCGTTGCTGTAGTGACACGGCAGGAAACCCGCTAAGCGTGAGCGGGAATAAAGTCTTTTTTTCTCCTTCTATTCCCTGAGTGTCAATTCACACAAGTTTGTCACCAAAGGAGACAGATTTCCTTTGAGAAAAGGCTAAAAACAGCCAGACAGATGGAGCCCATCCTTCACCGGATCATTTACGAATGCTAACGTCAGCAAATATTACGCTAGTCAACAAGCTACGCTGCTGCAGTCGAATGGGAAAACTGGGAGATTGATTAGTAAGGACGGAAAAGCAACATTCCTTAACAGCGTCTCGCTCTCCAGGAGCCAGAAAAGATGACGTGAGGAGCACAGATCTATAATCCTCATCCAAAAAAACAACTTATTTACACAACTTATTTTGATTTGTAAAAAAAAAAAAAAGTTCCAGGAATAATCAAAATCTTCCAAACAGGATGGATTCCAACAGGCTCCACTGAGCCGGAGTCGAGCTGTTTATTATTGTTGTGCCTCTGAGGAGGTTTCAGGGAGGAATTAGTGGAGCGGCTGTTTCTGGAGAGTCGCCCTTTAGTTGAGAGGAAACAGCTTCCCTCTGAAAGTTCCCTTCTTTTTGACCGGGGGGGGGGGGGTCATACTAGGAATGGGGATGGATGGGGGCCCCCGCCCGCTCAGCGCCTAAACACGCGTTTCGTTGCCCAGCTGCTCCAGGGCACGCTCGTCCCTCCCGCTCGCTCCACCCCCCTGAACTCTTCACCATCTTGTGCAATCGGCTCCCATTTTCTTCTCCTTGTTGCTCCCCCTCGGTGCGTTTGCTGCAGTTTATCTGCTTCCACGCACGACCCCCCCCCCCGCTGAAGGAATAAAGAGGACGGAGTAGGACAGGAATGACGGGAGTGGTGGTATCAAAAGGACGAGTGGGCTTCCAGTACACACGGTGCTGCGTGAAGAGGCTCCGTGGGCGTCCTTTTGTTCCTTGCCTGCAGAGCTGGAGTGTGTGTGCGTGTTTGTCGGCCTCCTATAATTACGAGTGTGTGGGAAGGCTGTTTTGGTGCGCTTGTTTCTGCGTACGAGCGCTCCCTCCCAGCACCGAGGGCCTGGAGTGGAACCTCGCGTGCGTTCCCAGACCGGATCCCGGATCTGCAGCCATGTCTCCTGACTTTCCCCTCCGCCTCCCACGGGGGGGTGGGGTGGGGTGGGGTGGGGGGGTACCTATTCACACTCCAATCTCATCGGTGGATTACCGTGCTGGTGATAAGTGGCTTTGGAGGGCTCATACAAATCCCCTTGTTTGTAAACACTGCAACATTCCCCACGTTGATCTAAGTCGATTACGGACTAATGGCATTTGTGGGATCTGGAGTGGGCGTAAAAACACGGACACAAGTGCAGATTTTATTAACCTGCGTCTTAATAGGGATTAATTAACGGCAGCGTGTGAGAGGATGACATCCATAACGGTCCGTAGAGGAGCAATGGAACGGGTGTCAGCCTTCAAGGGTGCTGGGGCTCTCTAAGGTGAAGGATCCTGTAGATCCTAACGGAGCGCCGCCTGGAGCCGCCCTAAACTCAGCGTGTAATGGGGTTTGGGTTCTGAGGTCTCACCGAAATATTAACCAGGACTCGTAGCTGTTAGCCACCACGTTCTGGCCACCCGGGGAGGTGGCGCGCTCTCCCGGGACTCTGGTGGGTGTTAACAGAAACTTTTTTTGGGAACTTTGAGTGAGGCCAGCGCCCGTCTTGAGCTCTCAGGAGCGCTGGAACACATCCAAAAATAGAGCCCAACAAAAAAAGACCCAAACATTTCTCCACCACATAACAGAATTAGATCTCTGTTGTTCTCCGACCGTCCGTCATGCTCTCCCTTTTCCTTCCCAGCTAAATGGCTAGCGGTGTTAGCTCTATACTGCAGCGGTTGCTGCTTTAGCATTAAGCTTAGTCAGCCCGTTTTTATTGCTTATTTAGCCTCACGCTCGTCCCTGAACGCAGGGCATCAATACACAAGTGAGCATCAAATGTTCATCTCTGTGCCGCTGTAACTGCTTGGCTAAATGAGCTTTACGTTGCCGTGGCTTCTCAATCACCCAGAACGTTCTGCTAATAGAAGCTCTTTATTGAAGGCCTGATAATCTGTAATTGTTGGCTGACCAGAGGCAACCCCGAGATGTTTTACCAGCAAAACAGAGAGAAAAACCTCTTCTACAGACCATAAAGACCTTAGCTTGTGTTTGCTACAGCTAACCTCCGGCTAACCCACTCCCCTGAAGGCATCGGCATAAAAAAGAAGCAGAAATAAAAGCTTCTGCAATCAATTACCGAGGCAGAGGATGGAGACAGTCCCACCCAATAAACCTTTAGGCCTGCAAAGCGTGCACAACAGTGTCAGCGAACAGGGGATGGTCTTATCCATCCCTCTGGGTCAGATCGATCGCCTGGCGGACGGATCGGTTACACCTCACAGTTTGGACACGGCGCTGCTCCGAGCTGCAAATACGACCTGCAACCAGGAGACGAGGAGGGAGGAAGGGTGGAGTCGGGAAGGGCGGGAGACACGTCAGAGCAGAACAGAAACCCTTGTTTACAGGCCAGTTTGGCTGTAAGCAAGAAGTGGAGAGCAGGAAGGCTCTGATGGGCCCACGGAGTCAGCAAACCATCGAGATGAGACAAAAGGAGGGGGGCCGTCGCGGGGTGAAGCCCAGACCCATAACATTGTCATTCTCCGGTTGCCTGAAGGGCAGACGAGGCACAGAAATAAAGAGGAATGGAATGAGATGCAAAATAAAGGAAATGTGAACATTTGCAGCGCAGCCACCGGCGAAGGAGAGAAAATGGCTGCAGCACGCGGGGACGCTAGCAGAGGAGCGGGGGACAGGTGCAGACGTGGGCGTGAGGAGAAGCAGCAGGTAGAAGACTGGGTAAGAAAAGGTCCACCGATAGAGCGCCGACAACAACGTAGGAACGCACCTACGTGTTGACATTCAAGCCGTCTGAGGAGCTTTCAGAGCTCAACAACACAAACGGCTGATGACGGGCTAGCTGCTGCTTGTTTTTCAGCAGTTGGTTTCGCTTCGCTGCGGCTTTACATTTCAGTCTGCGCATCTCTGCGGGAGCTTGGCAAGAGCTACGAACCCCCACCCACCCACACACACACACACACACACACACACACACACACACACACACCCTGAGACAAGGATGTAACAGTCTGTGCTACTTTTGCTAGCCTAAAACCTGTTCTTGGGTGTCTGAAACTTTAATGGTTATCCCAGCCTATTAAAAGTGTTCTAATAGCAGCATTTTCTTATAATAATGGCTAAACGTCCCACCTAAAAGTCTTAAAATGAAATGACTCACATTAAAAAAAAAGAAAAAAGAAAAGGTAATGGTACCATTTCCATAAAGCCTTCGGTAATCCTGTGTAATCTGTCCCCATTATCTAGAAAAGACGTCCATTTTCTTCACTTCTCTTTGCTCTAACGTTCAAAACATTCAGAGATAAAACTGTTGATTCAAGCATGACGTTTCTCTTATCTTAGCGTTGCAGACTTGGTTTAAAAAAAAAGAAAAAGGCGGGGGGGGCACTTTAGCCTGACTAATGTAGCTAAAGAGAAGCCCGTGTATTTGGAAAAAGACCAAAGGGAAGCATGTAGCGGGGAGGAGAAGACAAACCAGCAGGCTTTGATATCAGCGCGGCTTCAATATTTGAGCTAAGTGATAGACCCTCCGCCGGTTTCACGCTGAAAAGATCAAAGACGGCACCTTGAGTGGAAAACATTGAGCCAGCAAATTTGGCTGCGACCTGTAAAGTCAGCACCACGCCGCTGAGGCTGGCGCCCAAAGGTGGCCCAAGTTCCGCACGTTTCTGCTCGTTAGCTTTAGCATCACTCCCCAACACTCAGTATCCAGGTTGCAGTTGCCATGACGACTGTTGGACGTGTCAATCAGAGGCAGTGACTCACCTCCATACCTTATTAACACGTATTTACAGACCGTGTGAATTCACTCGGCTGCTCTGCGAGTTTTTCCTTTTTTCCGACTTTGCTGAGCAACACTGGACTGACGACGCCATGGAAACGGGACTGGTGACCCCGTTTAATTGATGACCTACAGTCTTCAGAGCTGTAGTGATGAAGCAACGCTCTAATCCACTCTTCCAGGTTTATAGGTAACCGTTACTGCGGGGAGCAGCTGCCTTTAATCTTCGGGGAGGTGGTTGCCAGGCAATAAGCTCCCGGTGTAAGAAGATCCACGGGCCTCCGAGTTAGCAGGAGATTTCTGCTTGGTCAATAGTTCTGGACTTGTTTGGTGATGCGTGTGCTCCTAACTGTGCCTGAACCGCGCCTGTCTCTGCCCTCAGGTCTGTGGATCGCCAGGCCTTCTACCATGCCTGTCCCCCCACCCCTCACTCCCTGCAGACACAAACACCTGCCCGACCGGCACCGCCGCCCCGAACGCCGCCCCGCCCCCGTCCCTCCCTCCCTCCCCTGGCTCGCTCTCTTCCGCCCGCTCCTCATCTTCGCCCTGCCTTTCACGTCCCACCTCATCCCCTGCGCCTGCTCCAGGACTAGCAAAAGAACCCTCCCGGACGCCGCTCCGGCGTTCCACTGGCTGACCCTGGTCACATGCTGCCTGCTGCCCTCTCTGATTGGAGCGGGGGAGACATGGGGCGTGGTCTCCACCTGCCCTTTCCACTGCGTGTGCCGGAACCTTTCGGAGTCGCTCAGCACGCTGTGTGCTGACAAAGGACTCCTGTTCGTCCCGCCGCACGTGGACCGTCGCACGGTCGAGCTGCGGCTGGCGGACAACTTCATCACGGAAGTGGGCGGGAACGACTTTGTCAACATGACCGGATTGGTTGACCTGACTCTGTCCAGGAACACCATCCACCTCATCCGGCCGATGGCCTTCGCCGACCTGGAAAGTCTGCGCTCTCTCCATCTGGATGGTGGGTGGGGCAACGGTCCAGCGGCGCCGCTACTGGCCCGGCGGCTCATTCTAAACCCGATCCCTTCATCCCTTTCAGGTAACCGACTGACGACGGTCGGCCCCAGGGACCTGGCGGGCTTGGTCAACCTGCAACACCTGATCGTCAACAACAACCAGCTGGTCAAAGTCTCCGCTCAGGCCTTCGACGACTTCCTGCTCACGCTGGAAGACCTTGACATGTCCTACAACAACCTCAGGAGGTGAGCGTCCAAGACGGGAAACAAAAACACGCCTTAAGGAGTATTATCGTATCGAGCAGCTTTTGTCCTCTCGCCAACCTCCAAAACGACTTAAATGATGCGTGGTGCCGTTAACTGGGAGAAAGATCCAAGCGTAGAGCGGATCTTTCATTCTAATTAAGGTGAAAAATGCTCCACCCTGGAAGTGGATCACATCATATATGATGAGAGAGTGATCCAGGCAAGGTCACCCGCTGGTGTGAGATAATTGGGAAGGGAAATGGGGGCACCAGGTGTCAGAGCAGCTAAAACCCGGTTAAGTGTCATTTTTTTTAGCAGATTCTCATCACACGACTCCTGAACTTGAGGATGTCATTTAATTACCCACCTGGGACCTGGTGCCGAGTAAGGAGGCAACAACCGCGACATATTTACGAATGATTCGATTTTAGCTACAGGAGCTATAAGATGAGCTATAAGATGAGCTCAGCGCCGTGGTCCCAGCTGCGGTTGTCCCACTGTGGGACCATCTGTTGTCACAGCCATCAATAATTTAGTAACTTGTTCTCCTTTTCAAATAATTAATTCTGTGTATCATGGGCTAAGTGCCTGGGAGTGTAATCTAACGCATCTTACATAACCATCCTTACTGACAGGGTCCCGTGGGAGTCCATTCAGAACATGGCCAGCCTCCACACACTCAATCTGGACCACAACCTGATAGACCACATCGCAGAAGGAGTCTTCGGGGAGTTGTACAAGCTGGCCAGGCTGGACATGACCTCCAACCGGCTGCGCACGCTGCCTCCAGACCCTCTATTTGCAAGGTGAGCTTTGCACGCCACCCTGAAGGCGAGGAACCAAGGCCTCCTGGCTAAACTCAGGGGCTATGAGGACGTGTGTTGGTGTGTGATGGGCCTGCTTTGGTCTCCAGGTCTCAGACGGGCGCCATCAGCCCCACGCCCTACAACGCCATCACAAGCCTGAACTTCGGCGGGAACCCGCTGCACTGCAACTGTGAGCTGCTGTGGCTACGCCGGCTCATCCGCGGGGACGACATGGAGACGTGCGCCACGCCACCTCATCTGGCTGGAAGGTAAAGATATACGGCTGGATCATGGTGGAATTAATTACCCTCCGGGCTATAATCACAGCAGAAACAACCCAACGCCTCATCTGTCCTTCAGCGCCACTCGTCTAATTGCAGCCGCCACATATTAATTGGAACGTTGTTTACGTTCGTAAAGAACTGGGTCAGAGACCCCGAGGACGTTCAGACCCAACTTTTGAAACAATCAGAAATTTGCCATCTCTCATTTCTCCCCCCTGCATTTTAATTTTCCAGCCTGGCCCTCAAGTTTAAAGGACGCCAGAAGCGAGGATAAAAGGAGCATCGTTTCTTCATCCCTCACCATTAATTACCGCTCGATTTGTCCCTTCTGAAGCAGCCCAGCACGGGGATTTCTATGGATCCTGGTGCGCGGCTGCACTCCGAACCCATAAAGCAAAAGACTAAAACACAGATCTTAAGGATAATGGCCCCCATTATCTGATAAACTCACCTCACAGGAATAAAACAACTATGAAATATGGGCATGGAGGCACGTTCCTCCCTCTGCCTCCGTCAGCGTTTTAATCCACCCTCTCCCTCCTTCGCAGATATTTCTGGTCCATTCCTGAGGAGGAGTTCACTTGCGAGCCGCCTCTCATCACCCGTCACACCCACAAGCTGTGGGTGCTGGAGGGCCAGCGGGCCACGCTGAAATGCCGCGCCATCGGGGACCCCGAGCCTGTAATCCACTGGGTTTCGCCAGACGACCGCATCGTTGCCAATTCCTCCAGGACAAGCTCATTCATCAACGGGACTCTGGACGTCCTGGTGACGGTGTCCCGGGACGACGGCGCGTACACCTGCATCGCCATCAACGCGGCCGGCGAGGCCACGGCGACCGTGGACCTGAAAATAATCCCTCTGCCTCATCGGGGAGGAGCCGCGGGGAACACGGGGAATAACAACCCCAAAAACAACAGGAACGCCACCAATGGGATTTTACGGACTGACCCGGGCTCTTCGGATATCAGCACTGGTAAAAATGGAGGGATTAACAACGGCGCGGGGCGTGGGGGGGAGGCCGAAGACGGGAGGAGAGGCGAGGGCGAGGAGGACGAGGCGGAGGGCAACAGGGTCTCCGGAGCAGAGAGGAGCGACGGCGGGAGCGTAGAGGACGACGACGGCGGTGGCGACGAGGAGGGGATAATTGTTGGGGTGCAAGGGGTGACGTCGACCTCGGCTCAGATCCGATGGGATTTGGGACGCCTGTCCACGGCGTACGTTGTTTGGATGTACCAGATACAGTACAACTGCACCGCCGACGAGACCCTCATATACAGGTGAGTCCGGCTGTTTATCCAAAACATTCCCTAATCCAGACAAATATCGGAAGCAAAGCGCTCGTTTCGGCCCAACGACCCGCCAGAGAAGCCGTAAAGCCAGTCGCCAAAGGGAACGTGCTCCAGCTTGTCCCCCGCCTCTAAAATGAATATCCTGTCCTCTAAAATATTTATCCAGTACAGCATGACACCGGTACCACAGCCGTTCACCTCGCACACGCCGGAGCCGGAGCCGGAGCTCGGGAGGAACCAATGTGCGGGAAAACTAAGGGATGGAGGCTGGGAGGAAGTTAATAATTCATTTCCACCTCTGCAGGAGTCGTCGACTCAACAGGTGGACTGTCAGCTGACGTGATTTATGGGGGGGGGGGAGAGTTCCTGGGCGGAGATGTTTCGTCACGAAAGGAAACGTCTTTGAAATCTGAGGCAACATTTACTCATTCGCCAAAATGCACCATTTTGCATTTGGAACCAGTTTCCCCCCCAAACACTGGGACCTGGGACTGATGTAGAGACAGAGGTGAGAATGGGGGGGCGGGGGGGCAGCGGGCAGCTTCCAAGGGTATTAGCAGGGGACATGACAGGGGAGACATAATTGGAAATCTAGGAAAAAAAAGAGTGCTAGTATAACGAGACGGATTGAGGAAAAGCTAGGAAGATGGCAGATGGGGGGGGAGTGATGGATGGAGTCAGGCGGGAAGGACGGGTGAATCCTGAGACGGAAACGGTGCCTCGGAGGTTTGAGAGGGAATTGGAGGAGATGGGGAAAGCTGCGGGGGATGCGCTCCGCACAAATCCTCTTGGGAGACATTGAGGAGCAAGAATGATGGGCAGGAGCGGGAAGAACGACAGACAATAAAGGGGAAGAAGAAAAAGTTCAAGCCGAGACGGTCCGCGAGGAAAAGGCGGCATTTGAGGCTTTTAAACGCGTCAAAGAAATGAAGATGAGCGGTGAATGTCGTGGTGGGGTGGAATTCCAGAATTACCACCGGAGGAGAGGAGAAGGGGAGGGCGGAGGAGGGGAAAACGTGCACGTGGAGAGCGTGAGTCAACCAGACGCCATCAAGCTCGTTAGAGCCGAATCTGCACTAATATTACGACTGTCTGCCGAGCTAATTTTTGCCATCAGTAGATTGTCAAGCGTGCTAATTCAAAGAGACAGAAACGGCCTCCTGCTCCCGTCTCCAGAGCCCCCCCCCCCAAACTTTCATTAAAAACATAAGTCTTTATTAATTGCTGCGTTTAAAGAATGCTGCTCCAAACCTTAGCGGTAAATCCCCAAGTAGCGATCCCGTCGCCTAAACCAGGCTAGCAAGAGCGCCGGCGCGCCCGCCGTACGGCGTCACGCTGGGAAGATATTACAGCGCGACGCCGTTAGTGGGGGTGACGGCGCGGCTCCAGACAAGGAAACGCTGACGGGAACAAAAAGCAGCAAAACAGCGGAGAAATAAGCCAGAAAGACGGAGCCAACTGGCATCGCGGCAGGGCTGCAGAATCCACTGGGGGGGCAAATGATCTGAATTCTGACTAGAAAAATAGCTGCCAAGAGAACAGAAGGAGGGCGCGGCGGTCTCAGGCGGGAATTAAAGACACGCCGGCTTTCTGGAACGCCGAGCCGAGAGAAACGGCTAAACTGGAGAGGTGGTTTCAGAGAGGAGACGGCGAGTCCAAGGACCTTCGGGGAGGGGGGGGGGGAGACAGCTCTCAGAGGACAGAGAGGAAATGACGGGGGGTGGGGACTGAAAGAGGCATAATGGCCAGGACAGATTCCTACCCTGCCATCAGGATCCCAGCGCCAGGCCTAATAACCCACTAGCGAGGATGGAAACACGATTTAAGGATGGAGAAAGAGGAGCGGACTCAGGACGGAGGAGGGGAGGCGGCGGAATTCAGGATCAAACAAGCCAACGGCGCGAGGACGGGGCGGCGGCCATGTTGGTTTTTAAAAGACAGCAGCAGGTGGGGATGTCGTCCGAGCGGAATCCGCCCCGTCAGCCCCCCCCCCCCCAGCAAAGACACGGGGTTCCTGCAAAGGTTGCAGGATTAATGAGAAGAACGACACGTCTCCCGCGCTTGGACATATTCTGAGCCGAAGGACACGTTAATGCAGAGCGACCTCTGTGGCACCATCTGTTTGAAAGTTACTTCGGATGTATAGAGCCATGCTGGGAGGTTACACATATGTAAGGATCCCAGGGAGGGTGGGGGGGGTCGTTTCATGTCTCCGTATCTGCCCCGTCACCAGAAATGGCAACATAAAAGAGCCACTTCCTGTTGTGTCGGAGGTGTTTGTATTCGAAGTCCGACCTTTAGAAGAGTTGAGACAAGTTTTCGATCCTCTATAAATCACCGGGACACGAGGCGTGCCACCGGGGACGGGGGGGACACTTGTCCATGTCAGACAGCAGAGTTAGAGCCCTGACAGACGCCACTGTTCCACCCCGGTCATAACAGGATCAACCTTCCTGCCGGGCACACCGAGCACCCAGCCTGACATGAGATTTAATGGGAACATAAATGATCTCGGGGACAGAGAGTCCGGCTCCGGTTGGGGACAGGGAAAAAAAAATCATGTCATATTTAAGAGATGATAAAAGTCCAGAAGGAGTAAAAACTCACGGAACAAAAAAAAGAAGCGTTCAGGGTCCGACAGCCAGAGGAGACGTGATCGGACCAGCAAAAGCAGCGTTACGGGAGACATTTGGTCCAAAGCAGCTCATAATAAAACTCCATTTTATCAGTGTCTGGCATTATAATCCGAGGCACCTGGACGCGAGCTAAAATAACTCAAGGATCTTGGATTAAGTGCTTAACTCAACCAACACAAACAGCCTAATATGCTGCGGACAAAGAAACCAGTCGTCCTCTTTCTGACAGCCAATACGAGGAATCTCGCGCAGGAACGGCAGATTAGCACGTTTGCTGACACAGGACGAGGACGGAGAGGAGAGAGGGAGGACGCTGAGGGGACAAAACAGGGCTGAGCGGAACCCACGGGGCAGACGTAATTAAGTCCTAAACTACCGCGCTCGTATAAATGTCAACCCACATCGGAGGCAGAGACGGCGGGGACAAAAGAGAAAGGTTAGCCTTCGAAATACGCCTCGATTATGCTTCATCGTGTTGTTAGAATGGACCTGAAGGAAGAACCGCAGCAGGAAGACAAACGCAGGGAGAGCATAAACGGATCGGAGAAGCAGGTCAGTCCAAAAAAAAAGAGAAAAAGCTGCAGAAAGAAGAGGGGAATCAGGCCAAATGAGAGGAGATCGCAGTTAGAAGGAGAGATTAAGATTAAGGAGAGAGAAAAGACATAAGGAGGGATGAAACACATTCCAAATGGGAGGGGCAAATAGGGAGGCAGATCAAGGAAAGCAGACGGAGGGATCAGACGAATTGGTGAAGGAGACGGAAGACGCGACTCAAGAGCCCAAACCAACAAAGTTAGGACGGGAGAGATAACGAGGCGCGCAGAAACGGGCGCACATATGGTGGCGGAGCGGCACGGCGTGATGAGAACAACGATCCCGCCCCCCACCACACGTGAGGAGAGCAGCCGCTGAAAGGCGCGCACGTGCCGAGCGCCATAACTGTAAATATGTTTAATAATGCACGACGAGCAGCGTGTTCGCCGGCGCCGCCATGTATATTTCAGCGGATCCGCTCGGCGGCCTCGTTTGTTTTCAAGGGCGGCGATGAAACTAGAAATCAGCCGTGGAGGCTTAAACCAGGAAGTAGGAAGGGAGGAGGGGGCGGAGTCACCTTGGGCGCTACATAGCGCCGCTAACGGAGACGCGGTGGAAATAAGCCCATAGTTGAGGAATGAAGGCGACCGCATCTGCAGGTGATGGTTCTGGGCGGGGCCGCGCAGATTTGGGTCGGGGGGGGGGGGGGGGTTTAAAAAGAGATGAACGGAGAGGCGAGCAAAAGGATGATCAGCAGAAAAAGGGAGGAAATCCATTCATACAGGAGGGATAGAGAAAGAATGAAGAGGATAGATGGAGAGCGGATCAAAGGGAAGATGAAAAGGAGGTCTGAGGATGAACTGAATGACAGGATTTTCCCCCCCGAAGGCTGCGCAGGAAATCGCAGATGCACGACGGAATCTGGCGGCGGGTGGGGCCGAGATTTCCACGGAGACAAATGCAAAACACCCCGCGTGTTTTATTAATCCACAAATCAGCAAAGACGCCGCGCGAGCGAGCGAGCTGCAGATTACTGCCGGTGTTAAACTCCACAATACGGGCCGGTGTTTGGCGGTGAACGAGTGGAGCGCCGCCACCGTTTATTGGGGATATTAATCAAAACCGGAGCGCCCGGCGAGGTGGGGGCAAGAGGAAAAATAAAGGAAGGAAAGGAAAACGGGGCGAGCTGAGGCGGTAATGAATCGGAGAGGAAACCCGATGAATGCTCGAGAACCAGGCGGTGTAATCTCGGCGCCTTGGTTCTGTCGACTACACGGACACACGCCGTCACCGGATTAGCCAGGAACACGCTCATTTTGTTTCAGGCCTTTAATAATCCAGACCGGGTCCATTCAGACCCGAGCGCTACCGCTCCTCCCACTGGCTCTTTAACCGATAACCCCCTGCTGCGCCCGATACACTGATTTTAGCTTTCATTCGAGTCGACCACCTTTAAAGAGGAAATCGGATTTATTTACCAATTTCCAGCAGGTAATTCCCTCGGCCCATTAGCAAATTAACTCCACTTAACCCCTATTTTGACTGTTATAATGTCCGCGTTATCTGAGCAATTGCTTCGTTTTGCATCCTGCCGTGACATAACAACAATCAGCATCTGCCCCATGCGGCGTTCCACAGACCCGGGAAGGCCGTCGTCGGGAAAATGGAACGTTGAAAGAGACGCCGCCAGGCCAGTGGGGCTGTTATGGTTACACATGGTGGCGAGATCAGTCCTGCGTGGACAATGAGCTTACTTGGTGGATTTCTGGCACCGCGAGCTATAAAACTGTTCCTTAGCATCTGCTAGCTGTCAATATCTGCCCAGAGGCAACGAGCTCGGGGGCAAGTTATGGCTAAAAAAGTGATTTTAAGGAAAATTACAAGTTGAAGTGAAAATAGCTCGCATTACTCTTTTTTTTTGCTGGAATGGCGGGAAAAGGCAGAGAAACTGGGAAAAGGGACGAGATCCAAGAACAAACAACAAATTTCACTGACCAAACATTCCCAGTGAAAACAAAAACATTTGCCCACGCACAGCAGAGGTAAAATCATAGCCGTTAGCGACGGACACTTAAGCTCTGCTTCACTCTCCCACACACACACACACACACACACACGTGAAGTTTATCGCACAACACGAAGCACAATAATGCGAAACGACCCCTCCCCCACCTCTGCTTCAGTGTTTGCCTGGGCCTGCATCTCGCCATCACCCACCTCTAGCCTGTTTGTTAGCCCCGACAGCTGTTGGAACACTTACAAGTGGGACACATCAAAGCACTTCTCTTTGTTCGCAGCCCACACAGGCACTCGCCCGTTACAGGCAAATATAACCAGAGTCAAAACAGAGTCAACCTCGTTTGCGATGACAACGCGGCCCTCCGCCGTCGGAATACAAAGTGCTCGTCATGCTAATTTTTCCTCTCCCCTCTTTCCAGAATTCTGCCGTCCACCAGTGACCGTTTCCTGTTGAAGAACCTGGTGTCCGGCGTGGACTACAACTTGTGCGTTCTGGCCATCTTCGACGACACGGTCACGTCACTGGCTGCGACCAAAGTCCTGGGCTGCGCGTCCTTCTCCACCAAGGACGTCTACCCAGCCTGTCGCTCTCTCCAGGCCCACTTCCTTGGGGGGACGCTGACCATCCTGGTCGGCGGCGTGGTCGTCGTCACCTTACTTGTGTTCACCGTTGCGCTAATGGTGCGCCACCGCGTTTGCAACCACGGCGATCACATGGCATGCCACAGCAGCAACACGGAAGCGGGAGGGGGGGCCTGCTGTCAAGGTGGAAGCACAGGAGGCGGGGACAAAGGCGGAACCAGCGGGTGCTACCAGTCCAACGGGTCCGGGAACATGATGATGGTGGTCTTGCCCAATGGCGTGCCTTCCAAGAGAGGAGGGGAGAAAACCAAGGACAAGGAGAAAGAGAAGGAAATGGGGGATTCTACTTCCTCTGTGCCTCCCAAACTCCCCCCAAAACCAAGGCCGAAGCCTAAAGTCAGCGTAGAGCAGTACCTCTCGACCGGCGGCTCGGCTTCGGCGGCGCCGGGGGCAGGAAGCGAGATGGCGCTGGTGGTGAGGCAAAGGAAGCTGGAGAAGGCGCCGCCATATTCCCTTGAAAGTGACAGAACTCCCCTCTATTACTTCCCTTCCCCTCCCTCTACGCTCCCCCGTCATTCCAACCCCAGAAGCCGTCCGAAGGCACGTTTGGAACGAGAGCTGACGAATCGTGCCAGCTTCTCTCTGGCGGCGCCCCTGAGGGACCCAGAGATGTTGGACTGGGGGGTCGCCAGGGGAAGGGACAAATGGAACTCTTCACAGGCTTATCAGAGCCCCTTATCCCCTCTGCGTCCCGCTTGCGGGATTGTCAGCAAAAGGAGGCATTCCCTGGACATGGGTTCCTCCGTTGCCCTAGCAACCGATGCCGCAACAACCGTCGCCAAGCGCTACGGGGCCGTCAACTATGCCAAGCGGCTGAGCGTGATCTGGACCAGGCGGAGCCAGTCGCTCCACGGAATGCTGGTGCAGTGCGCCTCCACCACCAGCACCACATCTTCCACCACGAGCGACGAGGCCGAGAACGGCGGGGGCTTCGGGGCTCGCGGCGAGCTGCAGCGCGGCTACATCCACGCTTACAACACCACCAACTCCAACTCCAACACCGGGAACGCGGCGGGCGTGAAGGACAGAGGGAGGGAGAAAGGAAAGGAGGGGAAAAGCGCCGATGACCTGGAGGAAAGCGTCGTGTAGACCGGTATCGGAGGAGCGGCGAATGGGCTCGAGCCGAGGAGGGCAAACGGGCGAACTCGAGAAGAACTGCTGCTGCGTGAGGACGAGGAAAGGAATGCTAATCAACGTAGCTTTGATTTGCACTCGCGGACGCCAATAAAAAAAGAAAAAAAAAGAAGAAAACTGGTGCCTGGAAGTGAGGTGAGAGTTTTTAAGAGTCTCCACTGTTGACCTGTGATGCGATGGTGGAAATGTAAGTGGAGAGTGGGAGAAATATGAAAGGGGGCAGGTTTAAAGTGGTCTTTTAGGACTTACAGCTGATTTTCAGTTTAAAAAAAAAAAAGATGAAAAAGCTGCAGCTTCCAAGTCAAAAAGGAAGAGGAGCAGAGTGGATTGGGAAGGCAGGACGTGGGAGCGGGAACAGGTAGATCCCAACTGCATCCCACCCAATGGGTGTCTCCCATTATCAAACTTCTCCGAAACACAATGAATGTGACTTTTCCGCGTCCCCTGTGGTCCCGCAACGATCCCGAGCAGGGCGCATCGGACATGATCAATCGATGGGAGCTGGGAAACAGCGAGCGGAGCCCAGACGTTATTAAAAGTCAGACCACGGGATTACAGCGGAGTCGATGCGGATCAGAGGACGGACCGGACGAAGGCCTCGGACGCAACGGGTGTACATTTACCACAGACAAGCGCATCCCGGAACGAATGACGCTAGCGGATGCAGAAGCGTGCATGCAGCGATTGATCAGGGACAGGATGTGTGTGTGTGTGTGTGTGTGGTGTGTGTGTGTGTGTGTGTGTGTGTGTGTGTGTGTGTGTAAACGTTTGTGGTTGCCCCACCAGTCAGTCAACTCCATCTGTGTTCGGCTCGCGCTTTCTGGACATACTGTAAACTGAATAATGGGAGAAACCGCATCTATTTTCAGAGATTTCAGGGTGGGAAACCTGCAAATGCTCCACAGCGATCGGGATGAGCAGCGGTTTTCCTGGGAATCAGACTTTGTTGTGACTCGGATTTGCTTTAAATCCAGAATCTGAATGTTTTAGAGCGCCTGGCGTTGCTACCCGATGGAAGCCCGAACTTCTATCCTGGGGGGGGGGGGGGGGGGCAGAGAAAACTTGAACGCAAATATATAGTATATATACATATATTATATATAAAAAAAATGTTAGCGTCTCATCATGTGTTTACTGTTTGTTTCTTTTAATTTTTCTGGAGGCTGATGTTAGAAGCAGATGTGAAACCTGTTCTTCGTTTCCCAGCAAAAAACAAAAAACAAAAAAGCGGATGGTAATGAGGCGCAGAAACTTAGATCAATGCAAATACGGAAATAAACAAACAAACAAGAGCGGCCCAAAGCTGACCGGTTTCACAAGGACGACTTGATTGCTGTTGTTTCCTTTCTGTTTCTGTTCATTTTTGCCAAAGTCAGTATTGTTCTTTGAACTTGATATACTAATAAAAAAAATAAAAACTCAACACGGAACAGAGACGGACTCCAGAATCGTGTGTCCTCTTTGTCTGGTTCCAGAACCTTTTATAAGGTTCCGCCAACAAGCAGACCAGAGCTGCTACGGATGGATGGACGTTGTTGGGCTACAATAGATGGGATGATTAGCGTTTGTTTTCCTGGATAAAGATGCTTAACCAGCAGAGGGAAGAGGCTAATAAGAGGTGCGCGGTTTAAATAAAGGAGCAACGTTTTCACCAGAAGGATCAGCGCTAACGGAAGAGAAGCGATTCCATGTGGCGAACAATCGGAAGGGAGCTGCAGTAACGATAGAGAGACGGAATAAGTAAAAAGCTGTCATATTAATAGAGCTGCTCATTATCAGCCACATCTGCAGGTTGAATGAGAAGAGGCCTTTCACCGCTACCTGCGGCGGCGTTAAAGACCGAATTTGTAGCAAGATAAAGACGCGCGCTGGCAGCGGTTTGAACCTGAACGCGGCTAATTAGAACTTCTAAAAATACCGAGAACAATGCTGAAATCGTTCCCTCCGTTCCTCCTCCTCACGTTCGGGCCTCGCCTCCGGTTTTCATCGCAGCGGATGCACCAATTAAGAGACCAGAACCGGGCCATGGGATGGCGATCGGGACAACATATTGGGGGGGTTTGTCCCCGCGGACGGCTAACGAGAGTCCAGGTAGACGCTCCACGCCCGCGAGTGCTAACTGGCAAACACCAGACGTGTGAACGAGGAGAGCAGGAGTGGGAGAACAGGAGAAAGGTCAGGAGGGAGGACAGCAGAGGACACTTGCTGCCTTCAAGGACAGCACAGCAGATCTGGCGTAGCGGCCGAGACATGTCTCAGCGGCCGAGACATGTCTCAGCATACATTAGTCTCCAAACACTCGCTCGCTAAACCGTCTGACAGGTGGTCTTAAAGCAGCGCACGAGTGTGTGTTGGGGGTCATGAATGGAGGGTTTATGTATTCAGGTGTGGTCACCAGACACTACCTGAGGATAAGAGTGGGTGGGTGTGTGTGTGTGTGTGTGTGTGTGTGTGTGTGTGTGAGGGGTGACTAGACAGATCAAAAGGCAATTTGTTTTAAAACTTTGAAGTGACCACAGTGAGAGCAGGACAGTCAGTACTGCCGTCGACCTTAAGAGACACTGTGTGTGTGTGTGTGTGTGTGTGTGAGAGTGTGTGTGTGGATGCTTCAGTGTGGAGAACACGACCCCCCCCCCCCGCTGCTTTCCCTGCCAAAGGCGAAGCATTGGCCTGATTTGACCGTCGAAAAGGAGGATAAATGCTGAATAAAAAGGCAAGGAAACTCGTGCGCAGACAAACGTGCGCGAGCGCCGGGACGACCTCGCGTCCTCGCCGTGCTCCTCGTCTGACATTTGCAGTTATGATCAAGGTATGATGCATCTCTCCGCAGTCTGCTCAGAAACGATGAGTCAGGGCGAACTGGGACTCCTCTGCTGGGAACCAGTGAGTCCGGACCAGCAGCTCACCTGCAGGTTTAGAGGAGGAACGGTGGACGGAACCGCTACCTTGGCAACGGTAAAGTCTAAAATTATTAGCCGAGCTGTTGTGATTAACTCCTCAAAGTGGTGCGCCGGGTAAAATAAGGAAGGGAACAAGCTGCAGCTCGGAGATACGATCCCCCGGTTCTTTAAAAACATGACTCAGCTTCCAGAATCAGGCCGGGAACTGACGGTGTAGCTCCAACCACAGCGGGGGGCATTCCCAGGCCACCGGATCCACTTATTAAGAGTTTTCATGAGTCCGAAGTTGACACGAGTGTCAAATTAGATGTCCGTGTTTGCCATTTTTACCCGTTAGCCTCGACATTAGCTGCTGAATCCTCAGTGTACGATAACAAAGGAGCCTGCGGGAGGGCCGCCGCGGCTCCCATTTGAGCGGCGACCCGGGTCCTCGCAGGTGTGAGGCGCCGCTGGAGTACGAGATACTTAAGTCAGCGAGTGCCCTTTACGGAGGCCGGAGGAAACCAGGCCAGCGCGACCTCGGGGCCGCCTCAACAGCTCATTAATCTCAGCATATTACTCCGTCTCGAGCTACCCGGCGCTACACCACGGCGACCGGCGTTGGCCCCGACAACCGTGTTCCGTTGGGTAAATAAAAACACCCCCAATTAGCGTTTGGCCGAACAGGAAGGCAGCAAAGACGGAAATGAAGCGAGATTATAAAAAAAAGAGATTGATTGGGTATAAGAGGATGGATGAGGCAGAGCGAGCAGGGGCATGACGGGAGCGATCGATGGCGGCGGCGAGGACGGGCGCTACGGCAGCTCCATCTGAATTACAGCGTGTGAGAAGCGCAGACTGACGGACGAGCAGACGCCACCATTAAGATCGAAGGGTAAACACGCGGGAATCTGGAGCTCCGAGTGCGTCCAAACCTATTACATTTCCATCCTGGAGACATTAAAGATGCGTCCGGCCCGGAGCGCTGCTCCGCTCTTGGTGGCGTTTGCTCACACGGCGTTGGCTTCACGCGTGGTTTCCTTTCATTTCACCTCTCTCATCCTCTCGCCGCAGTCTCTCATTTCGGCTTCCGTCTAATTTGCTCCCCCTCACCTACGCTGCACTTTCCCCTCATCATCTTCTCCCACTGAGCTCATCCTCAGGAAGTAGCTCTGAAAAAACGCCTCGACTGGAGCCGGACCGACAATGTCCACGTCTGCGAATCGCCGTCAGGCTGCCGCCGTTTTTAAAGGATGCGGGGACGAGGGAACGCGCCACACGTGATTGTTCCTGAATTATAAATAATATCCTGTCTGCATCAGAGTGAGCCGGTTTCAGCTCCTGAGACGCCATTTTGTGCCAAAACGCTAGCCTGACATCTTTAGCGCTAGCATGTTGAGGGATGTGAACCTCCGTCTTCATATCTCTGCCAACTGTCCCGCTGCGGCTCTATAAGTGGGTTTCAGCTTCACTCCGATATGCCCTCGCTCTCCTGGCCTCCCGACGAACCAGTGGGCGAAAGGCCAGCTTTGTTTTCCTTTGACTCCACTCTGACGGGCCTGAACAACAAGAGAGCTAAACGAGGTTAAGGAGCTCCGAGAAGCTGAAAGAAGGGCGGGAAGAGGTGATCGTGGGGTCCTGGTGCCCTGAGCTGCAGACACCAGTGACGAGGGATCGTCCCCAGCACCATATCAAACTCCTCGAGAGTGAATGTCAACGGAGGCTCCAGAGCTTCCGTAAGGTTTCCCCCACTCAGCTCAGGGCTCCGACCTTGGAGCACTTCCACCAGTTCCAGAGTACCACTTCAAGAAAACTCTTTTTCTCTTCCTCCCTCCCATCCGGAGAGCTGAAGGCTGGACGGGGATTCATTTGCCACCCATGTGGGAGTGGGGGGGTTGGGATTGGCATCTTATCCGTCTTCCTTTCCCAGCCTTCGGCTCCGGACCCGTGAATCTACTGATGAGACTCCAGGAGGATTTCCACATGTTTCAGGGCTGAGTGGCAGGAGCGTCTTTGTCCGTGAACTCTAAATTTTCCTCTCTGCTCTACCCCCCCCCCCCCCAGCTGTTATCCTCTGCCCCCCGTGTTTACTCCACTTTCCCGTCTATCCTGTTTCCATCACGCCGCCGGTGTTGCTCTGGGCGGCTGCAGTCGTTTAACTGCCCCGACCCCTCTGACCCCAGACTTCCCTCGTTTAACTGGTGTCCAGAACTGGGGGAAGAGCGTCGCTCGGCCGACAGCTCTCTCTCTCTCGCTCTCTCTCTCTCTCCCTCCCTCCCCGTGGATGTTGCTATAATTCCTCCCCCTCCTGCTCTCCATCCCGCTCTCCTGCGACGCCTCAGATGTCCTTTTCTCGCCGCTGCAGGCCGTCCTCTGCTCATCATTACCTCTCTTAACGTCCCGCCCACTGTCCATCGCTTCCCCGCTTCTCTCCCAGAGAACGAAATGAAAGGGGCCCCGGCTGCCCTCTTCATCATTTTTCACTCCTCGCCCCCCCCACTCGCCGTCCTTCACACGGCGATGCTGCCACCTACTCCTTCCACTCATCATCCCAGCGGGGCTCCCGTCAGACTCCTGATCAGAAGGAGGCAGCGAAAAAAATTTAAACTCTTCTCATCTCGAGGTGCTTTGAGGGCTCTGGGTCTGACGGAGCGCTGGGAGATCTGTGCGCGTGCACGTGGGCCGTGCGAAGACAAAGCCAGACAGTTGCGGTGGGGTGTCATCTTTCAGGCTTACATCCAGCCGGCAAGTAACGGAACAAAGACCGAAGAGGCAGAAGAGGAGCGGCGATCAAAGACGATGATTGCGAATGGTGTTTACGTGTTTGCGCACGCTCGCCGTTGCTCACAGATGGAATACACAAGCGGCTCACGTCAGCCTTCCCACGGAAAAACAGGCTGGATGCAAACCTCACTGGAGGGGCTCGACATAAAAGCTCCGCTTCGCGTGCGGGCCGATAACCGCTGGCGTCCCCGATTTAGCTGCAGACCTCCCGCCGTAAACGGGGTTCCCAGCGTTCCAGACGGAACGTCCGGAGCGTATCTGGGTTTGAGCTCCAAAACAAAAGGGTCGTTTAGAATCTCGGCGGAGTCGTAATTAGGACAAACTGCTGAGAGAGAAGCTCCGGCAGCTCCTCGGCCGGCGACAGCGGTCGCTAACGGCCAAAGCGTGGGACGCCATTATGATTAAAGGTGTCCAGCGTCTCGCTGCTGGCGGATATTTGGGTCCTGGCTGTGTTGTTTTTCTCCGCTTAATCACCCTTTGGAAACAATTGGAAATTCATCCCGGCGGCTGCAGAGGAGCTAACATTTCTTGATCTTAAGCACCGCCTCACGGACGGAATGAGAGGCGAGAAAGGTTGCGAGGGCGGCGGTCCTCAGCACGACTGGGTCGGTCTTAGCCAGGAGTGTGTGTTGCATCCTGGTGCATCCGGGAGAACCGGAGAACGGCTCCACAAGACGCGCTCATCTGTGCATCTTAAGCTGCAGGTTAGCTCGCGGTTGCTCCAGATTAATGCCGCCGCCGCTCCGTGGGTAACGGCGCGGGGATCCCGGAGAAAATGAGTCATTTCCGGGAACGACGGCGCACACAAACACGTCAGAGGCATGAAGCCGCTTCCCAGCTACGTGTTATTTCCATTATCCAAGCGGGATCTAAAATTAGCACAATATTACAGTCAATCAGACGTTTGGAGGCAACAGAACGTGATGCTAATTAGCTACTTATTGCTCGTCGCTGCTGGTGGGCAACAAGTGGCGGTTGGCTCTCCCGCTGTTGCTCCAGTTCTAGAGGAAGTTGGGAAACGTCGATCAACTAAACTGAAACGGGAAGGGGGGGACAAAAGGAAGCAAAGCCGCGTTTGTGCAACCTGCCGAACGACAAACAAGACCGCCGACGTGAGTCACGGCGTGACGGATCTGTCAGCAGTAGTCTTAAAACCACGGCATCGTATTAGGGAAAAAAGGTACTTTTAAAAGGAAAAACTGGGAGCGGACGTTCCCGGCGGGAACGGAGCGCAGAAATAATGCTCGAGAAAAGTAAGAATCCATGAATAAATGATATCTGGAGAGCGCGAGGGGAAGAACGTCACCGCCAGGAGAAAAAGGAAAACAAGTAAACAAGAACGGCAGGTTGACGGTTTAATTCGGCAGCCGTTTATCGACGACCCAGAGAGTGTTTTTAATAGGAGAGACCTGCTGCTCCCGTCTCATTACACCGGCTCCTCCTCCTGAGGACAACGCCGCTTCAGAGCAACACACGGGGCAGGAAGCAGGGCGCCGCCGGGGACGTTCTCAGCCCATCGACGCCATCCCGGAACGTCGGAACATGAACAGCAGCTTTCCAAACAATGGGAACGGGAGGTGGATCTGAACCAGAACAGCATCGACCTGTGGACCTCGCGGATGGGGGGGGGGGGGGACGCCGATGGCGGTTGGGGTGTTACTTGAAGTCCAGGCGGCAGTATTTCCATCCCGCTCTCCTGAGCTGGAAAGAGTTTTGTTGTCTGGGCAACAACGAGCGCGAGGCCCTGAAAGCACCGCCGACTTAAAAGCCGGACAAATCTCTTTATTCTCTCGCACACAGATGACAACAAAGAGCTGAAAACCAACATTTCACAGCTCAAATCGCCGACACCTTTTCTGTCCAAACACCCCCCCGCTTGAATTTCAACTGTTGCACAAATAGGGATTTATCCCGTCTTACAGATAAGGAAATGCCATTTTTCCTTCAGATGTGTCGTCCATCCATCTTCCGTTTCCCTCCTACTGAGCACGGCTGAGTTTTTTCGCCTCCCTGTTTTTCCCTGAGACGGAGGACAACTCTGAAGAAGCGGAACGTTGCCCAGGAGATGAGGAGGAGAGATTCTCTTCTTTTAATTGACCATTAACGAATCCAGACATTAGCCGATGCAAACACCTGGCTAACGGAGCCGTAATTAAACTCATTAGAATCAGATCGCAGACAAAAACATAATGAAATCCCCCAAACTAATTTCTCACCGTCGCCTCATCCCTCCCGGATTTGAAATCAATCACTCCTAATGGCCTCTCCTTGTCTGCTCTCTTCCTTTTCTTGCCTTTTCCAGAGATGAACGGTAGATTTGAGTCACTTTGTAAAGTTAAAAGCTAAATATAGATGCCTGGATGTTAAATGAAACGTTAACATGAAGCTTTTCAAAGCGAAGGCTGACATTTTACGCCATTAAAATCATGTTGGGCACAATTTTCCGAACCAATTACTTAATGTTCTACTTCAGCACCTCTTTAGGTTGAAGCTAAGTGCTAGCATAGCTTCGCTGAAAAAGGGAAAAATTTGTCTAATTGGGTGTGGAATGTACAGAAAAATGGGTTCTGCTGAGGTCCCCCACCTGTGTGCGTGTGTGTGTGTGGGGGGGGTTCCAGTTCTTAGCTACACAACCAGAGTGAACTTGTCTCCAGTTTGCCTGTTAGCGATGATTCAGCGTCGCCCACAGGCTTAGCATTCCCCCCACAAAATAAAAAATCCAATAAATAAAAAGTAAAACTTCATCCCTTCATACAAGCCTCTGCCAAAATGGTGCCGCCGCTTCCTCTCCAGCCGCCTCCTGTGACCTTGGAGGAAGCCGCGTGTAGTAAAACCGCTCTTTGATGGCGTGGAGAACAGACTGCTGCCGGTTCGTCCACCCGCAGCAGCGCCGTTGCAGACGACGCAAAAATAAACGCAGCGCGGGCTTGGAGGAGTTTCGATTTTGGGGGGGGGGGTGATATCAAAGTTTCTCCTTTCCGTATGTGCGTTGGAGAGCCGTCACGACCGCCTTGTGAGCACTTTCTCGCTCCCATTAAGTGGCGCCTGCAGCGCCGCCCTGAAGCCAGACTTTGCATAATAACCATCAAATTGGTGTAACAGCAGGGAAATATTATCTGTATTATGCCGGTATTAACGTGAAACACTTCCATGAGAGGAATAATCCGGCCTCCAGCGACCTGAGTGCAGGTTCTGGATGTACGGCGTTGGGTTTGGGCCGAAAGAATTCCCTCGTCCAGCCGATGAACATCAGCTTTCCCCGTGTTGCTGCTTTCGAGGCTTTGACAAGGCCGTTTGGAAACATCTCAATCGGAGATAAAAGCACCTCAGAGATTCCAGGCGTGCCCTTTGCTTGGAGCTGTGTCCGGGTCCAAAGGCAGCTCGTTCTACCTCATGACATTAATCAGTCAATTCTCACCATGTTTTCAGAACCAAGTCAGAACGGGAGATTTTTCACTGCAGCTTTCAGGAGACGCACCGTAGAACCGCGTTAGCTTCAGCAGAGAAGGAAAGCTCGTTAGATTTTCCATTACACAAGTGCGGAATGACATCAGGTGACTCTGGGGACCCGGAATGGTTGGGATATTGGGCCACCGGATGCTGCCCCAGAAGCAGTCGGCCAAGTTATGAACTAACCGGCAGGAGTCATTAAGGTGCACGGCGGCTCCCCGTAGAAATACCCCCCCCCCCCCCCGCCGCTTTCACACCTTTTTTTATCTGCAATATGTGGAAAAATGGATGCGTTGGCAGGTGCGGCGGCGGCGTTTTCGCCGTGCATAACCATAAACCGGAGCGGCACTCAACATTACCCTCAAAATGAACTGTGGACAAGCATTTAATTCACTTCGAATGCGGCCGGAATAATCAGGCGACCAGCCGGTTGAAAGCCATCGAGTTCCATGTTCCATTACACCCGTGCAATTAGAATTACAGTAAAAAGCCGGAGGAATGGAGGCGGCGGCGCGGATACGCGGCAAAAGCCCACAGATCACTCCAGGGACGCTAAGCTAGCAGGGCGACAACTTTAATAAGAACAATGGAAATGGGGGCAACAACATCACAGCTCAACCTCCACATGGAGACCAGCCGGCGCCGCCCCCCGTCTCGCATGCAGATGGCGATGTGGCGGGTTTTTATGCTTGACTAACGGGCGATTAAAGCCCAAACCTCTGTGATATCGGTTAACCGGCGTGCAGATCGACCCTTAATTACAAACTCCCGTTTCTCCCTGGACCCTAACAAGCGGCTCGATCTCGATATTCACACCGCGTTTACCGGTCGACACCCTCCTCTGCCCAGCAGCGCCACCGGACCACCCGTCTCTGCAGCCCCGTCGCCTTTAGCCCTTAAAACCAGACCAATAAATAGGGAGGAATGCTCCCTCCTGATGGAGTCAATTAAAACGGGCTCCGATCCCAGCGCGGTGGCTGGGTCTGGATGGGAGTCGCTACCCTTTTGAATTAAGCCGCAGCCTCTGCTGACCACTTCCTGACATTTAAAAGGTGCGACACTGGGAATTCTCCGTCTTTTGTCTGCAGTATTCCTGAGTGTTTCATCCACTTGGTGCGACGGCGGCTTCCCCGGAGGGCGCATTACTCTCCTCGGCTAATCAGATTTCACCCCGTATGCAAGGTCAACGCGGTCTCCAACTGGCCGCCGCTCCAGACTGTGAAGACATCCGGACTGTCGACCTGGTGGAACCTCAATATTAGGCGGGATAACAGACAGGGAGGAGGGAAAAATGGAGGGAACGAGAGGAAAAGATGAGATCTCACGATGAAGTGAGACAGGATTGAACCATGAGATGAAGCGGCTCCACGATAACATATCTTCCACTTTGAAGTGCACCCCCCCCCCCCCCCAACCTCCACCTCCATCCGGTTTCACTGGTTTAATCCCGATTACGGCTCCCAAACCCAGTCGACACCATCCGGCTTTGTCCCGGATCCGAGGCGTGACGTTGATTCTGACTGAACGCATCCGTCTTCTGTCATCTCGCCGCCTGTAAGACGGTGTTTCAGTGACTCGGGCGTCTTTGCTGCGCCGGAGCCAAAGATTAGGCTAAGAGGCGCTTTAAGGCGCTAAATCACGCTCACGTGCGGATGCGCGCCGTGCGACGGATGGAGGACGGAGTTTTCCCTAAGTCAGCGTGTTTAGCGCTCTTAATAAGGGACCCAGATGTGAAAACGGAGATTCTCTCTTGAACTGCGCAGGTTCTACAAAGAACGACGAGAAAAATAACCTTAAAGCCGCCGTTTCAAATTCCGATAGCAAATTCCTGTTCACGCGGGGCTCCGCCTCTTCCATATCCTTAGATTAGCCGGATGGAAGACCCGGAAAGGCTTTCAAGGCTTCAGATTGAGGAACTTTTAACAACACATTTGGCGTTCATGCACGAGTGCGCCCGTCTTCCGCCTTTCTCGCGCAATCCATTCAGCCTTCGCCCTTCCAGACTTTTGCTAAATAAATTAGCGTCCGTTCCAAACCTCCAACCATGCGTGACGATGCGCGCGCTCAAATACAAACACGCTGGGTTTGCACGCACGTGCGCTCCCCGGTAATTACAAGGCTGCTGGTGTGATAACGCGGCGTGCGAGCGACGGTTGAAGGTGTGAAATGGAGGAGCCCGGCGATGCGCAGGTCTGAAACATCGGAACGCGTTTGGCGCCGCCGACTCCTGAAAGAAAAACCACAGACTCGGCCGGCGAGATCAATGAATCAGCGTCCCGAATTAATTTTCCTCAAGTCTTTGACTCGACACTCTAAAGATTCCGCGGTGTGTCATTACGGACTCCGTTCGAGGATGATGAACCCTGAAAAGCCATTTGTCACGATGGCGGCTGTGAGGGGGATTCAGGAAATTTAAAAACGCAACTCAAGCGACTTCGCTCACGTTCCACTTCGTGAGCCTCTCTCGTCACAGCTGAATTTAACGGAGCGATGGTGTAAAAGAGAAAAAACAACCACGAAACGCGTTTCAAAAGGCAGAATCTGCCGTGGAAGGAGCAGTAAGCCGTCGCTAAGCTAAGCTAATCTAGCTTTGACGCCCAACAACGAGGGAGGAAATCAAGACTTCACCTGTAAGCTGAGAAACAGGAAGAAGGTTTGCTGAGTGGGCTGATGAAGAGGTAGAGGAGCACAGAAGGCAGGGAAAAATAGCACTTTGTGGGAAGACAGCAAACAGGGAGTACACGATCAAAGATTTAGACATGACAGGTGCTGAGATAACAGTGCCTGTCCAGACAGATGTGTACACAACTGCTTCCTGTCAGAGGTGAACAAACACGCCTGCGCTCCTCACACAGGCAGCAAATACTCCGAAGGGATTCGGCAACTCGAACCTCGGCTGTCTCCCTCCTGTAGAGCAGCCTAGCTTAATGAGACAACCTGCCAAGTGGCATGGCATCTCTCTCCACATAACCTTAATTCAGTTAAAAGAAAAGAGGAATGGTTGGGATCATGGCCATTAGATCAAAGCAAAAGATCACAGAACTCTGGACGCTGCGTTGCGGGGACCATCAGTCGGGCTCCGGTAGCACAACGGTGACGTTTCCCTGCCTTGAAAGAGAAATGTATTTTTCCAGCTCGTTTATGCTCATCTGTGCACCATTTTAATTTAGTAAGCTAATTTTGTTAGCGCTTAGCATTATACAACACCAACAGGTCCATATATGGCAGCAAAATGTAAATTTCTTTAAATTAACCCAACTCAAGCTACTGGAAATGCCAGGGTGGGATGATGGAGCGGTTACAGCGGTAATAACCTGACAAACACCAGTCGGAGGAGGTCAAATCCCGCTCAAGCCTACGCTGGGAAGCAGCCTCTGAAGTGGTGGGAAAAGGAATGGAAATATTCTTCAAAGGGTCTCCGGACGAGCCTCGCAGCCTGGGAGCGCCTGTGACGCCAACAGGAGCTGCAGGGGCGGAGCTGGAAGCACCTGAGCTGAACCCGGCTGGCGCGACTCCGTAAACAAACCGGAAGCTGTCTCGGGATCCGTCTCCTCTCTAATTTGTTGGGAGTGAAAGACACTCGCGGCGCTCGCTCGGCCGGCGGCGGCTCGCTTGTCACTTTCTGTTAAACTTTCCCCGTCTTTCCTGCCCTTTTGCCATTTTCCCTCCCGCTCTCCCGTCCAGCCTTCCTTTACCTTTCTGCCACGGTTGTTGTTTCCTGTCCATCACCCCCCCCCCCCTTTTCATTCTGCTCCTGGATTCGTGACATTTTGCCGCCTCTGAGTCGCGGCTCATTCGTTCCCTGTAAAAATAACCAGAGCCGAGAAGGCGGGGAGAACGGCGCTCCGAACACAGTAGAATGCTGCTATATTTTTATTTTCCCGTTTTATTAACGTCGTCTGAAACTGGAAGCCAGCTGCGTTGGACCGCAGAAAGGTCATCAGGGAGAGACTCGCATGAATCAGGATGGGGGGGGGATTTCTATGAAAAGCCCCGAAGCCGTTTGGGTTGAAAACCATTCACTGTTGTAGGTTGATGTCAAAACTTTTGTCCTCCGTTCCCTTCAAATCAGATTAGCGCGCTCGCTAATAGAACGCGGAGCGGCTGGTTCCTCCGGGTGGCCTCAAATGGAGCGGGAACGCACTTAGTCGGCTTCCCGGAACACATTTACGCTGCATTCAACATCCAGGACCCGCTGAAGGTGAGGCAACCTCAAACGCCCCCTCCCTCCCCCCCCCCCCCCAGTCCTGAGGAACAGAAATGACCACGTCTGCTTCAAGAGCCAATTTGGAAATAAGAGCCGAGCCGGCCCGATTTTCCATTTCACCTCAGTAGGAGTTCAAAGGAGACGGATCACTTTGATGGAATCATCTCCTCTGATACTAATCTGGCTAAAGGCAGGAAACGTGACCGCTGACGAGCAAACCTATTCAGTAATTTCCTCTCATAAACACGTCCAGCGGACCAGTCGTGCACCGGCGTGCACGGAGACAGAGGCAGCAGCGGCAGACGGGCTGCTTTCCCGTTTCACGGCGCGGAACCGTCCGAGAGCAGGATTTACGCAGGAAATCAAGTGGAACAAATGGAAAACAACTGGACTTGGGTGCCGGATCTCAACAGGGCGACACCTGAAAACCCAACCTCACCTGTGGCGCCGTCACCTGTGTGTTCGGAACACACAAAAAGGCCCGTGAAGCCTGGGAGGGGCCGAAATGTATAAATCCCACTTATCCGGCACCGACACCACCCGTTGATTTAATTAACAGAGCCTCATTTGGCGCTCTGTGTGTGTGTGTGTGTGTGTGTGTGTGTGTGTGTGTGTGTGTGTGTGTGTATTCTGTTTGTTTGAACCTTCAGTGCCGAGCACACAGGCAGGAGGTGCTGTGAGGTTACACAACTCGACCCTGCGGTCACATATGGACACAAATAGGATGAGAAGGCCGGCGCCGTGCACTGTGCAGCTGAGCGGCGTGGACCTTGAATAAGCCGTTCTCCACCGCCGCTCCGATTGTTAACCGCACGGCACCGCTAACCGCGCTGGACTGCTTTGAAATGGGCTCCCGGAGCCTTTTAACACCATCCGGGTCCATCGGGAAGAGAGAAGCAGATAAAGGCGACGCAGACACGCGGAGGAGCTTCCTACCTTGACCCCTCGGATCCTGAACTCGGCCAGGGCTCGGCTCATCTTGGAGGACGCCGTCTGCAGGTCCTTCCCGCTGGCGATGACTTTGACCAGCAGGGAGTCGTAATGAGGGGAGATCACGGCCCCCTGGAAGGCCGAGGCGCTGTCCAGACGGATGCCCATGCCCTCGCCGCTTCGGAACACCTGACGGGAGAGAGGACGGGCTCATTAGATGGCGGGATGATTAAGAAAGCAGCATTTTAAAGACTTTTCTGTGCTTGACTGTGGGGTGAATTCACACTTTAGTTGGGGACATTTATGTCACCCTCCACAAAAAAGAGATTTCGAAAACATTCTTTATTGCACTTTAATCCGTCGGCAAATCCATGAATTTGGCACCTTGGGTCCAGATCGTGCATGGATCACTAATTGGCATTGGCGGAAGGCGGCGGAACGTATCCGTCACGAGCCGCCGTCAGAGTAACCTGCTCTGGGGAGGCGACGACAGACGGATGAGAGGGGCGAAAACGCAGATCTGAGGGGGGGGTGAGTCAGAAACGCTTGGCTCGAGAGCAGAGAGGCGAAGACGAGAGCCAAGACCGTCCAACGCCGCAACATACGCGGCCCCTCGAGGCCCCGAAGGGACGAGACGGGGAGAAATTCTAACAATGCTGGGCCTCGCCGGTGATACGCAGCTAGTATTTCCAGACGGGCCGCCGACGTTCGTGCACCAGAATATTTGTTTGACGCCATCTGCAGCGTTTGTTCAGGGTATTTCTCCTGCACGACAAAGTGGAAGACCGTCGACAAGGCTGTTAATGGGGGGGGGGGCGGGGGGGGGCACCGCGACAGCTGTACAATAATACGTGTTCGCCGCACAAAAGCCTCAATTTGCAGGTTGTGGTTTTCATACAATAATAAAAGAACACGTCAGACTCCCCGTTGGTTTCTGACAGCGCCGCGTTACTTTAAATGTCACAGGCTACATCGAACACACGAAAGTCAGAAAGCGCGAATTAGGCCCGCGATTACGATCCTCGCGTTTATGCTTCTGTCAGACTTTTAACAGCTTTTCTTCCAGCGAGGCTTGAAGGAATAATTGGCTGCGTGTCGACTGGTGCTTGTAGCCGAGCAGCGCCGCTGCCGACGCCGCGCTGGAGCGCACAGCGACGGTTCAGGAGTAGCGGGGCAGCTACGTAGGCTGTGGGCTAGCATCAGTGATACGTTTGGGTGGTAACCAGACTCCATCCACACGGGGCAGTCTGTGTTTTAACGTTGCCATTTAGGAACAATAAAGTTTGTCTTCAAAACTTGGAGCAGCATTTGGCATCCGACTGTGTGCGAAAAGGCTAAATGCGGCCTTAAAATGTGTGCCAATTGGTTTCAATTCCGATCAATAAGAGAGACAATGATGCGTTTTTAATGAGCCTCATTTGTGCGGCGCTGGTGCACTTTCTCCTCCTCGGACCTGAAGCCTCTGCTGAGCACAACACGCCTCCAGGAACGTCTGTTGACTCCTACCGTCGTCATGCCTACCAGGACTGCAGACAAACCGGGCCAGGCGTTTACACCGGAGCGACGCGGCCGTCGGTGTCGGACGCCGTGACGGATAATAGCCGACCGAGCCTCCCCGGAAAATTATTTAATATCAAACGGCTCTGAGGCCGTTCTGGGCTTGGGTTTAATCACGGGAACAAGCTGATGGAGCGCCGGTGCTCGCTGCAAACGCTCCACTTTATAGAAGAAACAGCAGCGGTAGGGAGAGTTTAATCCAGCCCTCTCCCACTTATATCAGGGATTAATCAAACTTGCAGTGGAAGAGATGTTGCTGCTCACACACGCGCGTGCACGAGGCCATCTTGGACTGGAAGTCGGAAAATTGGAGCAGAGGTTTGCGGCGATAACAGATTTAATCCAAGATGTGGCAACACCATGGAGTCCTGAAAGGCCAAAAGGTCAACAGAATCTTGTTGGGATGTTTCCCACCACTCGTTAGCATGCGCGATAGCCTCCGCACATTCGCTCGGGCGGTACCGCTCCGCTAATGAGGGATAACGCGAGTTTATGCTGTATTAATTTCAGCTTCAAGGCACATATAGATACACGATAAAGGGCGCCGGAGCCAAGGTCCCTCTGAGGCGCCGCTTTGTCCGAGAAGCTGCAGCCAGATGGCAAAATAGAAAGAAACCGAGCGGGCTGCATGGAATTAAAAGCCAAGTGTGGCGTTAATAATTTAAGTCAAGGTGTCGGCGTCTTTCAGCCGAGGGCGCAGCGTAACAAGAAAACCTGCTCCCTGCGCTCTGGCGCCGCAGTCTCCATCCACAAATACTTCCTGAATTGTGCCGGGACACCTTTGCTGCCGATGAATGACGCACAAAGGCATCGAGTTGGGCTGAGAAATCTGAAAATATGCGCAGCACTTTGGACCCCTGGTGCTCTAAACACCGACTCCTCTTTCTTTAATAAGCCTTTATTAAAAATAACAGCCCTGGTCTCTGTGGATCAGCGCTAACAAAACTCCATATTATCGCTGTGTTTGTGTTGATTTACTCCATTTTAGCAGGTTGCCTTGGAAGTTCTGATTTAACGGACTCTTACAAATGCAGTTTGAAGCAGTGTTTCATAACTGTGCACGTGTTGCAGCACAAACATCATCTGATGGCAGCACGAGGAGCAACGTCTTAAAAGCTGGTCTCTCAGCTACATCCAGCCCAGGAGGCTTTAGCCAATTAGCAAATGCTAATCTCTGCTGCATTTTGTGGCAACTTCAGCACTTCCGACAAATTTGTATTTGAATCCCAACAAACACACACACAAAGTTACCTCACACCAGATTACATGTTGGCTTTAATAGCACGGTTTAGGAATACAGCTAGCTAGCAGGTTCCTGTAATCTTTAAGGCCTCTGGGGTGTCAATCTTAAGAGGCTGGCATGTCTACTCAACACCGAGGTTGATTCTGATGTTGACATGTGTATAAAATGATTCATCAAAATCCTGGGGGGGGGGGGGGGGGGGTATTTGCATTTTTGCATTGATCAAGCAGCCTTATAATTCATCAGAGATGCATCCAGTCACCCCAGTTTGATATACGACCACAATTACTGTTCTCGCTGGCGTCAGAGATACTTTATATGCAACGTTATTCATCTGATGTCTCAGCATTGAGATTTTCAGATTGAGTTTAGCAGATAATCTTTTATTTACACGCCCAGCGGACCCTCGCCGACGCGGGTGTACGCGCCGATCTGTGATCTTGTTTCTGGGGTGAGAAACTGGAGGGCATTCAGGCTCACAGCAGCAGGGTTCCCAGCTCCGAGAGGTTAAGATTTATGAGATGCAAAACCTTGGAGCCGAGATACGTTCCGAAATAAAACATATTCCGACGGGCGATGCGGTGGCTTCCAGCGTAACAACAGCAGTAAGATCAGAGGTCGCGCTGAGCAGGAGGAGGAAACGTCTGAAATGGCAGAAAGGGGCCGTAGCCTCGGCAGCGCTGCTAACCTGACTGCCATCCCTAGAAACTTCAGGCCTTTTCCATCTCCGGCTCAGCTAACCTCCCTTCGCCTGAGAAGAAACCGCCGTCTCCAATTTCGCGAGAGAGGAAGCTGCGTGTGAAGGCAACGCGGGGGGGCGTGTATCGTCTGCGTGAAGCGCGATACAGTGGCAGCAAAGTGTGAGCTCCGACTGGTAGCACAACCAATTAGAGCGGGAGAGGAGCAGGAAAGAGGAATAAAGGAAAGACAGCAACACAGGCGAGGGAGGACAGACAACACCGGCGCCATGTTGATGTTTGAAGTTGAATCAAATGGCGAGCACGGCCGCCCGGGGAGGGGGGGGGAGGGGCAAGAGCAAAGTTGTTTCCCGACGCTCCAGAAATGCCGTTTTCTCAAAGTTGGCGCCACGTTTCCTAGAGCAGTTCCGCCCTTCCCTGGTTGCTTCCCGCCAGTTGAAAATACTGAAAAGTTGGCCGACGCCGCCTCGGTGGCGTCTCCGGACCGATTTGACAGTTAAATGCGAAACTGGGTCGACTCCCAGGAACGCTGCGACCATTCCGGGGCAAAACTGTCATCCAATTTTAATGGCCGGCAACTTTCAAAAAACTGGGGGGGGTCTCCACGGCCAAGTTTCGGATGGGGCGGAATTTTGACGTAGCGGCTAAAGCGTTTTTAAGCATCCTAATTATAGCCGACAGCGGGGCCGCTTCAGCCCCCATTAAACCGCTCTTTGGCCTCTCCGAGCACAACTCCCGCGCACGTCCTGCGGCTCACACGTGCACGCCAAAGTGGGAGGAAGCGAAGCCCAGCAGGTTGGAGACCATCGGGCGACCCCAACACCTCCATCGCTGGCTACCAGCAAATTAAGCCCTGCTGATTGATCGCCGGGATGGAATGGGAATGGCATTGAGTGGGGAGCCGACGGCCACGGGTCATTAAAGTCTCTCATGCATCACTGTCAAAGGCAGAACATCACTCCGACCCAAACGGACACTCCTCCGCGATCTACTGGCACCGCCGGGCCGCTGAGAGATAAAGGACAAAATTATCCCACACTTTTTCCCCCGGTGCCATCCGATGCGCCTCCCCAGGGCCCGACAATCCACAACAACCTGAACCGAACCCCCCCCCCCACACCTTCAATTCTGCTCCTCTTTTCAATTTCACCTTCATTTTCTGTCTATAACCCCCCCCAACAATGTCATTATCTGCCCAACCGTACGTCTTCCCGCGCTCCATCCGGAGGACTTCCATGATTTTATTTATCCCCTCCTTATCGCATTTCAACCCTTGTCCTTCGGTCCCGTCTTCTCCGGGGGCCCGTGCACGCTCACGAGCCCCGTCTGGGAGCCAAAACATGTTCGAGACAAAGTAGTGACTATTACAGGCACGGAGGCGGCCACCCTGGCGCACAGGCCCCCTTTTCAGCCCTCCACTCCCGTTCAAAGGCTCCTTTTTTGATAGCCAGCTGAATTGGCTGCTCTCTCCATGGCTCACGTGCTCCAGACAGAGGTAGAAGCACCTTAATGAGCACTAGAGGAGCCTTGCTGCTCACTAGGCTTCCTCCTTTTTTCCTCGCTCTGATTTTTATATCAATTATTGCCCATTCTGCCTCGCCTGTACTCCCCCTCAGAACACTAATTTTCCTCCACATTTATATTCCGCTCGCCTCTCCAGTCACTTCCTCTCCTCCTCATCCTCTTTCAGTCCACCACCCTTCCACATCCAGCCCTTTTTCTCAGGACGCCCCCGCTCTCTTCACCTGCCTCCTTCTCGCCATCTTTTCATACGCTCGTTCCGTGACTACCCTCCCTCGTTTTTGGAATTTAATAGCACAGACTGCTGCCAAAACAGGAGCGATCTGTCAGATGAAGACGCAAACACAGAGTGGGAAGACAATTGCAAATTACTCACCACACACACACTCATACCTCCTGCAACAGCGCGACCATTGGAATTAATGGCGCCCAGATGTTGGCGATGGTTCTACAAGCTGTCTGGGGCTTTGGAGGTAGGACGGGCCCCACACACCCACACCTGTTCACACCTCCCACACGTTGGGGGATCCGATCAATGATGTTCTGCACGTTCGATGCAGCAGGATTAAAGTCTGAGTCTTTGCGCTCCGTAGTTAATTCCAAATCAGTATCTTTTCCACAAAGGCCAACAGTATAAAACATGAGAGGTTAGCATGTTAGCGTGATTTAAATTTATGGAAAATACAGTCAAGGAGGGGGTAAAAACCAGAACCAAAATGGCAGATAGAGCCGGTAGTGCAACACAGACCAAACTGCTCCCGATAACACACAAACACCACACATTTAATCTTTCACACAGAAACGAACAACATCTACACAATTAGCAGTGCAAACAAACTTGATGACTGCGCTGCGGGTTAATTAGCAGCCTACACTTGTGCGGCATCCGGGCCTGCGTGATCCATATTCATGTGTGAAACACCGAGGATGTTTACACACTGCGAGACGCCCCCCCCCCCCACACACACACACACACACAAATCGCTCGAAAACAGTCGAGGCTAAAAATACAATCGTGAAGATTTTTTGCCAACTTAAGAAATACGGTAACTAAACACAGGTAACCCATTCCCAGGAGTTTAACCGGCTAAAAAATAGAGCACAATTTATTTTTAAAAACCCACCAATAAGGCTGCAGCGATGTCGTCGTGCACAAACCCGTTGCAGATTAATCATCTCATCAAAGTGACCCCCCCCCCCCACCTGCCCTACTCACACCGTCTCTCCATGTAAATACGGGGAAATTAGCAGTCATTCAACCGAGGGGGCATGTGGTTCGTGGAAAACACACCTGCCGCTTTTGGCCTGTGGGAACACGTGCGTGTTGCCAGGCCGAGCGGACAGAAGTCATACTAATGTGGGGGAGGCAGCGGCTGGGGGGGGGGTATAGATGAAGACGCGGAGAAAATAGTCAGCGGCTGGTTGTGGGTGTGTGTGTGGTCCATCTCAATGCAAACAGACAGTCCAACGTGCCTGGCTGCCAATCATTTTCTCTCTCTGGCGGTTTGATACGTGGGGGGGGGGGGGGGGGGGGGGGGGGGGGCAGGCAGGCTCACAACGGCGCTGAAAACACAGCATCTATTTCTTCCTATGTAGGTCACTACACCTCCACTGCTCCGTCTCTTCCTTCGCTGCATCGTCTTTTCTCACTCAATGTCCCCGTCTCAATTCTCCCGCTGCTTCTTTTTTTTTTGTACGTCACATAATCACAGGCAGGGTAATAGATTATGCTTTTACAGCAGAAACGGCAGAATGGAAGAGGGTTTGATCTAAGCTCCCCGAGTCTTAAGCCTGAGCCTTTATCTGTCCTCCCTTCAGCAGCATCTTACTCTCAGCTCTCTGGCAGCAACGCAATGCAACCGCTTTATTATCAAACCCTGCTGCTCCAACAAAAGACTCAAGGTCCCAAAGGCATTACAAAATACATGCTAGACCAACGGAGGGAGGGAGGAAGGAAAAAGAAAAAGCAGGAGTTGGAAGGGTGAAGGACACCGCAAACTAACTGTGCCAGTCTTTACAAGGGATACAAAAGCAGGCGGAGATTTGAAGAAAACAAAAAAAAAAGGGTGGCCGTGTCTCTACATGTTCATCTGCAGCCAATCTTCGGCCCACACTCCCTGGCCCGCCTGTGTGTAGAAATTGCCCCGTGTCCGCGCAGAGTGGAAAATTGCCGTTCCAGTTCTCTGCCTCCTACAAAGTAAGAGTCCAGGAATGGCTTTCTGTGAGTCACTTTAGCGAGCAGCTGTATAGTTTGACAGACAGCACGGTTTAGGCCCCTTGTTCAACCGCCACCCTGCTGTGTGGAAGGGGTTTGTTTGCCGACATGATCCTGGGAGCTCTGTTGTTGGGGCCGTTATGGCTGATAGGATCGCCAGCAGAGACCCTCAGTGACAGGTGGCACTAAGGGTGGATCCTGAGCTCACCAGGGCAAATAAAACAGGGAACAGGCCTGGGGGTGGAGGTGGGGCTCGCTGATGGCCGGGTCTTTGCCTAAGGGGACCCAGAAGGCCCAAAAAGGCATCATAGGTTCACCTGCCAATATGGCTGCCAGTAAGGCTACCAACCGCTGGTCCAGGAGCAGTGTGGTGTGGGTGGCAGGGGGGCCTCGACAACCCAATCCTCAGACCAAAACTCAGCCGGCATGAGTTCACCCCACTGAACAACGGGGACTTCAACGCTCACATGGGCAGAGACAGTGACACCTGGAGGGGCGTGATTGGGAGGAAGTGCCTCCAGGATCCTTCCATCGATGCACTTGGCACCAGGACAACCTAGGCCAGAGGCCAAAGACTGACTCATTTCATCTGAGCCTCAGGCCCCGTGTCTTGGACAGTTGGGTAAAGACAGGGGTTGGGTCGTCAACCAATCACCATCTGGTGGCGAGTTGGACAGACCTGGCAAACCCAAACATATTGCGAGGGTCTGTTGGGAACATCTGGCCAAGTGCTCCGTTCAGGAGGTCTCCGCCTCCCTAGGGAGGTGCTCCAGGCATGTCCCTCCGGCAGGACGCCCAGAGACTCAGGAGACGCTGGAGAGATTGAGTCCCATGGCCAGCCCGGGAGCGCCAGAATCCTCTCGGAAGAGCTGGAGGAGAAGTCTGGGGTGAGGGACGTCTTTGCCCCTCTGCCTGGACCGCTGCCTCTGCGATCCGTCCTGGATAAGCGGATAAAGACCGGACAAGCGCGGTTTAGGGGCTTCCAGCCACGACGCACATTTGTTCTAATGGAATCGACGTTTGTGGGAGTGAGCCGGTACGATAAGGGCGAACAAACGTGTACTAGCTAACATTAGATTGAGACAAACTTCCCGTGTCGATAAAATGCTACTTCGATTTCATGCTGCAGAAAATCTTTTATACACAAGCAACTATTTCGACCTGCTCTGTTTCAACAGCGACCGTGAATTTGCAGTTAAAACACATTTTAGCCTCCAGACTGCATAACTAGCAATTTTGTCATCCTTTTAAAAACACATCTGCTCATGAATCACGATTTGTTTTGGACAAAAATATCACAAATTACTGCCGCATACAAGATTTAAAAGTACTTGACGTACCAGGGGACGCATATATAATTCAAGAGTGACAAAAGTAGAGAGTTATCTTGAGTCTAAGGACACATCTTTGCATCCTTTTTCCTCTAGTTTATGTCTATAGTTTAATGGCCCGCCTCTCCAACAGTCCATTAAACTATTTCCAAATAGTTCAACATTATCTGGAATGGTTGAAGACAGTCTGGCTTGGTTTTCATGAGCCCTGCTCAATTATACTAGCTGCTCGCTAACATGATGTCAGACCACCGATAAATACAAAAGGAAGCAGCACAGCAAACAAAGAACCACCAAGGAACGTGTGTTCATAACCCACCGCTGCAAATATTTTGTTTAACATCAAAGGAAAAAAAAAAACAAGTGCTTGCTCCCCCTGCTAATCTTTGCACATCTTTATTTGCCCCCACTCCTCCAAAATGTGCACTTGTCTGCGCCCGTGCATTTGCACCCACCAAAAATTAATTTCCAAGCTGTGACCCCACCCTACCACAAACCAATCTCACCGATACACACTCACAAACACACACTACAAAGCAGGGTAAATTAATGAGCTCCAATTTTATCAGTGAAACTAATGAATTAGCCCAAGAGAGATAATAGGAAGCTGGATATGGAAGAGATAAGTGTGTGTGTGTGTGTGTGCTGGAGATGTGCTCGTCTGCAGCACCGTTTACGTGGCCTTCTGTGCAAGACGTGTATCCGTGCGCGTGCGCGTATCTTTATTTCAGTAACAAGGACAAAAGCACTTTGAACAAAAGCACTTCTCATTATGGCGGAGCCTTGATCCACCGCCGCAGTCATCTATCGTGCATCACAGACGTCCGCCTGCCATCGCTACCTCCTTATTTTCCCTTTGTTTCCGCCTGGAAGCAAAACCCGAAACGGATCGGCCCTCGAGCCCAACTGCGCGCATCTGCCGCACAACGCGATGGAACCTTGATCCGGTTCCGTTCTTTCTGTGCTGGACAAGAACGCGACTATTTTAAGGTACAGGCTGGGCTGAAACAACTTCCAGGCAAATAAGAGTTCCCCTATTTTACTTTAACTGCGGCGGTCCTGCTGTGGGTCAGGACGTTGATTCCAGTTGTATCGGATATCTCAAGTCATCACTTCCTGCCAGCGTTCCGGACCAGCTGGTTGGTTTTTACCACCTCCGGGTGAATTCAGACGTTTGCGACTATCTGGCGAACACTTGGACATCAAAGGCCGACCCGGGACTCCCATCAAAAGCTATATTTTCACAGGGTGGCCGGAGGTCCAAGGTCCGCCGTGGCTCCGTTTCACAATTACCACCCTGGTTCCCAGCACCTGACGCTCCATATCAAAGACGGGGGAAGGAACGAGGTGGCAGGCGGACGTTCAAACGCCGGGCTCGCCAGCACAGGAGATCTAAAGCGGGCAAAGGATTCATGTGCACATCAAAGGTGCCGCCGGCGCTTGTATCGATGCGGTCGCGCTCTGCTTCTGTTCTCACAGGTCTGGGCACAAAATTCCAAGACGGCGATGAGGTGCAGATGAACAACCTAGGAATAAACAAGCTGCATTCCTGCATGTTATATATCATCCATTCTCTCGTCGCACCAGTTATCGTTTTGTCGATTCGAAACCTTCGACGTTTTCTTCCCCGTTCCTGCCAGATCACAGAACCATTTTATACCAACTGACGGGCTGAACAGAGAAAATGGAGGCTCTTTCACCCTGCAGCCCCTTGCTCATTAAAACGCAGCCTCACGCGGAGACCTGACGGCGCCGACGGGCATCGGGTCCACTCGAGTTTCTGCGGAAAATGAAAGGGAGCCAGTTGTGCCCCCCTGAATTCTTAACATTATGTAACTCATGGTGGGAAAATTAATAAAGCCACTGTTTACATCTCGGTGTTCTCTGCTGGATCCCAATTAGTCTGTAGGATTCTGTGCCGTCCCACTGTAGCACTGATTCCCATATTTCCTCTGGTGCTTGTCCTCTCAAAGACACCGCGCAACAGATTGCTTGTGTTTCTATAAATAAGGACCGTTTTAGTGGTGCCAGCTGATCAATGGGAGCTGGAGAGCGGCGCATAGGTAATATTACATTAATTCCACTTTTAAATAATAAATTTAAGAGAGCAGTCAGCCTGCAGCACTGAGGATGAAACGTCGAAGGCTGAGAGTTGTCGTGAAAAATAGTCTGGTAGCTAGCAAAGCAAGATCATAATAGACACAATCTTTGGTAATGAAATTTGTGAATTATAAGCACCTCTAGTCCAAACAGTTCTATTTCTATAAATGTAGAAACGGCGGCACTCAGGTCCAAAATATCACAATACCAAACCACCAAACTCGCCCCCCGAGGCGGCATCCCATTCGAAACATTAGCATTCCCTCCAATACGTGGACGGGAGCGCCCTGGGCTCCGGCTAATTAAAAGTTATTAGCACTAATTTATGAGACACCAGCAGAAGCAGGGCAGATGGACAAGCTTTGGAGAACATATAAAGCAGCAGATCTGCTGACCTTGTTTTTGAAGCAAAGCAGGTTTGCCGTTACACACTATAATTGGGGCTTCGACGGGGTTTTCGCCGAACACTCTGGAATGCATATGAACCGTAACGAGATAAAAGCTGCCGACTCGTTCAAAGCGCGTCAGCCATTGTTGCCGCCTTCTCCACACGTGATCCCATCAGGGCTGCTTTGATCAAAAACCGTTATTCCACAAAGCGCCGGGTTCTCGCACTTCTTCAGAAATGGCTCGGATGTCCTGGTTTCCTGCTCTCTTCATCCTCGGTTCCCTCGATCCCCCACCAGTTCCTTCCTCCTTGCTCTGCCTTTGATATTCCAGTCCGCCCCCAGTCTCTTCGTGACTGAGGTGACAGAAGTTGCTCCGTCCTTTGCCACCTTCCCTTCCCTTCCCTTCCCCTCCCCTGCCAGCGACCTGATCCATTTGACAGCCCTGGTGGCTCCTCCGTGTCTGTTGTCCCCAGGTTCTCCTCCTGTCGCCTGTTCCCAATCTCGCCTGGAATTGGAATGAACTTCTTGTCCACTTCTCTCTCAATTCCCCGTCACGACTTGCCTCAAAAAGCATCCGGGCTTCGTTTTAATGTCCGATTTACTCAAATTCGGCTCCATTAAAGAGTTTAAAGGCTCAAAATCCCTTTGAAGCGTCCTCGTCTTCCTGCGAGTCACTAATCCCACCCTCCCTTCGTGCCCCCTTAATTCCCAATACAGCTCATCTTCTCTTAATTTGGATTTTTCTCCACACCCGGGAGACATTCATTCAATCATTGCCGTGGCGACCCTTCTGTAATCGATCGGGAACATTATCGGCAATAACGGGAATCTGGTCCTCGCTTTGGGCGGCAGCGGTAAAATCCTTCACGTGTCCGACTTTGGAAATTTAACACCTCCCAAATATAAAAATGTCTGAAAAATAGACAATGAATTTCCAACAGCACCTTCACTGACGTCCTCGGATGAAGAGGAGCAGCTGCTTTATTCTTTACGTCCAACCTTCCCGCCCTCACCATTGTTTACCTGCATTGAGGCGCCGACCTTGTTCTTTCAACCCAACACACATATTTCACAATGTGCTGAAGCCTCCGACAAAAGCCGGTGTTGGAACTCGCTTCGCTTACTCTCCTTGCGTTTCTTATCTCCTCGCACGTCTGTTAATCCTCCATTTATTCAGCTCGGCTGAAATATTTCTGTTTAACTCGATTTGTACGCGTGGCGACGACTGCTTGGCCACTTTGGTTCGTTTGTTCATCACAATAATAATCGTGTTTTGAGATTGGGGGCCAAAATCTTCACACTAATAAAAATTGATCTCCTCGGTCAAGAGGGCCTTGTGAGGCGTGAAATCATCATCATCAACAGCGGCTGCCTGGCACAAGAGCTTCCGGGTAACCACAGTCAGCACAAGGGTAAACAAACAGAATCTCACACACACACGAGACATTATCGTTTGGGTTTAGACGTGCACACACAGGCCAGGCCTTATCTGGAGAGCCAACGAGGTGCATCCAAACAGCCACTCACACGTGCGCTCACGAGCGTCGCAGCATCAGACTGCCATGTCTGGGGGTACGGGATGATTAATCACTCTCTCCAGATGGCCACACTAGGAAGGGGACGAGAGGAAAGCTGCCCCCTGCCCCCCGCCTCCCTCTTTCCCTCCTCCTCCTTCATTCACCGTCGTCCCTGCCTGCCGCTCCCCCCGCTGACCCCCCGACCACTTGCTCTCTGCAATATGCTTGATTTATGAGGGGCTTTCAGAGACACCCTGTCTCGGCGCCACGTCTACGCGAACCGCATTAACGGCTAATTCTACTAATGTATTCCCATCGTCTTATCGGACGCGCGCAGGCGACGGCGCTCTTTCAAACCCGACGTAAAAAGGCGTCAGCCCACAACGTGCCGGCACGTGCAAATTAAACGCGCACGGATAAACGTCTCGCCGCAAATTCAACCCTGCATTAGACGCCTTGAGCCACAGCGGCCAGCGGGGATAATGACGGCGGCGGCGCCAAAAGGGGCGATGAGTCATCACCGGAATGCCGCAGCTTGTCATTTTTACATTAAACGGGACACCGCCGCCGGTCCAGAGGTGCCACACGCAGAGGATATTCTCTGGGTTCAGACCAAAAACCTCCACGGAAACAGAAAACCCTCGCCGCCACAGGCCTTTGTATCATCGCCGCCCCACGGGCTGATGCCAGAAACGCTCCGTCGGGTCGCCGCTTCCTTGAGAGACATCCAGCTGTCTCAACTCTGCCTTGAAGCTTCCACCAGTGTGCAAAAAAAATAAAAAATAAATAACGCAACACACGAAAGGTCAAGGAAAATGTTACTGAAGCGTGGCGGAGGTGCAGAGTGCACCGCACTTATTCTGGAAGAAAGTCCCGGTCCGATGTTGGATACCGCTTCTCCCATAGTTCACGCTCGGAGACAAATTTTGTTATCTGCTCCCGTCACCTTGAAGCTGGTGATGTTGCGCAACAGTAAACACAGCGGCGACGGGCACGCTTGAGCTCTCAGCCGCCTTTTCATATTTCTACCACTGAGCCGTGCACCCAAACATGCTTCCATATGCTGCTGTCCAGCAGAACACGTGCAGCCACGCTGCCATCTGCTGAGAAGAAGAAACGGGGGGGGGGGGGGGGGGGTGCCACTTGTGGAGGTTTTTGTGCACCTTTTTTTCCCCCAAACCCTCTCATGCCGACATCTGCCACGCAGCTCAGGAGATGAAACGGGACCCGTGCTGCGCAGATGTGACAGTTTCAGACGAGACAGGCGGCGTTGGGGAACGCCTGAACAGCTCCACGTGACGCCGGCAGCTTTTCCAAGACCAGAAGACTTAAAAGCGCTTTGGTGCACTCGAGGCAACAAGCGATGGTGCTCGGCGTGGTAAAGGCGTTAGCCTGCCTTTGGCTATGCTTCCTCAGGAATGGTTAAACCAGCCTGGTGACGCTTCGAAGGGAAGATAACTGAACAGTAGGAAGTTGTGGGTCTTAGTGGCGTCTGTGCAGATGGCGAGGGCCACATTCCACCCACATGTCACCGTTCAGCCCCACCGACGTTGCTCGGCTACACTGGCGCCGGCTGGCCTCGGCGCGACCCGCGCCGACCTCTAGGCGGACCGGGCATTTAATTTCTCCTGACGGAAAACTCATTTCCGAAATAGGATGGAAGCTTGGAGGCTTTTGGGTGGGTGCGTGGACGGAAACCTAAAAGGCTGCCGCACCTACACGAAAGCGGCAGAGAAAACAGTCGGCCGGGGATGTTTGCCGTAGTACCACAGTTCATCGGCGAAGTGGAAACACATTTGTAGGGTAACAAATGGACACTGAGTGACCAGAGAGCCTGAAGGGACCAGGCAGACAGCCAGGCAGGAGAAAAGAATGTAAATATTCCCAAATAGGGATGAGATGTGGAGGCAAAATAACGGAACTGCGGACAAAATCCTCTTTAATTTCGATGTAGCAAACTAGGCGACTGGGAACGTTCAGCAACGTCAGTGTAAAATAGCCCAAGTCGTCTGTAAAGTCAACCAGACCCGCGTCTGGTTAATCACAGCCTCCCATCTGCCGTCAGCAGGTAAAGTTCATTACGGCGCCGACTAAAAATGATGCTCGCCGTGGCGCCGAGAATAGGCACAGCTCTGCGGGGGGAAGGGGGGGATTAAACGGCAAACACAGCTGGTAAACAAAGACAGAAGGTTGGCTTTGGGAGCAAGGCCGCCACAGGATCGCTGCACGTTAAATTGGCGTTCCAGGCGGCGAAGAAAATGAGAAAGTCAGACTCCACCGTAGATCCTATTAAATTAGATGTCACATTAATACGGTTGGTTTCACAGCTAGCATATGGATGAGATAAGAGCTTTAGTTGGAATCCAATTTTCATTAATCGCCACTGTTCCTCCTAATATTACTTTAATTGCCTTTATCCCGCCAACGTTCGCCCCCAAAAGAACGAGGAGGACTCGCTGTAATCCACAGCGGCGGGATGACCGCGTCCTGGTCTTCACGCCTGATCACTGGTGCGGTCCACGGGTTAAACGGGGGACGTAAAAGTGAATTAGCCGAGGTGGATTTCCCCAGATCATTCCCCTTCCTGCCCCACCCAGGCGGTCCTGGTGCAGCTGCCTCAGTTCCCATTTGGCTGGAGCCCATCGCCCACCGCCTGCAGACGCGCCATCGCTCCGCGTGCTTTAATGGAGCTACGAGTTCTCTCTGCACTCCGGATGACCAGTTGATTTTAAGATCTCTCGGGCTGCTTTTAAGGCACAGCGGGTCCAGCTTTCTTTTCCACTGACCTCGGAACTCTTTATGCACCAATTGACTCCCTGAAGTGTTCACTTGCCGCTTCTCAATTCTTCAAAGGAGAAATGGAGGCCGGGGGCTCGGGGCTGCACCTCCGGGCCATTAGGTCGGCTGCAGCTCTGACAGGAAGCCGCAGCTTGGACAAACAAGGTTTGTTTGCTTGTGGTTTTGAGTGGTTCCGCCTGCTGGTCTTTGGACCGTATTTTTAAATGTCCACTCCCTTTCCGACACATTTTCAGGGCTGAAAAACCTGAGCTTCACAACGGAGCATTGGTGATCAGGTTGCATTAATGGACTTGAAAGCTTGGTCTGTCATAAAATTTAAAAGCCATTAGCGCTCTTCCCGAGAAAATAAACTTCCGTGTTTGGCGATTTATGTTTGTACTTTAAACGCGGTTTCTCCGCCCCCGCCCCCCCCACCTAGATTCCTGTATGAAGCCACCCTTTTAAAATACAAGCCCTGTGGGAGGTGACATTTTTGCTGCATAACAGAGGAAATAATCAAAAAGGACAAAATGCTAACAGAGACATTTCTATAGAGTCTCGGAGGAAAGGAAAAGTCCCGGGTTTGCACTTCTTTCCCTTTAGCTTTGACTTGTACGAACCCTTCGCCACTCATCTGCCTTTGCTGTTGTGTTTCAAGGCAGTTTCAGGGGTGAGACCTTGCCCCTCCCTCGTGACTCCAACTTCTGTCGACATCGCATGTCGAGGCAGTCCTGCTTCCCTTCATCTCCTCCTCTGCATCTTTTTTTTCTTCCTGTTTGCTTTCTCTCCTGCGGGCGCCGCATCGTAAACATGAGCTTCTTTTCAATGCCAGCCAACTGTCGCACACACTGACGTGCACGCACACCTCAAGCTATGTGACCAAACCTTCACAGTGGGTTTGCGAGCCTGCACGCCTGCGTGGGGGAATTGCACAGAAAGCTGCGCTTCCACACGCAGCTTTGGCGCTCCAGCTGAAGCAGGACGCCAAGGTCCTTTGATGGGTTTGTTTTTTTGGCGGGTTTCAGCTTCAGTTCCTGCAGCTGTAGCCGAGACAGATGTGTTTGAGAGATGTTGGCGGGGTCTGGGGAGGGGGGGCTCTCCAGTTTTTAGTTAATATCCTTCGCTTTTGTTTTAAAATACCCGCGGATAAATGGCACTTTCAACCATCTCCGCTTCAACTCTTCAAGAACTTCTGTTAAAGCCGAGCTTGGGGGGGGGGGGGGGGGGGGACCTGAGCAATTTTCAAATATCGCCCGACATAAAAGTAGCTTCTCACTTTAAGCTCAAACCTTAACCTCTTCTGGGATCTGACATCTTCCACGACCTCTTGCTCGCTCCTTCAAGCTGGACGTCTCCGCCTGTTTCTCTGTCTGTGCATTGCTTTCACTCTCGGAGGGCTCCTCTTTTCACCGGAACGATGGATGAGAAGCCGGGGCCATCTGCAGGAGCTGATAAAACCACCATTGCCCGCCCGCCCGCACGCATCCACACACACATACACACACACACCCCTGCAGATACCCAGATACATGCTGAAGGTTCAGTTTGAGAACACACAAGAATTCCTCCGGAGAACCAGCAGCGTTCTGTGCAGAAGAGACTTGTATGCGAAGCGAAACCCGAGCGATATTTTGCATTTCAAGAGGGGAGAACGACAGAGTGAAGAGCTGGAGGATGACAACGAGTCTAAAAAGAGAGTGGGGCTGGACTACTGACGTGCAGTGGTAGCAGCAGAAGGTATTCCAGACAAAGAACGAGTAATGAGGGGATGGAAATAAAGAGCCTGCAGGAAAGAAGACGTACAGAAAATCAAAGAATAGAGAGAAAACCCAAGCACTGGTCAGCCGTCTGGGAGATGAAATTCCCAGTACATCCCAGTTGATCCTCGGCTACAAAAGAACTTTTCTTTTTTTTTTCCCACGAGGGAATTCTGACTCCAGTTTAAAACGAGGTAAGGTCAACGAAATGGTGGATAATTCATAACTCTGCATATTTGAATGTAACAGGCTTCAAGTATAAAAATAAGGGCATCGCTAAACCCCAACTATTTTAGATTCCAGTAACTGGATGGTTCAAAAGGTCAGCGTTTGGGTGCCACAAAAACATCCATTACAATCAGAGTGGCCAATCAGAGGCTTCGCAGTCTGACCCACACTTGATTAAATCACTGCAATTCTCCCACAATAATGACACCAGCAACCCAACACGCGCACCAGCGCTGCAGATGGGAGGACAAAAGCAGAGTTCCTGCAGTGGCCGACGCAGAGGGCCATCTACGGCAGAGCGCCGCGCCACATTAATATGCAGAGCAGCACTTGTCTGCGAGGCCAACTGAACAGCCAGGCTCTCAGAGGAAATGCGCCGCTGCTGTCACTAATACCAATTAAGAGTTGCGACTTTGCCTAAGAAACGAGTTCAGATTCATGTTGTGATTAGTCTGGATTTTTTTTTCCTCCTCCGCTGCCTTGGCAACGGACGATATACAGATTCTAAAGTGCCCCCCAGAGAAGTCTCTAATCCAGCCCAATTGGCTGCTCTGTTCTCTCGGAAGATCTTAAATGTTATTCTTTTCTGAAATAAAACAACTTGTACTAGCCTGTTAGACATTTGGCCTCAGGAAAGAGCGGCTTTAATGGCCCTTTCTGGGAAAACAAGCCCTGCATTAATACGGCTAATTACCGACCTGAACTGTACACACGCAACAGTCATCACGCTCAAATTTTCCTGGTCAGCGTGGTAAATCGAGCTTTCGCGGGTTCCAAGGTTAAAGCCAAGTTGGTCGTAGACCAGCGTTCGAGACTGACACCTAGTGGCTAAGTGGTTTCAGGTGCCGCTCAAATAAAGACGGCGTTTTTCTGCTTCTCTCCACCATTAAATCAAGCGATCCAGCCCTCGACTCAAGTCGATAGTTCGCCACAGTGCTGCAAACAAGCAGCTAACTGATCATTTAGCCAGTTTAACGGGTAATTCGTTTTTTGCTTGGGACTTACAGCTCTACTTTATAAAGTTGCTTGTTCTTCATAGGAAAAAGGGGGGGAAAGCCAATCACGTCCAGCCATATCACAATAGCAACACGGTGCATGATTATGCTAATTTGTTTGTCAAATCTGAACAACAAATTCCATAATGAGACCGTTCGTGTAGGAGCTTTACATCTAGTCTGAAGAAAAGTTGTCAATGTCGAGCCAGACAAAAAGAAACGCTCGTTTTAGAACCACACGGGATTTCATCTTCATTTGAAACATTCAGGAAAAGTTATTCCAGCCTGCTGCTTCACATCGGCCCTGCTGAATAAAACACACAGCCAATGAAGTGCACACACAGACGTGCACCAGGGAATTGTTCCAAATTAAGCATGGTTGTAGGGCATGCTGGGTTTAGCTTCTTTTTTTTTTTGTTAAAAAAAAAAGGAAAACCATTTGCAGAAAGGCCAGCTTTTACTAATAGAGTAGGCCTGATCAGAAGTGACACAGCTGCACGGAGAGATGGAAATATTGAGACACAGGCAGCCATTTGGAGCAAGTCTGCACACACCAACAAGATAAGCAAACATCTGAAAGGCTCAGGAAAAAAAAAAACACAATTACTGAATAAGAGTGGGTCTGAGAGGCACCTTGGAAAACACACAAGGACCGTGGTGATATGAAGACGGAGATTGTTGACTTTGAGAGGGCTGAAAGGGGAAGAAAAATGAGGAGGGAGACAAGAACCAGACATCGGGGTAAAAAAAAAAGAAGGAAGAAAGACAAATAGGGCAGCGTTGGCACTAGAAAGGCCGAGACGTATTGTGAAAGGAGACGGGGGACCAGGTGTGAGGGGGAGGGAGAGAAAGGTGCAATTCGATTTGGAAATAAACAAGTTAGGGAGGGGCGGGCAGGACGGAGGGATGGAAGCGACAAATAAGTAGAAGATTTCCAGCGAGAGCGCGGGGAGATGAGGGACAGCAGAGGTGCACTGCAGCAGATCTACAGGAGCCAAGAGGTGGGACGGGCAGGAGGAGGGAGGAAACCCACCGGAGGCTCAACGACAGTGGATCCGGTACGTCACCAGAGCCGATCGACGCACAGTTCCACTCGATATTCATCTCGATTCGCTCCGAATTCTGTCGCAGATCCTTCCGACGGGAAGGTAGAGGTGGGAGGGAACAAAACCATCCCTGTCTGAGGTAAAGGCCTCGTTAAACTAATGGCTGGGCTGGCGTGCGCCTGTAATCATCCTGTTAAAATATTGAAATGCGTCGCACATATTTGAATACGGAGCGGCGCCCGGGCCAAGCCGAGCGACCTCGCTGCTCCACGCTGTCAGAGAGGGCACGGACGTGGTTTTCCGTGCACGCAAATCAACCTAATTGATGTTTTTAGTGGTGCATCAACCCACTTTTCCGTATTTTCACAACCTTTTTACCAAAAGCCCGGCGCGTTTATCCACATCGGGAGCGGAGGGAACTTTAACTCCAACAATAAACCAGCCGGGGAACTGGGAAGGAAAAAAAACAGGAATGATGAAGAGAAGGGAGAAGAGACATCAGATCAACTAGACCAGTCAAAAAAACGACAAATATGAGGCTGAGTGAGGATCGGGGGGGGGGGGTATTCAATTATTGATGCCTGCAAACACACCTGTACGCCTGCCGACGCGCGAGATACGCAAAAGAGGAAATTGATAGTGACAGCGGGAAGTGAAAAGGGCAAATGGAAGCAGCTCCTGTGGAAAGGCTGGGAGAAATAACGGGGGGGGCAGTATACAGGAGAGGGTGCCAATTACAGTATATGGAATAGAAAATATGGTTTTGCGGTAAGTAAAGAACATGTCACTGCTGTTTTACGGGCCAGACCGGGGCTCTGGTGAATTTATTACCGCCGACGGAGCGGCCGTGTCCTCGCTGGGATTGTCATCGGTTACAACTGCAGCTTCCTGAATTATTCAGCGATGATCGGTGGCCAGGAGGAGGTCACCGCCGCCGCGGTTGGCCTGCAAAGACGGACGCCGATTATCGTTTTGAGATATTTCAGAGTAATTGGTCGTAAACGTCGCAGGTTTTTTTAAATTTTTTTTAACCGTGCCTGGAAAAATGGGAGCGGACAGGAAGAAATGGAATGTAAAAGAAATGACCTTGAATCTGTCACGTGAATACGGTGAAATGGCACAAGTGCATGGAAATGTTGGGATAACAGCCGATAACAGCCTTTTTAAAATGGATCGGCTCTGACTGGGAGGAAACCGGTTCCAACGACCATAAACGCAACAACTTGGCATTTTGATGACGGCGGAGGTCATTGTGGAGCTGGACGTGGTCCCGCTTCCTCGCCTGTGTAGTGGCGGTACGCCATCCAGGTCAGCACACACACACCTTTTTTGATGACGTAGGCCATAAATGGGACTATACTACAGCTGGGAGATGGCTGGAACACATGGCTGGAATTATTTTAAATGCAAAAAAGAAGCCTGATGCTTTTGTTCAGTATGTGTTTTTGTCTGGCCAGTGAGCAGAAATGCTCAGGCTGTTTAGATCTGGCAAATACCTCTTAATGGCTCCGGTTATTGGCTTTATACGCCCAGATCTTGAATAAAAATGTATCAAAGAACAGCTTGGCTGTGGGCTTGTTTTGCCCATGTAATTTGTCTGTGATACATTGCTGCTTTGGTATTAATAACTTTAATGTAGGCCTACTTGAAGTGAACATGAACTGTAACAGCAAGATGGTGTTTATTTAGTACTGGGATCGGATCAGGGGCGAAAAGAACCAGGATCAGGTTAACCCTTGTGATTCTTTGAAGTAGAGGTAGAATTTAAAAGTAGTAGAGAGTAGTAGAGTAGTAGAGAAGGTCAGTCATAAGTTAGCAAATCATGATCTGAACCTGTAAAAGGCCAACATGTCATCGCTTCCATTTATCACACCAAAGTGAAAGCAGTATTAGCATTTTATAAACTAAAAACCTTGTTTTTTGAGGGGGGGGGGGTTATGCAATGCATAAAAGAGTGACAGCAATCCTGCTGGAGCATGGACATTCCTACTGTGTTATTCCAGCCGGTATACACACTCATTAATGCTAAGCTAATGAAAACAGCAACAACGCAATAAGAGGCCAAGTGTATTAAAATGTTGTGTCTCTGATTAAAATGTCTTCAGCTCCCCATTATGAGTAATGATTTTGGGAGGGCAGGTTGTATTTCATTACTAATGATTTTTGCCTGGCAATTTTGACAAATGCAATTAAAGGTAATGGGATTGCACGCAGAGGGCAGGAGGGGAGCGAAGGCATCAGAAAAGCAGGAAAAAGCCAGAGACGTTTATTGGAGTATTGAGTGGATGGTGCGTGGATGGAGCAAAGAGGAATTGTCTCAAACACTGGGCTAATTTAGGACCTCCCCCGCCGCAGCGACCAGTGGCAGAGATGAACGCAGAAGATGGACCCGAGATTTCATTTGACATGACTGATAAAAATGCTGCATATCAATTAGAAAGATGACTGATTTATCGCGCCTCCATTTGCCCCAGACGGCGCAGACACACTGCCAGAGTATGCTCGGTGCGCCTCAGGAAGTTACAAAATTAGCTAGAGCTGCAACTAACGATTAATATAACCACTCTTATTTCTGAGCGGTCGACCAATGGCAGGGTGACACACCCAACGCCTCAACGTCTGTTAAGTCGCCTTAAATTTGCGAGAAAAGAACGACCGCCTCCAGTTGTAGCGGGCAGGGCGAGCGCATAAGGTCATGCAAACCCACGCACACGTGCACACGTGCTCTATTAAACCAGGAAATGATAAATGTCACATCTGATGCATTCTGGGAAGGCAGCTAAATGCTAACCCTAGCAGCACACAAGGAAAGTGGAATGGAAGAATTAAAGGTGTGGCTAATGACAAAAATGGGAGGTGGGGGGGGGCAATGGGACCGGGCCTCATTACTCACGTTTTGTAGAATGCAGAAGGTGAGATGGGAGATTATTGCGAATATGAGGAGAGAAACATCTGGAAATGAGGAAATCACAAGTCAGAGAGAGAGACAGGAGGTCGGGAAGCAGGAAGGACGGATAAAAAGATCAGCTGTGGAAGAGAATGAAGCTCATTGGATCCAGATCTCGTTGCGCCTCAGAGCAATCTAAACCTTTCTTCATTTGCCCTGGAGACTGCAGCAGGGGCACTTTTACCAGCTTCCCCATGTGCAGGTCACAAACCACCTTCATCATCCACTTATTGCACCGCAGGAGTCCTGTTGCGACTCTTGGAACCGTCCCCAAAACCTGCCGGGCGACACCGATGCTGGGAGACCACTGAAGTCGGCGTTTTTAATAACTCCCCCCCTCAGACTCCCGAGGCTGTTCTGCTTCGGACCGTCACCCTTTGACATCCATCACTCCACATCTACGCCACCGTCGTACTCGACGTGCAACAGCGGAGGCTGCGACCGCTCCGAGATCGTGCGGCTCCCGCGGATGCTGCGACTAAGAAGCCCCTTTCGGAGGAAACACTAACTTTGCTGCAGAGCGACACTGAACGCAACGCTGCCAGCTCGTTTCGGACGCCGTTGTCAATTACTCATTGGGAAACGGATCTAAACGGCCTGTGTCTGACAACTGATTACCCCCCCCAGCCTGTCCTCTATGTTCTGTCATTTAAGTGCACATAGAACCTGGAATCAAGACCTTGTCAACCTGTAATGAACAAGATGGCCGATTTGTCGCACGAGTGCTTTTGATTACTTTCAAACGTCGATAGATTTTTTTTCTTTCTCTTTTGCGCCACAACCTTTCCATCATATCGGACCTCGAAAAGGCTTAATGGCTCCCGGGGAGAACAGATTATCTCATTATTTGAATCTGTTGCTTCTCCTGCTCTGACTGTTCTATTCAGAGGAGGTGGGGGGGGCAGCAGCAGATTTCATGATTCCTCTTTCGTCTCCACAGAAGACAGTGGGTGCACCCCGATAGTCCTTTGGTCTATTTTGGATCCTCGACACCCACCAGTCTTCGGTCTCTGCACGCAGCGACTCCCTCCTCCCCGTTCTTGACACCTCCGATGCTTTAATATTTGAAGAGTTCCAAGCGGGCGAGTGCACAACTCAGCCACAAAACCTCAGTGCCTTTTCGTGAAACACACGTTAGCAGCAATCACAGACATCTGGGTGGGGGGGGGGGGGGGCGCGGTACCTGGTGCCCGGATCAGGCGTTAAAATGAAAAGGGAATTGCTTCCTCCTCCTCTGCTCCACAAATTAAAAGCCAGTTTAAATCCCAGCAGTCGAAACGGCTTTTAATGCAATTTGGAGGTTGTCCGTGGTGACATTTTGGCCTCCGATTCAGAACCATCCCCTCGCTGTGTCGCTCAGCTGCAGAGCTCCCTCAAAGCCTTTCAGTCATAATTTATTCATCCTCTCTCAGCTGCTGCATTCCTCCATCCACACGCCGTTTTGATTGCGCCGGGTTTATTCATATTGCATGATAATGGCGCGCGGAGCAGCATTTCTGTTGACCTCTGGTGCATGTTCCAGGGCAAAAGAAGGCCGAGCAAAAAACAGGAGGAAGTGTGCAGGAAGCGTCTCTTAAATATTGGTGTAAAAAGCAGTTGATGCCGAAAAACAGAAGAGAAGTCCTTGAAGGTCGCCGGATGAAGCGACTGCAAAGTGGCGTGGAAACAGCGATTTTCACAGCGGGACGCAGCAGCATCAAAGTCAGAATGCTGCATAATGGCGGCGCCACTTCAACAGCTTATAATTTCTCAAGCCTGACGTGAACAAAAGTGGAACAACGGAATGAATCAAACGCATCTTCTGCCCCAGAACAAGGTCGCGGGGCTGCGGCTGTTAAATGGACCCACGCCACAACACACGTGCGCACACAATTTCCCTACCTGAGACCATGACTAAGAAGGGGGGGGGGGGATGATGATTTGTTTGATTGGAGAGCCGGCGGAGCAATAAAGAGCCACCGTTACGTCACTGAAGAGGTAATTTACAGGGAGAGCCTGTGGGGACGTGGCGGCGGTGGCGGCGATGATGGGGCTCCAAACGTCATCAATTTAAAATCCAGACAAAGTCAGAGTGCTGAGCAGCCCCCCCGCCTCCACTTTGACGCATTGATCAGCTGTAGATTATAGATCTGACAGGATACTGAAGGGTGCACACATTAGAGGATGAGGGTTTTTCCCCCTGTCGCTACACTGCTAAAGAATTTATTTTACTTTTATTGCCCTCCAGCAGAATCCTCCCCATTTAAGCTGGAGCTCAAACGCACCCAGTGGCTGTTACATCGCTCCGATTTATCTTAAACGCACCCTTTAATTTGTTTTCAATCCACTAAATGGCCTTTTTACTTCTATTAAACCTTTTTGGGGGGGGTGGGCTAATCTGTCATTTTTATTGATTCAACACGGGTTTTATTAATATTTAATTGTTTGTAAAGCAGGCCGGTAACAAATAGAAAAACAATGGCTAAAAAGGAGGGAATAGGATAAAGGAGAATAGTAAAAGTGAGGAAGAGTGGGTGGTGGTACGGTCCTGGGTGATGGGAGGAAGCGGCTCACATCGTAAAGCATCCAGGGATCAGACCTCATCAGCAGGAGGGAGAGATTAGATTTGCAGAGAGGCAGTGATAAATGGTGGCTATTGTGAGGTGTGGAGATGTATAGCATATGTGGATTAATACACACCGTGACCAGACCACGACCTCTTTCATGCACGCGCACACACACACACACAGACCTGCAACCATCGCTCAGAAAGTGTTACAGGCACCATCGCAAATAAATACACAAGCGCCAAGACAACGGCGGCCAGATCAGATGGATTTAGCCTGTGACCGCTGCAGCCAGACACCGTTAGCTCTCGTTAGCGCGCAACGTCAATCTGGTGACTTCAACCTTGAAACCGCGACTTCCGTTTTGTTCCCGAAAACAAATTCAAGCCTCACTTCCAGTCGCACACAGGCAACTCCGACTTATTTTCCTGTTGCGAAAGGCGGAAAAACGTAAACACGGTTGAGGGAAACACCGGCGGACGTTTTTAAAAGGTTCAAAGGGAACCTGTCCAGATCTAATTCAAAACCTCTTTGATCTTTGTACTAAATCCACAGTGATCCTTCCTGCAGCGCCTGGATAACGCCGACAAATACCGGGCTCCCGCCGTGCAGATTTGTTAACCGGGGTGCCAGGAAATGCGGTCTCCGTGGCTACACTCGCGGATCACAAGGTGGAGCTCACCTCAATCCTGCCGGTGTCGGGTTGGAAGCCCCGGGCAGGGTCTTCGGTCGTCACTCTGCACTGGATTGCGCAGCCGTTCACCCTGATCTTGTCTTGCTTGAGGTTCAGGTCCGGAAGGCTGCGGCCCTCGCACACACGCAGCTGAGCGTGCACCAGGTCCACACTGTGGAGAAGAAAAGGGAATTAAAGAAGTCGTACAATCAGCACAGACACTTCTTCTCGCAGGTTGCCAGTTTCTATCATCATCCTCCTCTAACGTTGCTGTTCTCACCTTTGATTAACTGGCTGTGGTGGAACTAATTACTGGGTTCCCTCTAACCCAAGTAAGAGTTGCACTCCCAAAATAGTGGCTAGAAAACTTCCGGTTAACCCTAATCCACGCCTAATAACAGATATAGCTCCACAATAGCTTACTCACACTCACCAAACGTGCATTTTTTCAGCCAAACTACGATACAGAACCCGATTCCCTGCCAGGCCCTGACAGACTTATGCATTTATTTAAATGTGATGCTTGACAAAGTTGTTGTCAGAAGTTTCACAACCTTACAGGATTTTTTAACACTCTGTCTCAAGTTTAATTGGAGCTCTTGGAACTGACAGCGACGCTGGTGTTTGGATAAGAGAAATATACCATTTTTCCGCCTTATACAAGTGTTTTGATTTAGCTTTTGTTAAGGCAGCTAAATTGAAGGCGGCGAGGGCGCCGGCGCGACATTCCCGCAACCCATTTCTGCCAAAATCAAACACTGAGAAAAGTGGGCAGCCAGCGACACAAACAGAAGGCGCACAACAGCAAACAAGCTGAGAATTTGGGCAGCATCTCTGCGTCCATTTCCTTCATGTCTCAATTATATCTGCGTTTCAGGCCAAGCAGAAGGGCGATTATGCATCAGGCTGTTGCAAAATGTGTTGAGGGAGAAAACAAAAGCCCATCTCTTGATATGTGAGAGCAGAAACGCTTTTGTTACTCGTTCTTATCATTTTAATTAATTAGCATCACACATCTTTTAATATCCAAAATGAACAGATTCATTCAGTCGCCATGTGGGCAACATCTCCGATAGGATTATGGAAATTCACTGATTAATTTACTGCCAAATAATAAGAATACAATGGCCATCTTTAACGTGTATTAATATCTTCTGCTAATACAGCTGGTTAACATGTGTTAACAGTAAAATTACTCTATTTATGGGTTTTAATTTGCAGCGAAATCACCAAGATGAGGCTATAAATAGACAATCTTTTGCCGGGCGCCTGTTTCGAGACAAAAACTAGACCTGAACATCATTTTAGTTAAAAAGGTGGGGTGATGATAATGGAGGCCATGAATTAAGCAGAATAGCCGTGAAGTGAAACTCATTGTATATTAATTTGACTTAGACAAATTAAAAGAGCCCGCAGCAACCATGTGGCTCTGGTCGCAACCGGCAACACAACCAGTCCAATCAATCGCTGCCCGACTGGAAAGGACGAGGCTGAGGTCAGAGGGCCACAGCAACATTCTCCACGACTGACATGCTGAGTGCTCCAACCTCAACAGAGACTCTACTTAGAGCCCTCAAGGAAAGCGGCCTGTGTACCTGCTCTGGGCCTCCTACCAGTCCACCACCGAAAGCATCCCCACTTAGGTGACTGCCTGGCACGCAAAGTGCACGGAAGGAGACAGGAAACGCCTCCAGAGGCTCTATCGAAGCATCTCCAAAAAAAGAACCGGGCCCCCCGCCTCTGGACGTCTTCCCAACGCACCGTCTCTAAAATGGCCAGCTCCATCCCTGAAGATGTGCGCTCGTGTCTTTTAGGCGCACACAGTAACTGAGAACAAAGCTGCGGTTATCAACAAGAAAAACAAGAAGCAGCCGCTAAGGGGAGAGAGAATTAAGGCATGTTTCATACCGACACGTTTGCTTTCTGTGCCAAATTATTTGGGACATAAGGCATTTGGGTTTTTATAAACTAACAGAGCCATCCGTCGTCTTCGTGGCTCAGTGGCGTGACGAGCCGAAACTGCCCAACTTCCGCCCCAACTTTGGAAACCTGCCTCAGCAGCGTGTTCAATTGTGCCGTTTTTCCATTCGTCACTGACAATGTTTAAAATGCAGCACTATTCCCAGCTGCTTAGTGACAATGGTGGTCCTCGGGGGTGCCTGAAACCAGTCCGAGCCGAGGTTTTCCGTCCCACCAGGCAGAAAACGTATCCTCCAAAGACCGTGGGATCCCAGGTGAATACACGTCTACCTGACAGGACAGAAAATCTGGCTCGTCAGCAGATCTGGGCACCCTTGAGAGTTTATAGCTTTAAAAACAGAACGCCATCAGCTAATTACCCATTTTGCAGCCTACGAACGCAAAGGCAACATGGCAGTTTAATCATATTTTCACAGGAGTCTCCCCCCCCCCCCAGGCCCAAGGAGCCCTCTCCAGCTGCAGCTCCGGCCTTGGTCCAGGGGTTATTGAGGGGCAATTAGTTGGCAGAAAAGTTGATTAAAAAGAGTTATTTAGTGATATGCAGAATTTAGGCAAAGAAGAAACTGAAATAATAAGGTGTTAAAATGAGATTTTCACCCAGGGCTCAGGAACACGTTGGGTAATAAAGCACCGTGCAGCCTTGAGGGCCTTGTCATTTCTGTTAATACCAAGGTTTGATGTGCACATTTCCCAAAATTAACAAATAATCACATTACAAGGAGCTGTACGGAGCAGAGAAAAATGGCTCTTTATTTTGGTCCGAGCCAGAAAAACGCGTGAACGAATGGGGGGGGGGGGGGGGGTTAATTTCATTTTATTACACTGAATGTACAATATTAGTCATTTTCTTTGCTTCTGCGGCACCCATTGATCACTCTAAAAGATAAACAGCAACTGCATTAAATGTTGCCTCGAGGCACAAAATTAGCAATAATAATTGGCTGCCTTTCTTTGCTTTTTCTCAGGGTTTCTCGCTTTGTCCAACAGGCATTTTGAATACATTAATCTATGATGTCAGAGCCAGCAACTGCTACCGCCTGGTTTTCGGCCCCCTGAAGAGCAGCCAGCTTTACATTCAATCTCGGACAATCCAGAACAAAGATGGGAAGCGCGGCAGAACCGTCTGCTCGACTGAAGACGTTCTTTGGAGAAGCCTTCGGTAGCCTCGCCGCCTGGCGCGTCATTCTGCCTGCAAGCTTTGCTTCAGGCTGCTGATGAACTTGTAAATATCTTACATTTGCTCTCCGATCAGAGCACCTACTCCGAGAGGCGCTCCAGTCGATCCTTACCCAGCATGATTGGCTCCGAATGCTCCACTAGCATAAACAAACATCACTGTTTATTTGGGATGAGCAGCATTAATTCCCAGTCCTATAGAAATGTGTGCGTTCCATCACATGTGGTCAAAGTGGTGGAAACCTGAGGTAATTCCACATGGAATTTTATTTTCCAGGAAACATCCTGCAGCAGAGTGTGAAACCATCCCGGCACCGGCAGCAGTCTGAACTCCAATTGAACTAAATATGCTCCCCTCAGAGTAGCTGCAAATATGATGGGGGGGGCAACGACATGCACTTATTTATCCTGACACACGCACGGGTGAACACTGCTCTGCACCCAATCCTCAGACAGCTTGGGAAGGCGAGAGTGAGGTTAAGGACTGCCAAATATTCACTGGAAATGGTGGAACGTCCTTTTTATCCCCCCAATAGGTTGAGCAAGGCAACGCCTCACATTCAGCCTGGATCGGCGGAGGCCGATGTTGGCTCGACTCCACGGACGGGAGTGCAAAGAGATGTTCGTTAAAAGATTCATTCTAGTAAAATCCAATATCGCGGCTGCCCTGATTTACTCCAGCCGTGAGGGCGGAGATGTACAGGCAGGTCTACTGACCTTTGACCCAACTTATATACCGGTTGTTCCATTCCATTTAATGCCATTATAACTGTCTGAAATGGAAAATTTCATGTCTGAATAACCATATAGCTAAAGAAAACACTCTCGGGCCTTTCAGACACGTGCAGGTGTACATGCAGAGCTTGTTCTCGACTGTTTACATGGACGTATTTCCCTTGGTTTAACTCATTTGTTTAACTAGAACCGACTGCAGGAGAATTTCATAAAAGCATCCAGACAGTCGGCAAAGAGTTTCAGACATAACACCACCCCCCACCTTACACTTTCACACAGCAGAAATCCTAATTGGTGCATGAGCAGCAAAGGCTCACACAGGTCGCGGACGGAACTAATTGTATATCATTTCGAGTCGCCTCTACTCAGAGCTCGTTACTGGCTCGAAAAAAGATGAAGTTGCCAGCAGGGAAAGAAATAAAGTAGCAACATACGCGCAGAAAGGTGGAGAAAGTGCACTATTAAAGCCACCGATGACACAACAATTAAAGCTGCTGCTAAATAACACACTTTTTTTATGTATGCAAAAATAATTAAGTGGGGAACACAGGAGGAGTGGGAGTATGAAAAAGAAAGCTCAAGTCAGAACTGATAGGAGGAGTAGGAAAAGTAGGAGTGTGGAAGAGATCGGATTTGGCCTGACTAGAAGGAACAAAAAGGATGAAGGCGAGAAGGAAGTAGGAGGACAGCAGAGAGGCAGGGGGAGAGGAGTCAGAAAGGATAAGTGGGAGTGTGGGACAACAGGGAATGACTGTGGATAATTGGGGATGAGGGGAAGAGAAATTGGCTGGGGGGGTTTGGTGGGAGATATCAAACGAGCAGAGGTGGAGCAAAAGAAACGGGGGATTGCGTAATCACAGGCATTTCTTTTAAAATAAACAAACAAAAAGGGGGACACCAGAACAACAATCAAACTTTGCTTCTCAATGCCATCCTTTTCCATTTTTGGGCGCTCCTCTTTTCAGCCTTTCATCTTCCTTTGTTTTCCACCCCCCAACCTCCCACATGTGGCCTCGGAAAGCAAAAAAATAAAAATTAAGTCCCTTTGAAGTGAATGTTTGATTTATAACTATATTAGAGTGCTGTGCGTTTGTCTGCACTCCATCGGCGCGCACGCTCGTGATGCGTGTGGGGTTTTTTTCCTCCCCGGGAGTCGGAGGGGTTTGTTAATATTCACACAGGCCGCGTCTCTGGTAAATACATTTTTCAAAATGGCTCAGGGGCAAGTGGTAAAAGAGCGGAGCAAGAAACGAATCTTTCATTTTAGTGCGACTAATGCAGAGTTGTGTTCCGCAGATTTGCACGAAAAGGCTTGAGCGCGCTCGTGTCTCCCTGGAAATGTGGGCAACGTGCTCCTCGGTCAAGATGAATGCAGGGAAAAAAAATAAAAACAATAAATGAAAAAAAAAAAAAAAAGGAAAAGCATAACAAAAAAAGGATGCTGTGGGCGGGCGAGGCCGCCGCGGGTGCAACGATACATCATAAATCACGATAACGCCGTCGTAAGATCCACTTGAATTTCCTGAGACAAATTTAGACTGCCGACAGAAGAGCAGAGGAAGCCTGGTGGTGGTGGGGTAGTGGGGGCAGGGGGAAAACAGAGTCGTGGGGGGTGGATAAAATTTGAGTCTATGTGGCATGAAGATGGCACTTTGACATCAATTTAGCTGGCAGCCGGAAAACCGCACCGCCCGCTCGCTGCACAAACGAGAGCACGTCGGGGGGGGAAGACGATGAAGGGATGGGGGAAAATAATCAGTTCAGAAATGTTGAGTCGGAAGAAAATATACTGGAGCTGGAAAATGTCGGGAATAGAGAGGAGGAATCGTTAAAACCGTCTCCCCAACAAATGCTAAATTAAAAACCTTTGTTGGATAAACGGAGCATAAATAAGAGACGATGAAAACATCAGCGCAGCAGCATTCTAACCCCCCCAGGACCTCAAACCAACCAGGCCTTCCAGGACGCAGCAGCCGACCATAAAACCCACAGGTGCTCCAAATACGTCGCCATTATGGGTTTTGAGGGGTAAAAGCACCTAAGGGAACATTCAGCCACCCTGCAATTAAACAATTAACCCCATTCCAGAAGAACACCTCGTGCGCTTCCTTGCAACCTCCGCGCTTTCACACTTCCTCCGTCGTGATACAGGGGCCACACGCTGCTTTATTAAACCGGGATATTGAACTGATGCCCGTCTCCTTGGCTCCGTATCAACTTGAGCCGCGTCAACGTTCCTCCTTTGATTAAAACTCAATGCGTGAGGCAGCCGCAGACACACAAAGGTGATCAAAGCAGCTGCAAACCAAACAGTTTGGGGTTTTTTTTTGTAGCAATTAGCTCCAATTCCACCATGAAGCATCAGCTGTAGCCTTCCCCCCCCCTTTACATACCAGGTGTTGGTTGGCTGTTCTCAACCAACACTTTTGCACAGTTATCAGGATAAAACATCTGCACATGAATGTTTGGCAGTCCGGTATTTAAAAAGTGCTAAAAGACCCACTCGGTTGCCGCCTGGAAGCAAACCCAGAGCAGGAGTCTGTGATTGATCCGTCTGTTTGAACCCAGTTGGCGCCTGACTGGCAGCTTTCACGCCGGCCCCCCGCTGACCCCACTTTATTTGAACTGCACCCAGTAGCTTCGGGAGGACTTTCAAAGCAACAAAACAGCAGCACTCCTTCGCGCGTACTTCCACCTTGAAAAGTGCGGGTGCAGGACGGTGGCGGCGGCTTCAAGGTCATCTTCCTTTCACGTTAACTCCCGAGGATTTCTGCCTGGTTGAAAAGCCGAAGAATCCTTCCTCCTCTGCCACATTGCTAGAAAATCAAAGGCGCCCCTCACGGACACAAACAGCTCAACACGGGCCTGATGAACGCAATCACGTTTTTCTTACACGGAAAACATTGAGCAGCAGGAATCACAATTAAGGAAGTGACAAGTCGGGTAAGCATGCAGATTGGTCGGAACGCACACAGGCTCTCACACCAGCACGCATGGATTCAAAATAATTCATCAACTCGGCGCACAGAGCAGCTCAGGGAAAACACACACGAGTGAAAAACCCGGAGATACGAGAGTCGCAGAGCTGATCGGATAACGTGACAAGTCCTTAAAATGAGCCGCCGCCGAGCGAAATTGGAGATAACGAGCGCGTAAATGTGTGGTGTGGGTGTGGGGGGGGGGGGGGGGGGGGGGGGGATTATATGCAACAAATAAAACATGAGAAGCTGAAGGGTGCGCTGAGGAGACCACACGGGGAGGAGGACAACTTCATTAGAAGGGGCTTCGCCGCATCACGGTACCAACGACTTATACCTGATAGCATGTAGCCTCACAGGGCTGCGTTCAAGATCAGACAGAAAAACGGGCCGAGAACGTCCAGGGTGTAATTCAACAGGAAAGCCATCCTCATTAAACACAAAGTCCTGAGCGGATGACAGGGGACATCCGATAAACTGGATAGTGTGTGTTTGTCTATCTGGGAGGGATTTTCTGTCATTTCGCTTCATTATGGTCCTCTCGCGGCGTTTAACAAGCTGCTGAATCATGCGCGTGTCAGCAGAGGCAGCTGCTATCGAATCTGCAGGTCGGCGAAAGGGGAGCGACGACCGAAGCGTGTTGGCGAAACACTGTCCGTCATCGGACGCCTTTTTAACCAGTCCAAACAGACCAGGAGGAGTGTTGGAGAGACCCATCTGGGGACCGCGGCTATGCCGTCGAAACAGGAATATATCGAAATTCTCTTCTTTTCCGCTCCTGTCCAGGGGTCTTAAAAGGGATCTGTCAGCTTCTGATGCCCAATCCCCTCATTTTCCTCAACACTTTGATACGAAGTTGGCTAAGAAACCCCGAGCTTGCAAAAAATTTTTAAAAAAAATGGCTTTGGAGGACTCCAAGCGGGGATTAATGAACGGAGCATATGGAAATTACGCTTTAATTTATCATTTAGGTCGTGGTGATTAATGCAAATTTGATTTCATTAATTCCGGCCTGCAGATTAAACAGGGCTGCAGGCGTTCCAGGGTCACGTGTGGCTGGGGTCGCGTGGCCCCGTGAGGGGAGTACAGTAGGGTAATAACCATGGAGGTGAACTCACCTTAGTCCAGCACAGCCCAGGTTAGCACCATTTGAAAACACACACATCGCATCGCACACGTCTATTTTAAAAAACCCACTTGTCTCTAAAAGCGAACAGTAATTATCCGTTTATGCCTGATCTTATTTCACAGTCCAATTAATGTATCTGAAAGCATCTGTGTTCAAGTCAAGTTCAGTCGTGCAAAAAAAGGAATTCAATTCAACCAAAAGCAAAAACAAACGACAGCTGCAATTCCAATCACGATAAGACGTCTTTTCATTATCATAAACAGGTTTGACACTCACACGCCCAATTCCATTCTCCCGATGTCAGGACAGACGGCCAAACACACACACACACACACACTAATTCTTATTCATCTGCTTACTTCTCAATCACTCACTGTACGCTCTGCTGCACAATTATAATCACCTTAAAATTATTTCATGACGTGCTCCCAAAGCAAAAACCCTCTGAAGGCACGCGCACGCCCAAGCGAGGACACACACAAAGCAGCTCAATGCTGGATGCGGTTGCTTAGAGATACACATTCATCTGAATTTTTACCCACATGGATGCTCGTTCTATCCGGTCAGATTCAGGTAATCGCTGCTTTACAGAAGGATTTACTCGTTTATTTAGTTCATTTTCAGGCACCCGGGCATGGAGAGGGCATGTGTCTGCACTATTTCCCCGAGTATCAGTGGTTCTTTTATAGAAACACGTGTGCACGCACACCCAAACGCAGGAGGGTTGAGGAAGACAGGAAGAAGAAGATTAGGTAAATTCAGAAGAGGAGATGAGACGGCATAACAGATTTAATAAGCTATGAGTCAAGTGAATTAAATATAAGGCAGGAAAGTTCAGCACACCGGAGAGATGAGGATAAAGGAGAAAAGGGGGAGACTGCAGCTAGTAAAGAACAGACTTTCTGCAGGAGGCAGGTCGACTGAGACAGAGCCCATCCTGAGAACTAGTGTGTGTGTGTGTGTGTGTGTGTGTGAGTGAGAGAGAGAGTGAGTGAGTGGGTGGGAGTGTTAGAGAGTGAGACAGAGACAGAGTGAGTAAGAGTACTGAATGAAAGGGACAATTTAAATACTTTAATAAAAAAAGGTGATAAAACAAGTAGGACGGCTGAAAGAGGCTCCGCAAGCTGCAGTTAATGATGCATGTAGATGGTATGGATGTGAAAATACAGAAGGTTTTACTTCCTGCAGCACCTCCCTCCTCCGTCAGCCTCTAGCTATTAACACAATGCCTTTTGTTTTGTTTTACCCCTCTCATTCTGCTCTCACTTCTCAGGCAGATGAAGATGGAGGGCGGTCATTTAAGACTAATTAGGGAGCCTCAACAGGTGCAGAATGCGCACCACCCCAGACAATAATGCATTGGGTACACAACCGACACGAGGGCGTCGAGACGGACCAGCATCGATCTTCCATCTATGAAAACAGTCTGTTACGTTTAATGCTTGCCAACGATTAAAAATATGGATTGGGTCTTTACACCCACGTGAATTAGCCATATCCAGGCTAAGCTAACTCTCTCTGAAGATATATGCTGCACTGCCGGGCTAAAGGGGCAATATTTGCCAAGGAAGAGCAGCCAAGCGATAGTAATTCTTAAGATAAGCTCGCTAGTTTTGCTCTGTAGCTAGCATGAGGCTTCAGTGGAGTTCTGTTCATTTGCAAAAGTAGCGGGATTCCTCCATCGCAGGTCATTGTTGGAGCACCGAGATGATGTGAGGGGAATGACTATTGCCCCGAGAGCAGGACGACTGTACGTGCTCCTTTGTGCGAGGAAGGCCATGATTAGCGCCATGAGGGGCTAGAAAATGAACTCCAACGAGCTGCTCAGAAACAAACTGTCACAAACATACTTCCGGAGGGCAAAATCAAGCTGCCAGACGAGGCATTGTTAAACAGGATGAATTCTTTTTTTTTTTTTTCTTCCCTTTCATTTCACCTGTTTTTCACCTCATTTCACTTTAATTGGAAATAGAGGGACTGAGCGACAGTTAACTCTCTCGGGAAGTGAAATTGGATCAGTGCTGTTGAAATAAAGGCAAATAATCTTGTTTTCTGCCTTGAAAAGCACAATGTTTTGCCTTTCCTTCCATCTGTCTACGCATTTGCTGCACTTGCAGCTGAATGTAATGAAGGAATCTCTAAAATTTTGCCACAACTTATTACACAGGTTAGAAAAGATGCAATCATTTTCCCCCAGCAATAGACATCTAGAATTAGAATATACAAAACCTCTCGCCTGCTAGAATCAGTCCATGATTGCGTAATAACTAGCTTTCAACGGGGGAGAAAAATTGATATACGATCGATATCTGGCTGCCACATCGATCAATGCCGGTCGTCCGTGCGGTGCCCTTAACCCGAAATGATTCCAGCGTGACATTTAATCACATCACACACGAGCAAATATGAACAGGTTTATTAAGCTCACCTCAGAAAGGCGCCTTTATCGAGCCGTGGCCGAAAATTCAAATTACACCGATGACCGATGTAGCACAACCCCTCGATCAATACCCGCACATTATTGAATTTTAATTTTAAAACAAATCCAGCCAATGGCAGAGTCCCAGTGGAGGATTTGGTGCAGTTTGCTTAATGACCTCAGACTGTTAAATACGACTCCAACGGATGAAAGGCAGGATTGAATAGGCCTTTGAAGGCCGTTTCAGGCCACCAACATGTTTTAATGTAGATTTTATCTCATTTCTTTCTGGCCCCGAGCATGAAACCAGCACTTCTATGTTGGCTCACAGACTGGAATTGATTAAAGCAGGTCGCAAACAATAAGTGAGATGTTCTGAACAGCGGCGTCAAGGTCGAGAGCAAATCCTGAAACTCGACTTGAACCTGGAGATCTAGGCGCAATAATTGCCTGCGACTGCATTCAAGGAGGTAATTACCTGGGAATCGCCGAGAGGTGGTAAGAGGGGGCACTTCTGCCGCGTCCGGGTGAAAGGGTGAAGGACTTTAGGAGCGCAATCAAGGTCAGCCGGGTCGGATTGTGCTGCTAAAAATCTATCAGGCATCTGGAGTGCAGCCCAGACAACGGCTACGACACGCACACGGCGAGTGTGATCCTCGTGGGTGTCACCATCTCGCTTCAGCTGCTAAAACCAAGCCAACAAGAAGTCCATTTACAGCTAAACTGTAAACAAATTGAACTTTGTGGGGGGAGGGAATTCAGAGGCAGCGGGAAACACGGACTCGCCTGCAGAACCCGCTCACACGCCCTCGAAACAACACGTCTTATGGTGGCCGGACGTGGACGAGTTTGCCTACTTTGTGCAGGAATCCAGTAATGTGAAGACATATGTATTCACACAATGTTCCTGAAAGTATTGTGTGCAAGTGTAGAGCGTGCCTTTGTCTACACCTCTAGACGCTGCCCCCCCCCATACGGGGGCGGATTTCTGCATGCATCTAAATGAGCGTGCGTGGATGGGCATTCATTTTGATTAGAGATAGTGGTTTCCACCGCCTCGCTGTCACTTGTATACTAAGTCACCATTATCGCTGCCGAGAGGATGCAGAAGAATGAATAAGAATTGAGACGCCACGGAGGTGTCAGAAATAGATTCGTTGCTGTGCCACACCGCTGCCAGTAATTTCTGCATAAACAAATCTAAAAGAAAAGTGAATGGGCTTTTTTTCCCCCCCCCCGCAGCTGCTGATGCGCCTCAGGATATCCAGGGGTACCATCCGACAGGGCGCCTCTGGTGGGCTGCGCAGCCTCTGCTGCATCCCGTGAATCATCAACTAGATTGGAAGGCCTTCAGGGCACCGAGCTCTTTGTCATATTCCGGCGTCTGAGCGTGCTGGGACGCAGCACGGCCCCTGACGCGGCAGGTCGGGCCTGTCGGAGCCATTTTCGGCCTAGTTTGACAGCGCCCGGCGAGGGTCATCGACACGCTCCTGTGAATGACCACTGGGCGACAGCTGTCAGACGGCAGAGGGAGAATGCTGGATCTAATTCTGTATGATGGAATATTGACAGGAAAAATGGATTAGACGGTAATGTCCCTGCCATTATGGCTGTTTCAGCAAAGGAAAAAATAGCCTGGCTCAGAGGTGGGTGTGTGTGTGTGTGTAAAAACTATCATATTTCCACATGAATTTAATTCAGTGGCACGGAGGGAGGGAGCGCAGACACTTTGGACAAGAAAATAATGTGCAGAGAAGCAGGTGGATGAGGCAAAAGTGGGGAAGAGACAGATGTCATGGAAGCTACGAAAGACAAGATGAAGGCGAATGTGAGATGTGCAGTAGAAGATGGAGAAGGGCAGCGGAAAGTAGAGAGCAAGAGGAAAAAAAGAAGAGTGGAGAGACTGACGGATGGACGGGACAACAAGAATGTAGCGAGTCAGCTGAGGACAGGCAGATGAAGAGGAAAGCCCGAGGGACAAATGAGGGATGAGGCAGCATCAGGGATTATTGAAGAAGAAGAAGGGGGGGGGGGTCTTTTATACCTGAGTGTGTCACATTGACCCCCGCTACAGACAGCATCCCATTAGCAACAGCAAGATCAAACCGCCTACCAAGCAGACGGTAAAAATCAAAGTGATGGAATCTGTTCCTGAGCATCTAATGGAGGGGAAAACAAGGCGCCGGCGTGTCGTCTGTGGGTATCCGATCAAAGACATTTGTCTCTTCAACCCGACGAAGTATTCAGCCGTGTCATTTTACTAGTAGCAAGCAAGTCGTGTCATGTTAGCTTGAACAATCCTTCACAGCATAAAATATTCACTGCACAGCTGGATTAGAACTTGATTCCTCAGGTTTCTCGCACATTTCAACCGACCGAGGATGCCAACAATGGCCTTTTTAGCCGTTTTAACGTTAGCGACGGTGGGCTTTACTGCCACCTGGTGGCCTGGTCTGGCTTTTTCACAGTGGCACTTGATGTGAGATGGGTGGAGGCGGCACTTGACAACAAAAGTGTCAGCATTTGCTCGAGCTCCAGGTCTACAGGAGGCAGGATGCGGCTTGGTTTCACAACATTACCGCCACTTTAAGTTGTTCTGTTCCCGGTTGACTCAAACATCTGAAATTTGCCCCGTGACAAAGTGGCCTCTCTGCAGAACAAAGACGAATCGACGCAGTGGTGCAGCACTCAGAAGTGGAACTGAATAAGTAATAGACGAGTTGCCTCTGACGGGAGAGAGACTTGTCAGCCTACTCCAGTAAGAGAGGCCGTATTTACGAAGGGAAACGGGCTGTAAACTAACGGGAGGGAAGAACAAAAGCAGGTGATTAGAGAACAAATTAGTGGAGCAGCATTAAGACGTCTGAATGGGGTTCGTCCGCAAATAACACGAGAACCTTGGAGAGATGAAAACGCCGGCGCGATATCGGCGGTTCTTCAGCGTCCTTTATCCTCCCTTTACAATGTTTTATTCAGTGTTTTTAATTGTAGATTTGAAATGTCAGACAGATACTCAATGCCCTTCAGCAGAACAGCGTTATTCAAGAGTGAGTAATAGAGCCTTTAAATCCAAAGATCCGAGGGTCGGGGGGGTGCATATACCTGCACCCCTATGATTTGTTAGTCTGAGACCCATCTGGGTTCTGCTGTTTCGCCCGAGCGAATCTGACCACACATCGACGGAGGGGACTACTATTTATATCTTTTATCGTCATCTTGTTTCTCATCTTTGCCCCCCTTCCCGACCTCATCTCTCTCTTCACCGATTCCACGTGTTCTCCCGGGCTTCTCTCTCCTCCGCTTCAAAGACTTCGCACCTCTGCCAGCGCCTCCTCCACAACGCTATGCTGTACTCAAACGACTCTGCCCGAGTGGGAACCATCTAACCTTGTAGCTGCCCACCTGGCGCGAGGTCGGAGGACACCAACGGTCCCGACAGCACACCCAGAGACTTCTACGTGCACGGCTAAAGCATCCGCTACTCACTCTGTGATTTCTTCGGTGACCGTGTGCTCGACCTGGAGGCGGGAGTTGACTTCGATGAAGTAGTGCTTGCCGTGCTTGTCCACCAGGAATTCCACGGTGCCGGCGTTCTCGTAGCCCACCTGCAAGACACGGCACAAACTTTATCTCTGCGGGCTAATGGCGCCAGGAACAACGCTGGTTTAAACACCGACGGGGCGCTCGCTCATCTTCATGAGCCCCGGAAAACAAAGCAATTCCTGCGTCTCCATAACCACAAACTGCTGGTGACGCGGAAGGTTTCATGCATTATTTGTGCAGACGCATCGTTTTCCTTTAATGTGATAATTAGCTTGTCACAATAAGGATTTACTGAAATATCACCATCATAAAAACTTCAACCTCAGGTCTTCTAATTAGTCTGGCAAATTAGCATTTCAGTGAATAGTTTTTACTTGTAATTGTACAATAGTTTCAGCTGTGACAATTGTAGACTCAACGTTTCGTCCGTGTTTGCATCAGTGTTACACACGTGCAGCGTTTGAGGACTCTCAAAGCCCTGAAGTGGACCCAACTACTCAACATTATGCTAATCGTTTTATGCGATGTGCTCAGCAGCCATCGTGTTCCGTTCAACATGTCTGTCCTGCCTTTACGATGAGAATGATTATAACAATGTGGTCGTTTGTGAGGGAAATCAGCATTTGGTGGAGAGTGTCCACCAAGTTTTTAGACAGCCCTGCGGGGGAGGAAAACGTGAGGTTTAACTGTTCATCGGGTTTACGATACTCAATTATATTGCAGTAATTTTCCCAAATCACAACCAAAAGTGGCAACAAATGATCCACTTGCTGGTAGGGCGAATATGGCGCCCCCTACAGGAGAAAGGTAGCTACGCTGAGTGAGACTTCCTCTCTGGAAGGCTTTAACAGTGATGGATGTCTGTAATACCGACATATTTTACAAAGGGGCCGTTATGCATCGTTGGCCCTTTTTCCTCCCTCTGTAGGGCTGCGATGATTGCGTAGAAATCAGAGGCACAAACTCAGAGGAAGAGAGCATACTGGGCAAACTCCTTCACTTCTGTCAGCCAAGACACAAATTGCAGTTATGCCTCATTTTAAAGTTCTAACAACTTGCAATGACCATATTAAATTATACTTTTATTGCCTTCAGGTTCGTCTATATGGCCTCTGCACAATTAAATGTTTCTTTGGCAAAGGGAGCTTAATTTCACACACACACACACACACACACACACACACACAACAGATAAATTAAATATTTTGCAAACAGGGTGAAGGGAAATGTCACAACAGTCAATTAACATAGAAAACACGCTCATGCTCACCTTCAGCAAAAAGGGCCAAGGTGCGAAACAGAAGCGTGTTCGTAGTATCAGACACACTAATGTGATTACATTTTCCGTTGAACCGTGAAACACCATCCCTCTGCTACCAGCGAAGGATCGTCGCTAACCTCGGATCGTCGCTAACCTCGAGGGCTGCCCTCGAGCTCTTTCCGACTCATCTTTTATCAATGTTATGGCTGTCTTCAAATTAAGTAATTCTTCATCAGTTCTAACAATTTAATGGAAATATGTCAACGCTGTATTTATTCTTGATTCAAGAAATTTCCTTTAAACGCAGAGCACAAAACAGGAAATTCTGCTGTCGCTTAATGCACTGGCTGCTGCAGAGCATACATGTAGAGCAACAAGAGTGCAGCTAATTGCTCTGGCCTCCCCACAGCTGGTCAATAAGGGGAGCAGCAGCCGGCTTAACAGCCCGAGCAGTCAAAGATTAATCAGATATGACAGACAAGTCACTGGAATGAGCCAGAAAAAGGTCACTGGTGTGTCCCTTGTACGCTACTGTAGCAGTCTGACGAATGGTGCTGCGTCGGATTAAGACACCCTCGTCCCCGTAGACCGCTTCCCTTATCTCAGGTTTAGCGCACCTTCAGTCAATAAACCTGCGATTTTAATTACTCGCTGGATCCTCCCTAGAACCATTCCCAGCTCCTCCACATTTGACATCTTGCCCACACGGTGTAAAATCCAGGGAGCCGAACATACGACCATGGGGGACTCCAGTATTGAAGACAAGGCTCTGACGTTTGCATCCAAATGCAGGGAGCCGAACATATGACCATGGGGGACTCCAGTATTAAAGACTAGGCTCTGACGTTTGCGTCCAAACTGAGGCTCCACGCTGGCTAGGAAAAGGAGTACAAAGTAGGTCTCCTCACATTTTCTAATGGGCACAAAAACTACACGCAACAAGTTTTCAAGTCGTCAGGTGGAATAATTTGCTCGACCCTTCACCTCGCAACTCCTTTTCTCGTGCATGAGCCGAGACAAGGCGTCAGACGTACAGTGAGTTACCAGGATAGTTTTCTGTCTGCTTTCCTGGCGCCCTGACCCCTACCAGCAGAGACAGGGTTGACAACGTGATCGAGGACTTTTGGTGGCCGTTGTTGAATTGGGAGCGACAGTGATAGATTATTGTGTCGGGCGCGGAGAGAGCAAAGAGTGCGAAAAACAAAATGGATTACGAACAAATTCGCCACCAGGAGAAAAATGGATTCGGGATAGGTGGTGGAGAAGGGGAAGTCAAATAAAGACTGATGGATGAGCGAATCAAATGAGACATGGAATGAAGTCGTTCAGCGGAAGACTCGCAAAGTGCAGCACGAAAAGAGTGGATTAGATGAAGCAATCATTGAGGAAGAATGGTAGAGGGCTTCAGAGACGGAACGACTGTCACTCCGCATGTTTCTCTCCGACGCCAACGTTTATGTTCACTGTTGTAGGAAGACTCAACACAAACCCCAACAAGGACCCTTGACAGCCTCTATTCCACCTCCGTCCACTCCGCTCTGAAGTGACTCAAGGTCATTTATAAGAACGTTATTGTGACTAAGCCAGTTTGTAATGCTAGACTATTTCACCTCATCGCTGTTCTGAAAGGGGTTCAAGGCACTTTTGTGAAGTTGAGCGTTTCCACAGTCGTGTGCTTAACGTGTCGAGGTACATTTACCCTTCTCGGGTGACCAGAGTTGATACTTTTGTTCCTCAAAAGCAAAAAAGTTTCCATGACGATCAGGTTCACAGGTGTCTCACGTTTGCTGACGGGCTTTGTTTTTGCAGCTATTAAAGTCACGTTAGCGCTAATGACCGCGCTCGTCGGGACGCGTGCTGGCGCAGCAACCACGGCCGGCGCCCAGCTTTTTCCCCTCAAACGGCGTGCTTTTATTTTACAGAAACGGTTAAAGGGTTAAACGTTTGCAGCAGTGCATGCTGGGAAACAGCACAACCAGAGGAGTGAAGCAATGTGCCAGACGTGCATCAGTTTTATGTGTGAGGGAAGGAAAAAAAAAATCCCCTACTGACCCGTTAAAAGCTCTGGTCACAGAACACATGTGGCGCAGCAGCAACATTTTAAATGGACTTTTTGGGACTTTGGGAGTTGACAAAATCCTCCAAATTAGAAATGGCTTTGAGAATGATCACAATGATCCGGATTTACACACAAAAAGGTGCTCTTCGGCCATCCCTGTGGACATTACGTAACATCATCCGTCCCTGTCTCCCCACTGGATCTTCCTCCTTTCACTCTCCAGCTCAGCTGTTCTACGCTTTATCCCGTCTTGTGCGGATCGGTGTTAATCTGGCGCCAGGATCACTTTCATCCAACACGCGTGTGCCTGCGATCCACTGCCCATACAACCAGGACAACGCGCTCACAAATAGCTCAGCTCCGTTTCGGCGGCGGCACCTCTCTAATCCTTTTGCTGCGGGGAGTTGCAAACACGCACAGGGTGCGCGGATATCGCAGCCGTGCCCGAGGCAGCGGGAACCCTTGATGATAATAGACACTAGCGTGTGCCCACACAAAGCAGCGCCACGGTCCCGGATGCACCCGCCCCACGCGCTCATCATCAGCCAAGCGCTAATGGGGAAAGACTTTGACCAGGATGGTTCCATCCCTCCCTCCGTCCGTCGGCCCGGATCTTTGCCACGGAAAAGAAACCAAGTCATCCTCCGGATTTTCATAATTAGCCAGAGATCTGATCTGTCGAGGGAGTGGGAGGTTGAAAGGTCAGACGGACAGATGGCGTAAAAGTGAAGTGGCGAGACGGATGAAAGCGGCGGTGACGGAGGGCCGATGATGGCGTTGAGCAGACGGTTGGGCAGACTGTAAGAAGTAGACAAGGAAGAAAAAACAAAAAGGAACGCAACCGAGACAATTGGACAGGACGCTGAAAGCGACAGAGGGACGCGTGATGCAAGGATGACGAAAAGACGCGACACGAGGGGTTCGATGGCGCACAGACCCGGCGTGAAGAACTCGGCTCAATATTTACAGCCGAAAATAATCAGGGATGATCGTCGCAGCCGCTTCGTTTCCATAAAATTAAACCCGCTGGAGACAATTCCTGCCGCATCTGCTGCACTTTCCACCACGCTCATTTAATTTGCCGTTTAAGAGACGCAGGTTTTAACTGGCTTCGCCCTCAATCGGAGGCTTTTACCGTGGCTGCCGCAGTAAAACTTAGTTTCCCACCACGATTACTGGGACAACTGGCGAGATCGTTTGCCTCGGTTCCAAAATAAAACTTGATAACTATCAGTTTAATGAACTTGAAATCCTTATTTTCCCTCCTCTCATAATTATAAAAGCGACACAGCAACTATTTTACTGCAATCGCTGGAGTTTTGGGTGGTTTTTGGAGCATTTCATGGGTTTGTGTTCTGCAGCCTGAACTTAACGCACCGATTTCTGAAGCGTGTTTTCGTGAAAACACTTAAAAACTTTGTAGATGGGAGCGAATGTGTCGGGTTTCTGCATCGGTTAACAAACAAACAAGCCGGCGGAGACTTCAGCCATGAATTCATTTGGTGTTTTTAAATTTTAAATACTGAACATTACACATTAACATGGAATTCAAACGTGCCACAAACGATTCCAACCTGTAGAAAATATCCTGGTCTCAGCATGTCGGGATGAATTTGAATAAATTCCTTGGATTGAAACGAGACAAAATCCCAGGAAAATAATGATGTTTATCTGCTTCAGACTTAATCTAATTGCAACATCTCTGAATTAGCATCCTAAGTCGATTATATTCTGCAGGAGGGGGTGACTTTTACCTGAGTGTGTCACTGCACTCGGCACATTTATCTAACCAAAAGCTCTTCCAACAGGATTAAAAAACAAGTGCATCTGTGCTTCCGATGCCGACGGCTGGCAGCTTCATTGTTTCCATATCAGCTAACAAAAAAAAAGGAGCAACCACAGTTGAGCAAATTAAATTAAAAGCTGCTCTAAAGATGGAAGAACATAGAATGTGCCATAAAATTAATTTTCCTGAGTACACAAAGAGGCAATTATGAGTTCAGTGTGCATTTGTGCAGCTGTTTGCTCAGATCACACAGATGTACAGTACAGCCTCTTTAGCTTCATCTTTGCCATCATTAAATGCAAACAAACCATTATCGATTTGGAGAATTTTCCACACGCTGAGAGATCGTGCGAGTCGCAGCAATTCCACCAGTTAGAACTGTAATGGAAGCAGCTTGTGCCCAATGAATAAAGGAAAGAAAGGTGGAATTCAGGAATTTAACAACGTATTAGAAGACACAAAAGAGCCGCCACAGCTTCGTTCAGCGAAGGCGGCGAGGTCCACTTATGCCGCTTGAGCCAGTTGTGGTTTTATTTCCTGATGAGAGCCGAAATTACAGGACTTGAAGAAAACACACACACACACACCTATACATGTAGAAATATATGAATACATTTGGCCTTTCATGAAATGTCAGTAGCCGTCATCCTTGTACCAAACGTTCCACGAGCGTGCAACGGAAAGGTCAAAAGAAGGTTTATACTCGATTCAAATGCTTGAAATACACACAATTATCATCCCTTTCATGATAGAAAAGCAAAGGCAGAACAATTGGTCTAAATGGTCGATTCTTCTAACTGACCAGCGCTCCTTCCCATCAAAAATAGAACTGGGGAGTCAAGGGTGGGTCTTATTTTTTAAATTACCATCCACACCCCCACCCCCCCGGCTGTCCCCTACCCTGCTTCCACATTTACTTACAACTCAGGCAGCACTTTAAGCCCCCCCCCGACCAGCTTGCTCCTCTCCGTCCATTTTCCCCCCTCGCTCTACTTCCAAAGCTACCTTAATGGACGTCTTTATTCCTCATTATTTTGGTAGGTAAGTCAGCCCCCCCAACACACACACACACACACCTTTTGCTTTTATGTCTCTTGTGTGGCCCCGTCTGCCCTCATCGCCCTCCACTCTGTCAGCAGTAAACAGAAACATAATGAGCTTGTTGTGCAGGAGCGAATGCAACCGTCTAATGAAGGAATGGCAGTAACACAAACAGCTAGACAAATGGGACACAGACACACACAAGCATAGCAAGGTGGCTAATGTCCATCAGGGACTCATTAACGTTTCAAAGGCCTTTTTTCCCTCCTGCCTTCGCGCTGCCCGTCCCCCTTCTTCCACAAAAGGTGGGTTTCCTTAAAAACACTGCAGATGTGCGCAGAGCTGTGTGTCAGACTCAGGATTTGGCTCAAGTGTTTGTGAGGACACCCACGCAGCATCGCAGCGTTTGACACAGCCGGAGGGGAGTGAAGAACAGGGGAGAGGCAGGAATGATGAGAACGGAGGGAAGAAAACAGGCCGCAGGCACAACAGCTTGTGTGCACCCTTTTCAAACCTTTTTCCGCGCGAGAATGTGCTGCGAATAAAGCTCAGCGGCTCCTGTACGGTGCGCTCATTTAGGCTTCACACCAAATTAATTTTAGTGCAAGAGTCAAAATCCTTGCATCCAAGTGCAGCTTTCCGCAGTGGAGCAATTCCTCCGTAATTGAAGGCTATTAATGCTTCTTTTTATTGCGGCGTTAGCTGAAAATCTATCCTTGCACTTGAACTCGGTCAATAACATCTTAGCGCTCATGTTTTGTGTGTCCTGCTGCTTGTCGACTCTGCAATTTAGCCTAGCGATACGGAAATTAGCCATTTTTGGCCTTTCGCCCTTATTTTACAGGTAAATTAGCATTAGCAACACTCGACCCCTGCATGCAGTCATGTCAGAGCTTCAGTTTAAATGCTTCTCACTGGTCTTCGAGTGGGAATTCAGGAACAAAATCACTTGAATATCATCGAGGACTCGGCTCGAGGATGGCATCCAAACGGAAATTATAATAAATGCAGTGCGCGCAGGCTTTGAGATTCTGCAGCCGTGGATGCTCAAAAATAGCTTTCTTCCAGTCGCAAGTGCAAAGTCTGACAACTGAGACTCCTGCGCTACTTTGTGCATCCTATTTCTTCACGATGCAGCAGGAGAACCCTGGATCAGCAAGGAAGCGAGTGTCTGGTGCAAATAAAAGCTGCAAGGATCCGACTTAAATATACCCGTCGTCACACAAGAAAAGCACCTACTGTTGATAATCAGCATGAAAATCCAAAGTGGGTGGCAGCATTCACGGAAGATTAGCTGAAAACACTTATTTACTCAAGAGCAGATTGCTTTTTTTTTGTTTGTTTTTTTACAAATAAATCCTTCCTAACAAGTAGCGGCCAACAAGTAAACTGTCATTGCGTGATGAACAAGGCCAGGGCATTATTCTGCAGCTCAATATTGGTCGAGGAAACTTCAAACTGAGCAAGTCCACTGGGCCAAAACAGGTCCCAAATAAACAAAAAGGTCTCCTGAGCTCAGAAAACTACAGGAGGATTCCTTGTGATAAGCTTACAGTAATTAGAAATGTCCATATTTATGCCGGACTACTTAAAAGCAGGAATGAAAATGTAGCTTCTTCCATCAAAGTGGGTACAAAACAAACTATGAAGACAAACAGAAAAACACGAGGGAGAATACGAATTAGGAAAAAGGAAAACACTCAGCCCCCAACAACCCCGTTTTTCCAAAAGTTTTTTTTCCCCCTTTGAAATATTAAAATATGCTTCCAGGACAAAAAGGGGCCGGCTGTGCTGAAATCTAACAGACGTGCACACAGAAGGGAGCATTCTTCATTATAAGCTACGCTGCACGCCGACCAACACCGTCGCCATCTCGCTTGCTGGTTTGTTTTTAAAATGGTTACAATGTTTTTAGCGGCTTGATTGATAGCTTGTATTTATAGGAAAGAGCCAGAAACTAATCATTTGAAGTGTGTCTAAAGGAAAGCGTGTTATTGCGTCACTCACCATGGTGACTGACGGCTGAACTAATTCCATGTTTGACATCCTTGAAGTGACAGGCACGTGTGTACCCACAAAGCACAGCATACCAAGGAGGGTGACACACCGATACACACTCAATAGAGGCAATTTCTATGTGAAAATGTGCACAGGCGCAGCCGTTACAAGTGGTGTTGTCAGGCTGTTGACGCCGTCGTCACTCAAACTTAACGCATCTCTGATGGTTAGCGTGCATCTCCACCGCTGGCGTTTTATTTTTTTTTCCCCTCACATTCAACAACAAATCTAACAATTTCCTGTGTCAGAACTGGACTCAATTGTACTTTAGTCCAGCGTCCGAAGATTGAAGCGGAGAAAACGCTGATAAATGTTAGCGCTGGCGTGGAGCGCTTTGTCGGGAATACTGATGAGATGCTGAGCATTCCAGTAGCAGTTCTCTCAGGGGGATCGTGGGAAAACAAGCAGGCAGACATGAGCGAAACACGCCAGCAAAACACAAACAAATTAGCCCGACTATGTTCTCCAGAGCGACTAACCCGTCTGAAACTTCCATTCAAATGCAGATCGAAGCCTCTGCCCTTATTTCAAGCATCAAAGTCAACAAGGATCCTCATATCACCCAAAACGGAAGTTAGCCTCACACAGAATCGCCTAATGAACGCCTCTTATGATTATTTCATACGTGCAACATCCTTTTGCCTGAAAACTACTTTTAATGTCATTGCATTGGGACAAGTGATGGCGTCCTCTGGTGCTCTCCAAGGTCCTGATCCCAACACTAGCCTAAGATGCTAAGCTAACAGGAAGCCGGCTCAAACGCTCAAGCCTCCTTTTCCGGGTTAATTTCATATTACAGGCAATCCGATAAATGTCACACCATAAAAGTGCTGATACTTGAGTCACGCTGACATTTAATTTGCCTTCAAATAAACACGACCATTCGTCTTCCCTCTGTTGAGCTAATTAGCTGAGCAGTTTTCCCTGCAGGCCTCTAACCCAGGATTAAGTGCCTCCCAAATTCAGCCTGTCAAGGGGAAGGTTGACCAACAGCACTCACTTGACTTCAGGTGGGTTCAATATAGAGAACTAACGGTTGGCTGAGGCTAACATCACCAAATCACGATCAAAACTTCTCAATTTCCGCAGCGAACAGTCCAATGATTCGCTAGAAAGCCGAGATGGGTTCATGTGTCGCCGTTGGTTGGCATTTATCACCAGTAAAAAATAATCCGTAACAGATAGCACGTAGCGTGCGCTAGCAACATGCAATTTCAGACAGTGAAAATGAAAAAAACAGGAAAGTTCCAGCAGCAGAAAAAACAAACAAACAATCAAATCGGCCATCTCTGGTGACATAACAGACCATCTGAAGAGACCCAATTTCCTCTGGATATCCACTCCAGACTCCAACCCTTTTTGTAAGCGACGGACTAATGTAACATCCTGCAGCTGCCAGCGTTGCCAGGCAACTTTGTTCTAGCCGGCAGAGGAGACGCCGCGGCCTGCAGCGGGTTGAAAGAGTGCGCCGTTCCTCTCCAAGACTCAGATGGAGCCGGCTGATAAGAAGAGGGAAGATGGGCGATACGGCGGAGACAGATGAAGGAGGACAGAACCGGAGGGCAGTGAGAAGCTGCCATTAAGACAAGATAAGAGCTCCAACAACATAGCAGGTGTTTGAGGAAACGCACGTTTGGTGGGGAAGGGACATAAAAGAGTCGAGTTTGTGTAGAAAAACACAAGAAGACTGGGGAGAATGCATCACCCAGACCGTGTTTACAGAAGCACTTTCTTTTTAAACAAGAGTGGGAGACTTTCCGCGGTGCGGTCTGGATGTGTAGGTGCGAGGGGAAAAAAAACAAAAAAAAAACCCCGGCGTATGCACAGTTAAGCGTCCTGAGCAAGCACGCCATTATATTCCAATGAGCTGTAGATTCAAATGAAAAAGCTCTAATTACAATGCAAATTAGACGCAGCCGCCTACGTTTCAGCGCGGCGCCGAGGGTTGGAGTCCCCACAAGAACAGTAAACTACAGAAAAGCGGCCGCCTGAGACAACCTCTGAAGCGCTCCCGTCAATGCGCGTCAGCGCACAGATAATAACGCTGGATTTATGCAGGGACGCGCGCCGCATCGCCACCACAGTCTTCTGTTCTATACGTAAACAGAACATTAAAAAAAACAAATGCCATCACACCCCTGGTTTTGCGTGCAGCCGCGCGCACAAGCCGTGACAGGCGTGTGCGTGTGAATACCCCAGCAAGGCGCTCAAAGTTCAGCCCCGCCGCTGCTCAGGGAGGCAGGTTTCAATACCTGCCGTGAGAGGTGGGCTGGGCGATGAAGTGGAAGCGTTCGCTGTGGGGACCGGCACAATGTGAAACGCAATCACAAACACAAAGCGAGGAAGGGGGGGGGGGGGGGGGGGGGGGTAGAGCCAAAAGAGCTGAAGCTGCAGCAGAGAGGAAGTGAGACCCCTGCTGATAACCTGCAAACACTACAAGAGGGGTCCCTAAGATGCAGCAGCCACACACTGCTAACTGTCACCTTGAAACGGCCGTTATGTTTCCAGCAGCAGTCAAAGCAGACGAGGACGAGGAAAAAGTCGCCGCTGCGGCCGAACGTGATGGTGCTGCCAGCAGGGGGCGCTCATGCGACCCATCCCATCAGACTGGAGCAACGATCTGGTTGGAAGCCAATATTTGCGAGAGGATAACAGCGTAAAGGGCTGCAAATCAAGCCTGATCAAGTCCAGTCGGTATCATATTCATCATATTTCAAATTCTTGCCATGTTACGCAACCCTGAGCGATCCGAGACCCGTCCTTGCACCGAGCATCTTTGAAGAACGGCGCCCATCAAGAACATCCATCAACAAAAACATTGCTCTTTCCTTTTAAATGATAATGTCCATTAAAAAAACAGTAATAATAACCAAGGACAAGACCTCAAAGCTGCTGCTGTTTAACACCCAGGAGACGAGGGGCGGTTTTAAGACAATAATGCTCGTCGACGCCCATCTCTGCTCTCGGTTAAACTCTTTTGATCAATCCAAGGTCGTCTCCGTCCTCTTCACCCATTCCTCAAAGCCATTACCTGTAAAGGCCGTTAGTGGAACTCTCCTGAGACACGAGGCTTAAAGTCATTGATGCCGCCCGATCACTGAAAGCTTTGAAATAAAAGCTATATTTTCTATTTCACCCTGAAAAAGGCTCAACCCCAGCGTCGCATGTTCACCTAATCAGAACCCAACAATAGTGGCAATTGAAACAGCTCTGGAGACACACACACTCAACGGTATTTACGTCCATGCAGCCCCCATCCACTAACGCCCACTCTGCCCTCAACGGGGCATTAAAGACACAGCGGGTAACTCGGACAAAGAATCAGAGGCGTGGCCCAATACGTACCTGTCTGGCCAGGGTGACGGCGTCGGCGTGCAGACGGTCTCTCAGGTGAGGGTCCAGTTGGAAGGCTGGCGCGATCTCCACAACCTTTCAAAAAAGGGAATTGACATGCGTCGATCAATGGAGATGAATCGTATTTCCGAGATGATTTTAATTTCAACGGCGCTCAGCATCCGCTGGGGCCCAGGTAGTGTGAAGTGACAGCGCGGGGGGGGGCAAATGTCAGACCAAGCGTGCGGCGTTTCATTAACCTTTGGTAATTACCACAATTTGTGTCCCCGTTTCCCTACAAGAATCATCAAACACATAATAATCTGTGCATCACTCTGACTTCAGAAAAACAGACGGAGTGACTCATTTGTGGCCAGATTTAGCCTTTGGCTGGGCGTGTGGGTGGGATCGGCCTTCTGAGGCCGACCCGTCTTGTTCCGGCATGTTAACGCTTAAAAAAGAGAAAAAAGGCGAATAGCTTTGTGACCCCCGTGGCTAATTTTGAGAAATAAGGCCGACCAGAACTTAATTTAGATATTTATCAAATCTCATCCCGCAGAGAAAACCTGTTTCCAAGCGTGAACACTTCCGAGACGGAAAAACTAAAAATATCCTTTCGGCGCCGATCCATTTCAACCGGCGTCTTCCGGTCTCGTTTCCCCGAGATTCAAAAAGATCTTAGATTAAGGCCAGAGGGGGATTAATCCACGCAGAATCAAAGAGAGCAGCGGCGGCGGAATGAAGAGGCGCTAATATGATTAACATCCCTAATTTGATTAAAAGCAGGAGGAAGAAAGCGGTGAAATGGACACTGCTCTCGTTCAACGGCGCCATCTGACGCACCTTAAGCGGTTGCCGCTAATCAAAGCATTGTTGGATCAATTAAACGACTTAATCGAGCGACATTCAGACGGGTTTTTTTTTTCTAATGACGATTTCACTGCAGGAGAAGCTGAGGAGGAAAAGGGGGCCTGAATAATGAATGAGAATCAATTCTAAGCTATACTCTTAAAACTGTTAATCCATGTGTAGCGGGTGCAAAATTATGCAGATGCTGCAGTTGTTGCCAAGACTCCCATTCAGGCAGCGTGAGAAGCTGCTAATTTTTATTGGCATATATAATCCTCTTATCTTCCGCCACATGGGATGTCGAGATTCCCAGGGCTACCCCCGACATAATCAACGCTCTAATCTGGACTTTAGCTACTTCATTTGTCCCGATGACGCTTTATTAACATGCGCCCCTTGATGAGACACTACACTTCACCGGGCTCGGGGGCTTCACACACACGTTTCCAACACACACACACACACACTTCAGTTCATAGTAATCTGTGCAATAGCAGAGAAGTGATGATCTTAAATAGGTTGAGACTTTAAAGCGAGGGCTTCACCTTTTGGTGTCGTCGCTGGATGGAGCAGTCTCGCTCGTACAGGTGGATGACGTTGCCGAATTTATCACCTGTGGAGGGAGGGACAATAGAGAGATGAGAGGCGAGGACGGATGTGGCTTCTGCTCGTTGGACTGCGATAAAAGCGGAGGGATCCGAGGGCGGGAAAAAGCAAGAGAGCCGGATACATTTCTAACGGCGTGATCCGTTTTATTTCCGGTTCCTCTCTGCCTTCGTTGGTGTGCTGCGCGATCGCTTACATCCCTCCGACGGGGCCCCGAGAGGTCACGACACAATCTGTGTGTCAGGATGTAACCGTCCGGGCTGCTCGACGGGGGGGAACCGAGTGACCCATCACACCCCCGTGTTTCGTTAGAAGAGGACAATAGGGAACCGTCATCTCGTATGATCGAGGGTCTTAACCATCAACTCGTGCAGTAAACTAGGACGCCGAGTGTTGACGCCACGGCAGCCGGGCGCCGGAGAGACGCGTAGCAATCACGCGTGTCGCTATTCCAATTTGCCGTCCTTCAATCCGACACGGATCACAACCAGGAGGCCTCTCGCACAGTGTGATCACTGTTATCGCACAATGTTCAAGGGGGCCTGAGGTGTGAGACGGCGCAGGAGGAGGAAAAAGATGCAAAGTCGAGAGGAAGCGGGGAACACTAGAGCGCACACACAAAGATAATCCGGATGTTCTTGTCTTGATTTTCCTCCTTCCCGCTCAAGGACGCCCGATTATGTGGCGTCTTATACGATCATCCTTCAAGATTATCTGTAGTCTGAGGTGTGTTCAGAGTGAATTTGTCCCGATAATCGGCTCTGAAAAATAAGCCGGGCCCGACAATCGTTATTAATAAATTTGTTCAATGTCCACGATCAAAAACTGGACATGTGTGGGAAAAGCGTACGACTTCCGTGTCACAACTCGGTGATGTGAAACGGGAATGTGGCCGAACAAGGAACGTGGAATAGGAAGCTTAGCCCCGCGTTTGGGATCTTCCCGTTGAAAATCATCCCAACGCCACCCTCGACTTTCAGTTCCATTTTGTTCCGATCACAACTGATTTTTCCACCTTTGTGAGTGGGAAGTCTGACGGATGACAAAGATCAGACATCAGCCTGTAGAGAATCCTGCGGGTGGCCGATGAATCGCCTGCATTTATCCCTCAGGAACTTACCGAGGATCTGCACTTCGATATGTCTGGGCTTCTCGATGAACTTTTCCACAAAAAGCGCGCCGTTGCCGAACGCCGTCAGGGCTTCTGAATACGCCCGCTGGTAGTTCTCCTCCAGTTCCTAAAAAAAATAAAAATAAAAAACACACAGAAAAATTGACTTAACGCTGCAATTCCAGAAGGAACATCATGATAAATGAATGTTGTCGCAACTTTTTCTGTCTAACAACTTTTCTCGCTATTCATTTCCTCAACGTGCTGCTGTGTGTTCTTCATCGGTCGGGGCCCCCGGAGGCCCCGGGCCGGCTGAAGGTCGCCGCTCCATCTGCATCTGTCAGGCTGGGACCATCAGAGTTGATAGGCCACTAGAACTGTGGTGGCCCATTGAGGAACCCTTTCTTTTCTCAGAAGAGGATACTTGGGCCGTCATCTCATGTGGTCAAGAGGCGTCCCTGGAGGCGGTCCAGACAACCTCGGCGTCCCCAACGGGGGAAAGGCAGGTTTGTTTTGTTTTGTTTTTTCTCTCCAAAAACACGGCTGGCTTTGGAACGGCATTACCTAGATCAAAATATCCATCCGGATTCAATCAAGAGCCTTCAACCTTCCTCGGGTCTGCCGTCCCTGGATGAAACGGGTTCATTTTATTGACATTTAAGTCCATTACACAGCGGCGGATTTCAAGTTTCCGTCTAGAGTAAAAGGTGATTTAAATCGGTGGATTAATGGGAGAAGAAACGTCTCTGCTGAAAGGCCAAAATGAAAAGAATTACTTGCACTCTTTCCACATCAGTTGCCCACCAGCAAACACGTCTCCTGCGACAATATGTTGAACAGTTGGCCCCACTCCAATAATCTGGCATACAAAATGGCTCCGGAGTCAGCTTTAATGAAGCGCAACGCCAACCTGCGCGCCGCCGCCTCGTCTCTTCTCCGTTCTACCGGAGCAGCCGAGGCCCCCGTGACACAACTGAATAACTAGAAATGTCAACAACTAATTAATTAGACTCGGGTACAACTCTGAAAAGGTCATGCTGTGCAACGGACTACCGACTTGCACGGCTTCATCGCAGCACATTTCTCCTCATGTAGTTCGGCCGGGGGCCCTATAGGACCCTTCTTTGTCCTCAGCTGTAAAGGGTCAAAGGACATCAGTCTCCAGGAAATAGGAGCAACATCTTGAGGACATTTTAAGCCATCAAATTCGGTCAAGATTTCAATCAAACGCGGCAGACTTCCGATGACAGCAGGTTTAGTCCCGTGTGTGGAATTCTTCACTTTCGCTCTCCCCATCCGCCCGTCAGAGTGCTGTCTCGTCATCGGTGTGACAGCACGCCGGCGCTCTCTCTGCGAGGGGACGAAGATGAGGACGGCCTTGACAGATTGGACGCGCAACACATGGAGGGTTCGGAACATGTCGAGACCTTTCCCTCAAGGAACAGGCGGCGGTTTGCCCAACGTTCCCGGTCATTGAAAGAGACGGCGTTTTTACGCATTAATATCAGCTCACCTCGTACTCTCTGACGACCCTCATGCCACGACCGCCGCCCCCGTAGGCGGCCTTGAAGATGATGGGGAAGCCGTAGGTTTGTGCAAACACCTGCGCCTCCTGCAGGCTGGCGATGGGGGAATCCGTTCCCGGAACCACAGGAACACCTGAAACAAAAATGTCCAGAGTGAGAAAGATTTTTCTTGCAGCAGAGTCAAAAAAAACCTCAGCTCCGCATGTTATTAACTGCATCACAAGGTCAGATTTGGTTTTACAGCACAAAAGGAAAGTGATTTATGGCCCCCAACAGCAGGAGGACACTGTTAAACCACAGAAGAAGAGCTTCATTTCTCATTGTTTTTGCAGCAGCCGATGGAAATATTTTTTCCTCAAACGACAGCCGGAGGCTCACAACAAAGACAAATATGGCCATCAGAGCAGCGTCGGGCCGGAATGTCCCCCATCAAGGTAAACTTAATATAAATAAACATTTCACTTTCTTTATCCTCCATGACTCCAGAAGAACCGACGCTAATAACTTAGGAAGCGTATATTAAGTCATCCGTCTTCGCTGGCCGGCTCACCTTAAAGTGTGCATAAACATGCATTTTAAATATTTAAACAGGAAATGACACAAGAGAAATCTCCAGCGGGGCGTACCGGCAGCGATGGCCAACGATCGAGCCTCCACTTTGTCTCCCATCTTGCGGACCGTTTCCGGGGACGGCCCCACGAACCGCACCCCGGCGTCGGCGCAAGCCTGCGCAAAGTCGGACCGCTCCGAGAGGAAACCGTAGCCTGGGTGGATGGCGTCCACGCCATTTTCCTGAAGGGGAAGCAGATCGCAACGTTAACTTTTGGGAGGGGGAATCGTCGTTCCACCCAACGGGAACGCCTTCGCACACACTGTCAGTGCGATCTGACCCAAAAAAAAAGGTATCATTATCAGCCAAATCAGAGCAGCTGCCTGTATGGACAGATTGGGCCATCTCTGGATCACTAAGAACCATCTGCTCTTAAATACAACCATAATTATGGGCTATTCCGTTGTCACGGGAGCTTCTCCTGACAGGCCAGGCGAGACGGGGACACTCGAGGCCTCTGGCTGCTTGGTTATTGCAAATACAGGCTTATTTTGGTCAAAATCTCAAACGAGGACTGCCGTAGCCTAGCGACAGCCTGCTGCCCAGCAGAGATGGACAATCAGCGGGTCGACGCTCAATAACAGAACCTACAGCAGCTATTTATAAGGTCAGACGGGTTCAGCGAGAAGTGACGCTTCCCGAAATTTCACCTTTTGCTGTTGTTCTGACCGCCACCTCCGTGGCAGTTCTAGAGTTAACCTCAACATTTTACACCCTTAATGTCAGCGGTCTCAAACACACCCACTCCCGCCCTTTACCTTCGCCACTTTGATGATGTCGGGGATGTGCAGGTAGGCTGCGACGGGGGGGAGGCCTTTTCCAATCAGGTACGCCTCATCTGCTTTCTGCCTGCACGACGAGGCAGACGATTTAATACCGGGACGGACCAAGTGTCACAAGAGTACATCCCAGCTAGGCCGGGGCTTTCGCTGCGATTAACTCAAAGTTCACATTAATTACACAGATTATCCCTCTGAACTGGCTTTAGAGCAGGTAGATGGGAAGAGATAGAAATATCAGGAAAGGAGGAATAAAAAGGTTGATACAACCTGGCATTAAGCGTTTAGCCCAACGGCAGTTATGTCAATAATATTGCACTTATGTCCCTGCTTAAACAAAGCTAATGTGGGCTCTAACCAAATGCTAACATTTCAGGGTCGATACTTTAATCCTCCGTTGCCGTATTTCTTTAACAGGCTTGGTTGTTCCGTACCTGTGCATCTGCCCGGTGTCCTGCTCCGAGTAGACGGCCACAGTTCGAATCCCCATTTCGGTGCAGGCTCTGAACACGCGGATGGCGATCTCACCTGGGGGGAAACGTTTGTTTATCCAGAGCTCGACGCGAGGTTATATACAAGTCACAGTTTTGGGGTGAAAAGGATGAGTCAGGAAGGACACGTTTTTGGGATGTGGGGGTAGAATTTGATAAACAGACCAATGACCTGGATGGTGTTTCTGAGAGTTAAGGTACCTAAAGACACATCATTTGGCAGGTTAAGACAAATTGGAGGGAGAGACACGAAGAGCAGTGAAGGGGAAAAAAGTGGTAATGAAGGAAGCAGAGGAGAGCTAAAAGGGCAAAGTCACAAGGGGCAAAAAGAAAGAGAGCGAGCCGCTGTGAGCAAAATCAGAACTGACAAGTGCTTAAAAGACAGGAACTGCAGAGAAATAAAAAGAAGGAGTAAAGAAACGGCAAAGACGACATGCTCGGTGGAGCGTGGACTCGGTGGACTCTGAACTGATATGATACGATGGTCTCTTCATCTCGCTCGCTGCGCAACAGTCCGGCGAGATAGGACGCAGCGTTGATCTCACATCAGGCCGAGCCGACTAACCTACGGAGTCAAACCGATGGATGAAATCACAGAAATCTAAATGACGTGAACGCGCGCAGCCACGACGGGACCAGAACGCAAATCAATGAAAAATGAAGAAATCCTTCAAACTGGCGTCGAAAATGTTGGGGGAAAGAAAGATAACTTGAATGTAAGCTTGAGATTTACAATAATAAGGTTTCGAAATAACAAATGTCCCCCACAAACGACAGGCGACACAAAAGGAGCCTCGCTGGGCAGCGTTGCGCAATACCAGCAGGGCGTCCAGTGATTACAAGTATTAGCTGGGCACATCTGCTTTTAACGCCACATGCCACAGCCGCGCCTAAACGCTTAGCATATGTAATTACACTTCCATTCAGATCCCAGTCCCAGTAACGCCGGGCCCACTTGCACCGACTTGTAGCAGCTGGGAAACGAACCGACAGGTTTGACTAATGGGAGGAACTATTTGTTTTGCAGACAAATGAATGCGGTCTTGTTTCAGCTCTGGAGAACGTAGCGGCTTTGACGCTAATTTTATTTTTGCCTTCATAAACAGTTCATTTAAATAAATACACCTTTGCAACGTAAAATCGAATGATAGATCACTCATCCCTTTTACCACAACACCGACTTGGAGTCAAGGCAAACAAACTCGGCTCCCTCGGCCGCCCACACACACACACACAATATGTGCTTCAATAAATATTAGCAAGAGCAAAATTAAACTAAAGGCGTACTATAAAATATTAAGAGTCTCGTCTTTTTGCCTGGGGAGGATCACAACTTTCCCACCACAGATTAAACTGGATCAAATCAAAGCCGTCGGTTTGAATTTCATTTCTGAGTCTCACCTCTGTTGGCCACCATGACCTTCTTGATCGGGCGATACTCGTTTTGGGGAGCCGTGTGGGCGTGGCGGGAGCGAAGACAGGCCCTCCTCACGGCCAGCAACCCCAGGCCACCTCGGACCGAAATGTACCTCAACATCCTAGAAGAAAAAAACAAACATGTATCGTTTAATATCAGGAAACAATGTGGATTTCACTCATTAAAATGTGCCTGGATTTATTGCAAGGAAGTGGTGGCAACATTTGGTATTAGATGTGATAGGTTCAATTTCAACAACATAAAGACCCCTTCAGAGTTTACAGGAAGCTATTGATAGATGTTTCTGAATGAGCACATTTATGCCTCATTAAAGAAAGTAAAGCTCGTTAACAGCCTGGGCCATAAGTGCTGATAAGTTTCAGGTGTGCTCGTGCTGGGTTTTCCCAAAAGGAAGTAAAAACTAAACTATGAGACATTTCCCCCCACACAAACTGTAAATCAAAACTATGAAAACTATAAGAAACATTTACTATTAAAGTCTTGAATTGGCCTTTTTTTCCCCTCTCTCCAGTAAGCCAGTGTGTCATGGAATATAAACATATATAACATATAAAGTGATAAACATGTGATAACATATAAAGTCACCCTCAACACGCAGGACGAGGATAAACTTACCCATTAAAAGGTGAACAACACACAAACACTATTCTCTTCTGTTCTCAAATGCCTTCTCAACAAGATGCAGCTGTTGAGGGAACTGGGAGGAGTGGTGGGAGTGGGTGCAGACCTACTTCTTCTACTGCCGACAAGACCGCGACCACCGACGGTTCTTTGCTGCCGCGCTGTGGCCACACAGCAACATTGCAGCCTGTGTTAATATACAACTTCCGGTTTGGGGCCCTCTGGATTTAAGACTATATTTAAAGCAGGTAAGTTTAAATCTTCTTCCCGAGTATTGTAGTTTATTTTATTATCTGTATTCCAATTAAGAATTATTTAAAAATAAATATCAATTTAAATATCTCATCTTAAAAACCCTTGATTGAACATGCCAATCAACATTTCTCATCCCACATTAATGAATAAATAGCAAATAAGTGGAGTCATTTAAATCTATTCAGGAAAGATTTTACTGGTATCACTTCAAACAAGCCATCTTTAATGTGCACATGATGCCACGAGACGCTAAATTATATTAGTCCCGAGTTATGGCCTTAATTCTGTAAAGGTCACATCCTTCCAACAGAAACAGACATTGGCCTGTGTCTGAACACTGCTGCTAAACAAAACAAAAAAAGAACTGTGATGAGTTCAACTGTGATGAGAAAAAGCAGCAAGTTTTCCTCATATCTAAATACAGATGGGTGAAAATGCTTTTCTTAAGTTTCACCACACAGCAGCCTGTCCCAACAGTTTAAAGCACATCAAACCAGCTGATAATACCCGTTAAACCGCCGTCTAAAAGTTACAGACGTGTTTGGTAGCTTCAAAGAAGTCCAACTGATATCTGCGTCATCTATTAACTCATGTGGGGTCAAAGGTCTCCACGACTCCCCTGTGGGCTGTGACAGTGACACACAAACGTGGGTGTCTCCCACAACCGTGGCTAAAGTGGGTCAGTGGTTATCTGCGAACGGAATTCATTGGAGACGGAGATGAAACCCGTGGGGGTAAAACTGGTCAACACATGTGCGTAAACACAAGCAGACAGCGTTTCCTTCCTTACGTCGCCTCCCCGACTCGATAAGCAGAACCATTGACTGCGTATGTAGATAGTTCAGGGCTCCTCCAACACAACACGCTTATCGTAACTATGTAACATCTCCCTTAGAAGTTGACTCCTTCACCTGGGCGTCAGCAAACAAAGCACAAAAGTGTCCCGGCTGAGGTCAAAGGTCATCTTAAAGCTGCTTTTAAAGACCGTGCAGAGGTTTCGCAAAATTTTCAACAGTTTGGTGGTCAATATTTCCAATAAATAACCTTATGGCTGAGTACATTTATTTATGGCTTTAATTAGCTGCAGTATTAAAGCAACAAGTTCTCAGATATGCGTGCTACTACAGCAGCTGCCGCCAGGGGGCGCTGTAATTCAGTTCCACTCAAGAGTAAACGTGGGGGGGGGCAGCAGATAAGCTGTGGCACTGCCAGGCTAACCTTAATTGTACTGAGGTGTGAATAATGAGCTGGTGGGCAAACAGGTTAAAAGATAAACATAGCGTGCATGGAAAACATCTGACCTTCCATTCAACGGCGCTGGAAAAATGACCCGCGATGAGGACATCAATACGGTGTCACGTTTCCTTTTCAAAGGCCAGCCAGAGATCGCGCTGTTCAATTTCAACCTTACAACAGACCGAACACAAAGGCACCATTTTCCAGGGGCCACGTTTAAACAAGGATGTAGGAAGTCGCTCAACCTCTTCTCCAGCTGTTTGAGCAGATGCTCCATCGTCTGCTGCACAGCCTCCTCATCTATTCACTTTTGAACAAATACCAGACCTGCTGCATCCTACTAGCTAGAAATGACCCAGGGATTTCTCTTAGCTGTAGACTCGGTATTATTGATGACACACTAACGGCACTGTGCAACCATTTACTCGACTGTGTTTAATCTCTGTAACCCCAAAGGGGAGAAAAAAAACACCCGACCCTGCTGACGGCGAAGATTCACGCACGATTAGACCGAACACCTGCTCAGCGCAGTTGGATCAGTCCATCATGAAACAGCTGGCACATCGATAGCGATCCCGCGTCAGGCATCGGTTGAAAGTCCCAGAGGATGGCCTCAGACGAATCCTGGTTATTCCTAACTAAGAACAGCCCCGCCTGTGTTAGCCAAACCAGCTTACTTCAACTGTTATGAACAAAGTCAACGCCTGAGGCAGCGCTAGACCGAAAAACCTTCTCAGATTAGCATTAGCTGCCCTGCTAATCTGCACCATAATTCATGTCACTTCACCTGATTATTGTGAATGTCGACAATAATAATAATATTAGGGAGGATAAAGGCATGACCGTCATTAAAAAAGTGGTAAATGTTAGTAATTGTGGATATATTTTCTGTTCTTTCATCACAGCATACATTTATAGCACTTTAATTTGTTAGTGGTTAGCCATATACACCAAAACAACTAAAAAGTGTCGAAATAATTTCAATCACACAAATTTAAAACAGATCTGATGCAACTGTTTTTTTAACAACCAGGCACTGCAGATATTCTGGAAAGCTCAAGGTCTGAAAGGGTTTTTGACTACATTAACCTTTATAGTTGAATAAAAACGGTCCTTTTTCCAAGGATGAACGTGGCCGGGTGTAAAAAAGGCGTGAAACTAAATTCCTTGAACATTTTTGGACTCTTTCTCTGGCATCGCTGGATGGAAGTTTAACCAACAACTCAAGGCCACAAATCAAAAGCCCACAATCAGTGCAGCCTTTTTCTCTTCTGTTGACTGATGCAGCCCCTCGTTGATGAGCACACACTGAACTCTGGGGTCGGATGTGTTTGATGAACAGTAAATGTTGTGGTGACGTCTCGCCGATGACTGCGTCAGAGACGTGGACGGTTCAGAGGTCAAAGAGTGGCAGCCAGACAGACAACAACCAGGTCTTTCACCTCTACGAGGCTCTTTTTTGAGGCAGCAACACGAAACAACTATTCGTCTTTTATTATATCCTGTTGGCGAAAGAGGGAGTGGCTTTGATCACGTCGGAGCACATGGGAACCAAACCCACAGCATTCCCATAAATAACATTCCTGGGAGATTGTTAAAACCTCCTTCCAGCAAACGAGCCCCGCTTCAGCATTTCTACCAAATAGTCCATTTTACCGGTCAAAAGAGCGGCTCATGCTGATGCAATCCTTTTTTTCCCCCCATAAAATCAATGAATTCTACTTTAATCTGCTACTGGGTGGACGTGAAGCAATAATCTGATGACATTTGCTGCTGTCAGACACGTGGCGCTCCAAAAACAAAATACGGCTGCTCAATTGGATCTTTTTCAGAGTTTTGGTGATCTATTCTTCGGGAGCTACTAGTAAAGGTTTAGTTGTTAATGTTCTCAGGCAACAACCCAGCAAAGCGGTGAAGCATGAACCCGTTATCACAATAATAATATTAGACTAAATTTGCACGTTTGCATTATTGCACAGTAAACATTTCTGTGCACTAAAATTGTTCAGATGCTGAAATATAAAATGCAAGCAGTGGCCCTTTATACAGGTGAAGCACAAATGCAAACAGAAGGATAATATGGGGACAAAGGCCCAACAGATTCTGCTTACAGTGGGACAGATGCGCCGAGTTTGGAGGGACTGGAAAATGACACTGTTCCGTGCTTAAAAGGAGTCAGAGACTAAAATAACTGGTTACAGTGGCAAAGTTAGCGAAACTGATTGTTGCAGATGCCACAGAGACTCCAAAAAATGCATCACTGGCTGGTTATACTGTAACAGAGCTGCTAAATGTGCTAGTTAGAGTAGAGCCATTCGATAGATAGTTGACAACACACATTTTCAAAATAAAACGCACTTTTTAACATTCTCCAATCGAAACTTTGTCCGTTCGTGCACTTTTTGTCAAGTCACCTGGGCCTGAGCTCAACATTTAAAGACGCTGAAGTTTCCAAGTTGTCGATGCAGCCATGACAGTCGCACTCGTGCGTGTGAACACGTTGACGGAGCCGCGGAGGTAAAACGTGGAGGAAACGCTTGACAGCCACGTACACGCGACTCATTCATAGCCGAACACACGAACACACACGCACGCACTCGTTCCAAATCAGTACTCACTTGCTGGTGCTCGGTCGGTGACGGTGAACGATGTGGGTCCTCTGTCAGGTAACCGGACACCCGATGTTAGCAGCCGGCTCTCAGCGTGTGTTTATGTGTTTTGCCTCTTTGCTTAATACCCTCATACACACGCGCACACTCGGAAACAGACACGCTGCTGGTCGGAAGAGGGTAAGTATGGGGAGGGGGGGGGGTTATATATAACGTTCCACGCGCGCGCGCCAACACGCGGATGTACCCAGGTGGTGACTTTAGGACGGCCGGAACGCGCGCTGTCACACACCCTGGCAAAGTCAGAGCCTCGTCAGGACTCTGTGGCTAGTTGCTAAGTGCTAACTACACAGCTAAGTTAGCTAGCGAATGGAACCAGACGAGTCCGCCGGCGGATATGAGTGTGTTTGCGACTGCGCCTGCCTCTCCTTCCCTGATAATCTCCGACGGGCTCTCTCCTGTCTCCCTCTATCCCTCGCTCCACATAAAAGCCCATCCTGTGACCACGCCCCGCAGCGCCCTCAGCCAATCGCGCGGGCGGAAGTGGCGTCACAGAGGAAGCGGCAGAATTGAAGCGGACGGCGTCCGCGTAATTGCGAGCCCAAGCGTGAGTTAGGACGTGAAAATCAAAGGCACCGCGAGTCTCGTTTGAATGGTGATCATTTGGGAAACATTGAAACCCAAAGCTACCGTTGCGATAAGAAACTACAACAAGCTCCGTGCTAAATCAGGTTTTGGCACTCACATGAGCGATGGGGGCGCCAGCTTTTCCAGCAGTTTCCAGAATAGATTGAAATTAGCTTTATAACTACTTATTTGTTGTTTATTCCTTCATATGTGATAAGAAATGCTGATTGATTAGAGCTACAATAAAATTGAAACTAAATACTATTCAAGTTGTCCACAGCGATGAAAGCAGTGGGGGAGAATAAACTATATTTAAAATATATTTTTGGTTAAAATGGACCTGAGAGAAACGCTGAATTAGAGAAAGCAATGCAAATTCAGTTTATCGGCAACTATAATATTTTTTCTGTCGTGGTCATCTACTGTTTATCTTTGTGGAGTATATGTCATTTCTAATCTATAAAACATTACTTTCTACACAGTTGGTATACATTCTATATACCAACTCACTATATGTTTTATTTACTGTATTTCCAAAAAACTGTGTGAGGAGATTGACAAAATCTAACATGACCTGACTCGACTTTATAGCAAAATAGGTTTTTGGTAAACTTAGAAAACAGGAAATGCATGAGCAAAAAGAACATTAGTCATGGATTTCATGACAACTCCTTGAAATGGCTCTTTGTCCTCTCCTTTTAACACACAATAGCCGAGTATTTTCCCAAGATCATGCCGTGCTAGTGCGCGGCCACCTGTGTTTTTACTAACTCTGATCCTACGTTTTAATTGATTCTTGATGTGAGGCCTGTTCGAGTAGGAAAATCAACCCTGGTTGTGACATAAGTTTGCTCACTCATGATTGTTTCCCAACGCTTGTGTGTTCTTTTATCACAGCCTTTATCACAGCCACAGATAACAGCCTGTGTCAACAACACGATTTCGCAATCAGACCAAATTACCTCACAACAGAATTGAATTTGGCGTCGCAAAATATTCCAAATTAAGTAATGTAGAAAGTTTAATTTTCCTGTTTCACTTTAGAGGCGCTGCGTCTCATGTTGCACAGCCGTGGGCCGCTTTCCAATGACTAATTCCAGGCTTCTTTTTTCTCACCCCTCTCCCCCATTGGGTCGGACATGACAAAGCGTTGCAGCAATCTCCCTTTGAACACAGCTCAAGGAATCTTCACGGGTTCATCTCTGCACGCATAACCTCCACACTATTCATTCTGCCCACACAGAAGACAGGCAGTGGTCTTTCAGAGGCTCGGAGACTTAATTCTCAACATGTAGTTTTAGCTCTTTTGTTTGTTTTTTGTTTGTGTATTTTGTAAATGGCTGCACGTCGAGTGTTACGCAAGTGCATGACAGCAGGCAGCCCAAAGTAAAGTGTGTCAGAGTGGAAGCAGATCACGATCACTTTCTTGAATGCAGATACTTCCGTTCCACTGCATATTTCGCGCATCATGACAAGAACTCGTTAACGTTCGGATCGTATTGGCAAGTGAGTCCTCAAAGTTGTGAAGAAGCTGCTCTGACTGGCCGAGAGGGGAAAAGAAGAATCACATGAAAGGAAGTACGGATGAGTCAGAGGCGTACAATGTTTTTTCAACACATCGGGGGATGTTTGGAAGAATCTGAAAAAGCAGACGTGCAAAGTATGACTGACTGTGTTCAGGGGGAGGAACCAACAGGTATGCACACGATACTCCCGGTACAAACTTGTAACTGGAGGAGACTACACACAAAAAGCTTTTATCGCTTCTGCCAAGCAGGCTTTTGATAAAGTCCTGTTTCTAGGATGTAGTCGGAAAACAAGTGAGGGCACAGACACACACGTGCATGCATGCATGCACACAGTTAATGATCAATTCTGAGCATGCAGGTGAGACAGGAGATGGTCCAATCAGGTCAATATTAGGCCATTACGCTGTTTTATCAAAAGCTTTCAACAGGCGCTGTGTTTGTCCTTGTGTTAGCTTAGCATTACTTTTGCAGAGAAAAGCCTGCCTGTTTTTTTGGAGAACGCTTTAATTCAAGTACAAAATATAGCTTTATAAAAAGAAATTGTGACATGCATGAAAAACATTAAATATTTCACAAGCCTGACTAAGGTTTATAACGCAAACATACAAAAATACTGTTTCAGTGAGTAAAGAAGTCATAGTTTGAATTACAATTTAATTTCTGTTGAAATTGCTGGTATTGATGCTTTGGACTATTACTGCCACTTTATTGGCTCTTTTGCCCCCAGTAGCCCAGCCCCCATGTCGCATTTTCCTTCTGTGTTACAGCAAAAGGCCGCTGAATCAGGGCCAAAAGAGCCCCACGATTGGTAGAAAGGCGCGACGGTGGCGTGCTCTGCCTGAGCTGCGTCAGTTGATAAGTGTGAGTTTGGGGCTGCATTGTTGCTACTTGTTACCATGGCGCTGGGATCTAGGACACTGCTGTTGCTTGGAGCAATGGTGTTGCTGCTGGATAGCAAGTTCAGGACAATGTCTGCATTGCATGTCCTCCCAGGAAGACAGGAGGATGGAATGCTCCGAAAAGGCACCTGAGCTGGGAGCAGGTTACCCCCTGGACGCTGGGCGACGATCTGGTGCTGCAGCCGCCTGTCAGTCCAGTCCTCCTGAGGCTGGCGATGGATCTTCATGTGAGCATTGCGGGACTTTATCTTGAAAAACATCCTGGAGCAGAGAAGGAAAATAGAGAAATAAACCTGGAAACCACCTACTATGTCCTTGTGGAGTGTGCTTTTCTACTCACTTGCCACACAACTTGCAGGGGAAGCAAGTAGCCAATGAAGGCATAGAAACTGTCTCTTTCAGCACGAGGGGTCTGTTCATTGGCCTGCAGTTGGGCGTCGACTATGGAGACAGGACCAATTGCAAGCTCAAAAACTTTAAAGGACCTCCCCATTCCACACCATAACTATTTAATTGGTTTAATGACCCACATACGTAGCAGGTTTCTGAAGAGAAGCACACATTTGTAATCTGCAGTAGTCTCTAGGTTCTGAAGCTGAAGAATACATTTTTGAATGTATTCATTAGCAATAATAATGCTGAAAATATAAGATGGGATAGGAGAATTACGAAATTACTCAAAGTTACACTGTACAGTACATTTGCTATGGAATAAAATTTGAAGGAGAGTTTGAATATTTAAAAATGATTTCAGAGATTTGATTTTTAATGCTTAAATGGGAAAAGAACAGGGCCAAGAATGGGCCTTTGTGGAACACCATTTGGGATTGGAGCCTATTAGGTTCTCTCATCGTAGGTTCACCTCTACTTCTGTTTATGCGTGTTATTTCAGATGGTCTGAAAAGGGGGAACAACAGAATTTGACAGGACAAAATGAAAGAAAAGTGTTCTCACCCCTGTCTGCTGCTCCAACCCACCAACCTGGTTCTCCTGCTTTTGCTTCTCCTGTTTTTCATGCAGCTTTTTATCCAGATAAAAGAATTCAACACACTGTTGAGCAGTCTTTGTCCTCACCTGCAGATTTAAAACACACACACACATTTAAAGATCCAGTGACTATATTCCACTTGTAAACCAGTGTGCACGAGTTTGAACCACGATTAACTGGTTGACAATCGACTGACTGGAGAAGTCATTTACTAGCATCAATGTAATCAAGAAAAACCAATTAGTTCAAAGGTGATAGTCAGATAATTTCATCAGTCAATACAGGCTGGATGTCAAAACTGGTTCAGCAGACACATCAGTTGTTGCCCACAGTCAGAATGACGCCGCACGCTTTGGGACAGAGTTTGTAATTGCGTACTTATAGATATCCATTGCAAAATAATCTATGTACTGATGTTGGATGTACCGTTTTCTGTACGAGTGAAAACTCTTTTCCGTATGATCCCAGAGCTGCATTGAAAAGACTCTTTTCAGCGTCGGTCCAAAAATCGCTACCTAGAGAGAGGGGGGGGGGGGGGGGGGGGGGGGGGGGTTGGAGTCAAGAGGCCATGAGAAAAAAGGAGGACACATACCAGCACAGGTCATCCCGCATTGTAGCTTGTTTCCCCGCCAAGTAACACAACACCATCGTGCCCTGTGTGAAGTCATGCAGCTCGAAGGATGGTAAGTCTCAGAGCTGGCTGAGTACTTGTATAACAGTGCAGGTTTTTAATGAAGTGAAGTTAGCATTAGCATAATGGTTGTATTGCTTCAATAACTGAATTATCAAACACAGCCTGATGATAGGTGATTAAGTCAGTTGCTTGGACCGGATTGTGGGCCACAGAGGCTACACGGGCTAATTACAGTTGGAGAAAGAGACTTAATGTACTGGATAAATCAGGAATGTGGGGCTAAATGCACTGGTTACTGTGGTCCAAAAAGGACAAGTATGCTGTTCAAACCATCTTTAATTTTTGCCTGGTACCAGCTGGTGATATCGGCACTTTAGACGACAACTAAAATAAGGTTCAGGGGTTTACCAGAGTAATGGTAGTCTCCTGCTGGTGAGGGTAATGAGAAGAGGAGCATCTCCAGTGTGGCCTGTGCAGAAGAGTGGTGAAAATTAATGTTGTTCAAAAAAGAACAGAGGTGAACACAGTCAGTGTTACCAATGTGTTCCCCTGACAGTAGTGCAGGCAGTGCAGCGCCAGCTCTGTGTTGCTGCCCCCTCCTGGTAAACAACTGGACCCACACATGGACAAGAGCTTCTCCACTGCAGACGCACAGAGTGGTTACTTGAGCATCGCTATACTAAAGTCCACTTTGTTTATTAAAAAAAACACATTTCTGCTCCTTTTAAGTGTATTTTATAACAGCTAGTAACATATATATCTTGCAAGTATCTGAGTCCATCACTGGGCGTATCACCTTGGTCCTGTAAGTTGGCGCTATCCTCCAGGTCCAGCCATGGTTTCCAGAGCAACTTTTCACGAGGTGATTCCTCATCTGGCAACCATCTCGTTGGCCCGTCCCCTCTAAGGGCATATGGGGGAAGCTCAGCCTGGAACTCATGGCCTATGTTGACATATCTGGAAAGATAGAAAAAGGAAGTTGCAAAATATGGACAGAACTGGAGACTCGATTTTATATGTACAAGGGCTGGTTTCCTAACATGCAATCATGAGGATCTCATTCGGAGGTGGTCTGGACCAAGTCTAAGTGTCTTTCTCCTCCCTGTGTCCATGGCCACTATGGCGGTTCATTCAGCATCTTGTTGACACTATAAGCCCTCTATTTAGGTGCTGTACTCACGGTAACACATCACCATCATCTCCACCATCTGCTGCTTCTCTGTGATGTTGAGGGGACAGGTTGAAGTAAAGACCTTTCCCCCGGCGTGCAGGATTGAGGAGGGGCCGAGGAGTATAATGACCCTTCCTTTGGCCTCTGCCAGACTGAAGGATACTGGGAAATGGGGTTCCGGTGTAGATCTGGGAGGCCTGAAGCTGGAAACCCAAGCAGGTGTTTGAGTAGTCCAAAACAATTTTGACTTCAGAAGTTGTTTTAAAGATGAAGTCTTAGAAATATCGCTATACCTGTGCTGGGCTCCTTTCATCTGATATCGTCTGCACTCTCTGAGCCACAACATAAGGATCTGCCCTTTCTGCCGCCTCATTGTGTCGAGTTGGAATGGAGGGAAGGTGATAGGAGGGAGGGACACATGCAATTGTGGAAGCACAGAGTATACTGGGAGGGAGGACCGAAGCGAGGAATGAATCTGGAGACTTGCTGCTTTGTGAGGCTGCGGGGATAAGGGAGGAGGAACCTGTGAAATGGAAACTGTGTGTTTTTTCTTAAAAAGAGAGGCAGGAATGTGTCCTGCATCAAAGGCGTAGAGAGCGAGAATAACAATTTACATACAGGAAATGCTACGTTTCGCATGCAAATTTACACGTGGTTGTGAACCTTTGGGGTTTTTCATAAGGTGCTAAAGGTGGCAAAATTCCCTTGATTCAGTTTAGGTTTAGGTACTTTTAAGGCATCTATATATTTCTTCTTTTAGGTTTATACATTGGTCATTTTTTTCTACAAAGTATAGTTACCCCAACACATTTACAGTTAGCCTCTTGCAGTTAGCTTGTCTCAAAATTACAAGCACATTAGTATAATAATTACTGATTTATCAACTTGACATCTTTTGCAAAAATGCGAGTTGTAGGCACTAACCAGTTATGTCGTTGTTAGTAGACCTCAAGTTGTCCTTAGAGTTGCTAAAGTCGCCATCACACTCAACTTTCACAGTTGACGACTGTGAAAAGCTGTGTGTCATTAGTGGAAGCTCCCAAATCATCCCAGGAGTGTGGACAGATGGAAGAGTTTGAGGGTAGGAAGGAAAAAACTGCAGAGTACCAAGAGGCTCTCCTCCATGGGACATGGACTGTCCAGAGCCCAGAAAAGTGGCACGAGAGTCCACTTTTGGGGGAGAGAAAGATGGAGGAGGTCGAGGTGTAGGGGGAGGACTAAGAACAGCAGACACTAGGGAAGAGGATGTTGGAGGAGAGGGGAAGGATGCATGGGAGTAGTGGAAAGGTGATGAAGAGGAGGTTGGAGGCAGGTAGGAGTCTGGGTCAAAGGTACAGCTTTGCCTCGAGCCACCCAACCTTGGGCTTCCTCCTCTCCCAAATTCCCAAATCTGCCTGCCTGAGTCCTCGCTAGGGATCATGGGAAATCTTCCTTTTCGCTGGGAGAGGAATGCCTCAGAGAAGGAATCCAGTTTCTGAGTCCCACTGCCAATACTAACAGGTGAACACTGCGTTCGGTCTCTTACGTGTGTCTCCTCTAGTCCTCTGGAGGGAGATGGACTGAACCAGGTTCGTTCGATCTCTATTGGCTGCAGATGATCCTCGCCTGAACCACAACTAGACCCGTAATCCTCATCTCTCCCTACATAATTATCACTTACATTTGAATTAGTCCGACAGTACTCTTGGCCGTCTGAGGCACTTCTGATGAAGGGGGCAGTTTGCCGACTAATGCTAGCCTCGGTTTTATCTGCTCTAAATTTTTGCCTGATTCCCTCATTACTATTCTGATTCATGATGTGAAAAACATCGTTCACTTTGATGCAGCCATTTCCTGTGCTGTAAAGATATTCTGTCGCACTGTCAAAACTCTCCTCGTCCTCCCAAATGTCCTCCCTTTTGCTTGTGCGATAGCCATAGGTGTCAGCAAAATGGCTGCTTGTGCCGATTTCTCCATCCAGATGGCCTCCCAAGTTAGCATCTCCATTCAGACTAGTGCTGCTTGTGTTTAGCAGACCTCTGTCACTCCCAGTTCTCATCCTCCGTCCCCCAGGAGATGGGCTTGAAATTAGGAAGGATGTTGCAGAATCTTCCTCTCTACCTCCATGTTCCTCCAACGGGTCCAGGACCAGCTGAGAGGAAGGGTATGCCAGTTCAGGTCCCTGAAGGTTGTGCAATGTGAGGTGACATGGTGAGAGCTGGTGGTGATGGTGGTGGTGGTGAGAAGAGGACTGGTTGGGTGAGTGGTCATTCATGATGGCTCCTAGAGTGCCGTTAGAGTGGCTACAGAGACGGGCAGAAACAGAGTGAGCATTAATGGAAGTTTTTATTAAGATGTGATAATTTATATGATAATAGTAACTAAAGACAATTAAATAAATGTGAGATAGATCATAAATAAGAACAGACAAATAGTACAAGATCCATTTTTGAATTTAATATACATTTTCAAAAAGAAGTAGAAAGACGTAAATACTTTATTTACTTATACGTCTTTTTGTGTCACACTTTTTCCAGGTCGGATTTACCTGGATGCTTTAATAGCAAGTAACTGTAAGGAAGAGTGCTAACATTTATGAGTATAGCCATTTTTATTCTTTCTTGAACTGACCAAAAGCAATTGTGTAATTGTGACAACATTAGTTTTAGGCATAAAGTGCAACACTCGCAAGTACATCCTATTTAAATCAGATGCAGATTGGGAATTTATATGCTAACAGAGCACATTACATTATAAAATAACACATTAGCGCTAAATGGATTCCTGAAAAGCCGATCCAGAAGTCAAAGACAGTTTTGTCAGCATGTGCAGGGTGGCATTGGTTGGAAGAGAAAACAAAATCAGACGGTAAAAATCTTTCATTTCAATAATCGCTGTTGTTGTTTTCAGTTTCTCGCCTGTCTTTACTAAAACTACTTTAGCTCTAAATAGGACACTGAGTGAGATGAAGAAAGACAAACGGAAGGTTAGATCAGATAAAGTGAGTTTTTTTGTTTTACCAGTCTTTAGCGGTCTATTTCCTTCTTTGTTGTCACAAACTTGCATCCTATCTTTTCTTTGAGATTTCTTCATTTTTCTCTCTGATTTCATTCGTCTTCACTCCACTTTAATGCGTTTCAAACTGTGTGACCATTACTTCCTATCTCTCTCTCTCTCTCTGCCTGTAGCTCTCTTTCTTTACTGTCAGAGCTTGTACACACACACGACCACACATACAACCACACACTTTACACAAACGTATTCAACGGGGGACTTTTTCTAGTCATATCAAAAATAGAAACGACTGACACGACTAAAAAAAATCTCTGCGAATCATAAACATTTTGGTAAGAATATGGAGAAAAAAAAAAGTCTTGTCCTGAAAAAAGACAATAAAATTTCCTGTTCATGTGACTTCTACTGGAAAACTGGACCTCAATATCCTCTCAATGTCCCCTTAATTAACAAAAGATTGGAGGGTCCCCTGTAAGTCATGTATGTTAACGCATACACACACACACACACACACTTGCAGGTGTTAGTGGGACTGGTGATGTATTGTGATGCTGCCGCGCTGCCATTTCATCGTCACGGTAACCACATCCTGAGGAAACAAACACTGACGGCTCTCCCTTCTTTAAGCTATCTTTATCTTTCTGCCACATTCTCCCATCTTGGTAGCTTTTTTATATTATTTCCACCATTCTCTTTTTCGAGCTCGGCCACCTTTTATTTCATCTGCCTTCCTCTCTCGTTCTTCCTTTTGATAGCAGTCTGTACGTTCTTTTCAATGCTGCTTTCTTTTTCTGGTTCTATTTCAACTGTTTCCTTCATTTTTTCAGTTGTTTGATCTGAGGATGAGCTGCGAAAAGGTTCTGATATCAAAACATTTCAAAATAAAAAAAGGTTTACACTTTTAAGCTTAAATGCAATTTTTATTTTGGCAGTGTCTAATCTGCATTGAAGGATCATTTCAGGACCGATTTTCTATGAGCATACAAGTTTGTGTAGATGTTTACTAGTTTAAGAATCTTTGGCTGAGTCAGCTGACAGGAAGTGAGAGCGAACGAAACAGGAAGGAAGGCAGCGACACAAGTAATGAACTTCAGGGAACCCTCTCGCCACGCTGCAACCCCACCTTCCTACCCTGGCATCTCCCACGTAGAGTGGAGACCAATTTTTCCAGATAATTCCCACCTTAGATTCTGAAGGAAGGGATAAATTCCAGGTGTAAAGGTTCCATTTTGGCCCTTCTTTAGACTTCCTTTGCTTAACAAATATTAATGACCTAACAACACAGCCACCCCCCAACTATGCTAAGCTCGACATTAGCAAGGATTATTTTATTGGCTATGCCATTTTTTTACACAGGGAATGCCTGACAGGGAGATTACATCAATCGCTATGGAACATTTTTTATACACAAATGAGCTATTTCTCCATGAATGTGGTCAGGGCGAAACAGTTTTTATGCTGTTTTCTCAAAGATACAGTCAGTGTGGGAAGCGTCGCACTACACCTCTGCAGATTATGCATTCCTGAAAGATAAGCGCGAAAGTTAAGATCCCCTTTTTTAAACTTACATTTAGTTAGAACTGTGCTGCCAGAAGAATTAAGGCCTTTCCTTTGATACGATGTAATGTTGGATCAGTATCTAGGTCTTTTTACTGGTTTAAAAATTTAAAGGATAGTAATTTCTGTATTTTTTTACTCAGCGTCTCTAAATTCTTCACACCTCCATGAGCGGTTTGCTAATTTGTCTTTCTCTGCGTTCACAAATTGTGAATGAAAGGATGTAAGCGGATGCCAGGGGAGTTCGGAGCAGCTCATACACAGGAGATGCTCTTCTTGTTTTCTGTCAGATTCACCTCAAAACCATGTGGGAGCAGCGGAGGGGGGAAACAGACTCGCACCTTCGGACTTTTTCTCCCCGCTTTTTTTTTCCCTGTTGTTCCATTACATTTGAATCTGATGACGAGCGAGAATCGAACTATGGAGTGGATAGAGTGGTAGAGGTCGTAAATGAAAAAGTATCGCGGGCATTTATCGACTGAGCTGTTACTGCTAACACTTCGCTAATAACCTCGTTGATGCAGATGAGAGATTTCATCGCAGTATGTCATTAATTATTTAAATTGATGTGAGAGTATCGTCGATAGATTTCATACGTCATTAATTATTTAATTCGAGGATGCAAATGTGTGATATTAAACTGCATACTGGAAGCAAAATCCCAACTTTTCTTTACATCTAAAACACTGTGGCATAAGCGTAGTTCAAACATACAGTATCTTTCTGCATATTTCTGCATGATACACAAAAAAGTATTGACTGAATGTGCATGTGACTTCCCTAAAAAACTTGCTAATATTGTAGCATAGAGGGCCATTTCAAGGAAATTTTTACTGGAGGTACTTAACCGACTTTAGTAAGCCATGTTAGTTTAAAGGTGCTATCGAGCTGTTAAATTCAAGCTCTCGCGCTATAATTATTGAATTTCTACTATTTTTCTAATCTGCCTTTATATAATTACAACTGTATTCAGTCGAAAGGCACGCGTACAAGTGTAAAACTGTACACCAATAACAGTTGCCGATCATATTTACGACCAAAGGTCAGTGTGATGTCGCCTTTAAAAAAGGTTCTACCAGTTATTGTAGCATTCATTGTTAGTATAATCCCCGCCTAATATGGATGATTCTTGTCTGGATTTATAAAATAATCATATAAATCATACACAGTAAAGCCACAGACGCCCCTTAAAAAAACAAATTAATATCAACGCTAACGTGACGAGCGATTAAAAATATCAATTAACTGAAATTAAAAAAACACTGATGCCTCTATCTTTGTTCTGAGATTATAGTCTTTCATTTGCTAACAAAATGCCCTATTTTAGTCAATTTGTGTGAAGGGAAATTCTATATTTTAAGTGACAAATCAGGTGCAGCGTAACGGCTGATTTTGATCGCAAACAAATTCCTCTGAGGATCAACAGAAGTATTTTGTGTTAAAGACGCACACGTTGTTAAAATACTCCAAACGAATTCATGCTAAAGAAATAGAGAGTAGAATAGAATTTCTGAACGTAGAGTTGCTTAAAGTAAATGACTTAACTCCAAATGTTAATGAAATTCTGTCTACGTGTGACGGTGACGTCGATCGCATACAACATCAACTGATAATGCAAATTTAAACAAAAAAAACTTTAAAGTCCTCAAACACCTCCCATCTTCAGGAGGACGCAACAGACAATACGTTTATATTTACTGTCGATTCTGTCAAAGTTTAGGGCTTGGAAGGAGAATGTTGCTTTAGATGGTTCTACGTGAGGGAACCTCAACAGCAAACCAGCCGCGGTGTGGAAACTACGGTGCACGTCTTCGAGATGTGGAAAGCAGAACTGGGAGCTGCAAGTTTCCACGGCTGAGAAGGGAGACACTGTATTAAGTCTGTTTTCCGGATGCAGTGGTAACTTCATGGCAATAAAAGAGAGACTTCTCACTGACGTCGAAGCTAAAATCGTGCTTTTTTGGGCCCATCGGGCCGGGGCTCCGCTTCTCCTGTTTTTAGGGTTTATGTCAAGTACTTTAAGTGAGTAGAAACTCTGTTGCCACGGTGATGCTCCTCATAGCGAGTCCTCACGAGACGCCGAGGTGAGGCCGTGGAGATATACGACAATGCAGTAATGTTGCATGGATGTGAGACGCGGCCTGATTATCATAGTTTGCTCACGGTTCCTGTGCCACTAAAGCCGAGTGTCAGCACTTTTGCAAACAGAAATTCATAAAGTCAGCACTGTCAAAGCATTTAAAAAAAAAAAAAAAAAAACCCTCTTTGTTGATTTTACACTGTTTAAGTCACCTGAGCTGCCGGGGGGTGGGGGTGGGGGGTGAATCCTCTGCCATTGTTTAGTTTTCACCTGCAAAGAGGAACTTCAGGTACAGCAAAAGTACAAATTCCAGGTCATTTCCAATGACTTGACCAGGTTTAACATTGATCAGCCATTGACTGCAGACTTTTGGAGCGATGGCAGAGCTCATCTGCGTAGACGCCGTGTCGTCGTCTGCAGATGCAAAAGGAGGTCGCAAGCTCGGGAGGAGGCCAACGCAAAGAGCAGCGACAAGAAATCGTGGCCGTTTTGGCTCAAATTTCGGAAGCACTGGAGGACGCAAAAAGTCTGACTCCTGACAGGATGTTTCTGACCCTGATGCTACGTCTCAGCCTCCCATGTTGTGACCCAGATTTCCAAACAGGCCAGATGTAACGAGATGCCTCCACATTTAGGTACAACAGCAGTGGGGAAACAAGTAATTGATAGTGGATTGACAGACGAACAGGAGAACAATAGAGCAACACGTAGATTATTTGTTCCTGGCACTCGTGCAGGTGCGTATTAGCATTGTGCATGAAATGCTAAGCATGCTAATCACAAGTTAGCCTTAACTTTTATCCAAGGTCAAATGTGTTTGTATAGAAGAGTTCAAGAAGTATCGCCACTGAAACAAAAGGCTTACCAGCTAAGTTGTCATTCCAGCGAGCAATTTGTCGGTGGCGTTGTGTGTGTGTGTGTGTGTCAAAGAGAGGGAGTTGACACATGTGTGAGAATGGGGAGGAGAGAGAGAGAGAGACAACACAAGAGAGGGAGAGAGAGTGAAACGTCATTTAGACAAACATGTCGTTCTTACAGTTGATCTTTCGTTTTTTCAATTTGTGTGTCTGAGTGGGTGTTCCTGCCAAGGCGTGTCATAATGATGCTAGAAACAAGTTCAACACCTTTATTTGTGGAATCGCACACACACGCGCGTGCACGTCTGTTCATCTGTCTTTTTGGGGCCTCTATATTAATTTCCACCTATTAGTAGAGCCTCATCCATCTTTTACTTTATTCACACATTTATTCATGAACCTTAAATTATGTCGCTCTCTTGATTAAAGTTGACGTTTTACTGCCGAACGCTTTTATTTCACTTTGTAAGTGAGTGAAATGGAGCAAAGACCTCACACATGCAGATAAATGAACACACAATACCACACTTATACACACTTCACGTTTGTGCATTCTTTATATCCGTTTCTCTCACTGTCTTTTAAGGCCTGTTGATGTTAAAGGGACACACACACACAGAGGCGCACACACACAGCGAGACACTTGACATCACTGATTTTTGTTTTTGATTTCTACTCTCTCCAAAAGAGCCTCACTGTTGATGTGGAGAGGACTTCAAGTTTCTCAGAATCAAAGACAAACTTGAAATGTGCCGAAACGTCTTCCGTCGATTGCAACACTCATCAAAAGGGACCAATGCTCAAAGACCTTTTGCATGTTTGGCAGCAGGTTTGTCATGATAAAAAGGGACTTTAAAATACAACAAAATGTGTCTCGTTTGTTTAATTCTGCATTTCAGTTTTGCGCGGGTGTAGAAAAGTTTTATCAGCTTCGGACGGCGACTCTTCAACTGTCATTTTCTGAATTAGCGTCTCTACGCTGACATGTTTCCCACATACCTCCTCACGAGCTACATTAAAACGCTTTTCAAATGAAATGGGTCAGATTTTTACGTCACTGTGAGTTTACCCCAAATAAATGTTCAACTTCTTATTAAATCTTAAAGTTGCATTGGACCACCTGTCAAATAAATCTAATACTTTATGCTGTAAAGTACTTAATGCTACAAAACTTTAGCCAGGTGTCAGGGATTTTATTGCGATAATTTCCTTGATAGTCATAAAAGAACTCTTGTAATTGTCGCACCTATTAGTTTTAGTTACTCAACATAAAACGGCAGTCAAGTGATTTTCTTTTGTTAATAATCAGAGCATTATTTGTCCTTCTTACGTAAATATTCAGCATTAACATGTAAAAGAAGATAGTATAGTGTTTTTAGTGTTGATAGTAGTATATTTTGGTAATTTGATATAAATAATAAGTCATGTGTCCATTAGCAATGATTTGATAGTTTCAAGATTATGCTAATTCTTCTTAAAGACTTTCTGGTCTTGGAAAGAAGTTAACTGATCTGAGACATAGTTTTACATTTACACAATAAAAGAAGAACTCTTTAATCAATACAGACCATTATTGGGAGTAAACTGGGGCAACGAGGGCAACATTGCACTTTATACGAGGCTATGAGATTGATGCTAAAGCTAAGTCTTAGTAAGATGACATGAAGAATGGCAGCTGAACTATGGGAGCAACTATTAAAAGCATGTGTGGGATTTGTGCTACACTATTGCTTAAAAAGCTCAGCTTTGGCTGAAAGAAACTACTCCAACTGTATCCTGGCTGTATATAAATGTGAGCCGACACGACTGAGCACATTTGAGATATTAGTGAATTGTTGATGCAAAAAGATGGAGATGTTGTGAATTGTTGTATTTGAAGCTGAACTTGCTAATGTGCTAACTCGGGGTCCAAGTTTCTACTGGATGTGAAGGGAATTGGGGGGAAAATGTTGAAAATTGACATGCAGTGAATCTGGTGACAGTACAGGCGAAATGAAACTGGCCAGAGTGGGAGGAATGAGATATTAATGTACAGTAAAAAAAATTCCTTTTTAGTTCCATGACAACTCTCAAGGCTGATGGTGCACTAAAGAATTTAATGGAATGGGTTTTTAACCGGCCTAATTGTGGTTTTACTTTCACATTTTAGGCGTTTCGGGACCTTCCCGGTATGAGTGGTAAGATTTTGGGTCGCGCTTCGCCGAAAAATATCACTTTTTACTGCAGTTCTCCTTGAAAGCCGATGAAAGGTCACAGTGATGTAAAAGGTGTGTGCGAGAATGCGTGAGACTCAGAGCGAGAGTGTGTCATGAGTGTGCGCGGCGGCGGTTGGTTTCACAGCGGCGTGGGACGCAGACAGGTGCCGGTGACGGGCTCCGATTCCCGTTATCACTGGCTTCAAACCTCCCCGTCACACCACAGCCGCACTACGGCCCCGAATTGTACCAGGACCCTAAAATTTCTCAGGGGAGTGTTTCATACTGTTTCATACATCTTTGTTGTTTTTTTTTCCTAAAGTTAACATTATTACAACGATTTTGTGGGGCAACTTCGGCCCTACAATGAGTCGGCATAATTTAGCTAATTGATTAGCCTAGCTTGTTTTTCAACGTGGTTGAAATGATTCACTTACCGTGCACGCCATCATCCAACGTTTGATATCTGACAAACGGCTAAATTGTAACCCTGCTTCCTTCGTAAACACCTGTGACACACTTGTTTACACCTGTATGTTGCAAATATAGTCTACATCTGATCTGATATCATCTCCTCACACACGTTACGGGACACTTGCCAACAGGAGTCGGGGTGAAAACATTTATTCGTTTTCAGTTGCGTTCACTCGACACGATGCATTTGCACTTCATAAAGACAACAACACGCCATTTATACTATTTTTCTTGTTTGGAGGGGAAACTTAAAACCAAATATCTTAAATATAAAAAGACGGAATGCCCACATTACGACTATGGAATGTTTTTTTCTTTTCCCCTTCATACTGTCTATGATAAAAGAGACACATTTACAAGTGCACGTTTGCTGCGTCTCTGCCACCAAAGGCAACATTAAAACCCAAATAAAAAGAGTTGGAACTGCAGAGGAAGGTCGGATTTCTGCAGAACTGATGGGCCAATTTTAAGCATCATTTTAAACTTTCTGCCGTTTGTTGCCATCTTCAGCCTTTGTAGGGGAACTGCAGAAGGACCGCTTTCCCCGCTCCCAGAGTTAGCTTCTCCAGGCTGACGTCGGACTCTTCTTTTAAGTCGTCGTCGGTCGACAGCTTCACTTTGGCCGTCTCGGGCAATTTCACTTCTGCGAGGACAGAGACGAGGCGTCAAACTTCCCCTTCCACCACAGCAAATGCACATAAATCACATTTCTCTACACTCGCCTGGAGTTGCCAGTTTAAAGGCCAACGTCTCCGGCGCCGTTCCCCAGTTGACGGCGGTTATGTATCTCTCGCTCTGGTCCCACAGACGCAGGAACGCGAGCGATGTGTCTGAGGAGGAAAGGGAGTAGTAGTCGCCGTGGAGGAGAGAGCGCTCTTTGCCTCGCAGGTCGCTGAGGGAGATGAACCAATTCCTCAACTCGCCGGGCTTCAGAGTCTCAGTCTTGACTGTTCCGTTGTCAGCCTCTCCCTCGGCAGGTTCCTTCTCCAGATCCCAAATCATTTTTGGAGGCTCGGAACCCTGAAAATGAATGCAAGGGTTATAATCCGCACTTCAAAACACCAATTATTAAAGCATTTCTGTGCCCTTCTTTAACTCGCCTGTCCCGGCGGAAGGCCAATTTCATCTCCGTATTTAAAAATGGGAGTTCCAGGCAAGGTAAACAGCAGGAGATGGTAAAGACGGATCAGGCCTGGAGTTTTTGCTTGTTTAGACAGCTGCTCCCCGAAACCCCACCCAAGACTTCTTTGCTCAGAGTTAAGTGTGTCCATGGTATTGATGAGCTCGGAACCTGCACATATTTTAATTAGGGAATATAATTACCACCTGTAATTTGAGAAAATTTAAACATTTGGAAGAAGAGGGAAAAAAAAAAAAAATCCACCTCCAATGTTGGTGCTGACCAGATCAGACTGGAGGAGATCCACACCGCTGGTGTTGAGAAGCTGAGATGCATTTGTGGGCGAAACATTTTTAACCGCACCCATCAGAGCCCTGGGATAAAAAAAAATGTCAAAAACAATATTTTAGACCAAGAAAATAGACAGGAATCAAGTTGGGACTTCCGAACAGGTTACTTGGTTAATTTAGTGTAATTCAAAAGCCCTCCACTAGGGGTCGCCTCAGCATAAAGCCTTCAGGGCGCCAGTGTTTATTTATCCCTACCAACCTCCACCCTGCAACCACCTGCAGAACTGGAATGTTTTCTTCTTATGCCACATCAGGTGAGTTCATACAGTCACCTTACGGAGAAACCCAGGAGTTCTGTTTCTGTACTGCAGAAAAAGGTCAGGAACCGGCGGTCATGGTTACCTCCTTTTGCCGTCCTGAGAGGAATTCTTCTGGACGACATCCTGAAGCTTGGCCCACTCTGCATAACCCGAAGCGATGGCGAGGTCGGAGACCTTGATGCCATCGACGCCCAAACCGAGCCAGTACTCTGCGGCAGCCTGGGACAGAAAGTAAACCTCAGCTGTGTGCTACACTTTAACCTCCACATTTGTGAGTGAAGGACCACAGAACAGGAGCCGCGGTGTACCTTGACTTTCTGAACGTCCTTTTCAACCGGCGAGAACCAGGAAGATGAGCCCAGGTAGTTAGGAGTCAGATCCAGCATCACATTAATGCCTAAAAACCAAGCAGGTAAAGTGTGGCGTGAAATACGCCACAAAGCCCGTTAAGTATTATTGGGTAACAATAGGTTGCGTAACCGATCTTGTCTGATGACCTACCCTTTCTGTGGGCCTTCTCCAGCACACCCAGCAGTTCGTCCTTTGTCCCCTGCCTTGGGTCAAATTTCTCAAGGTCCAGAGTGTTGGGTTGGTCAGCCTGGACGGTGTGAAGGGGCCCAAGAACCAGACCTTTCACCTTCAACTGGTTGATGTTGTCCAACTTTGATTCAATGCCTGGACAAAAATAAAAAGAATAGAGAGAGACTAAATAGTGTTTCAGTGCCTTCAGTGGTGAGGAACAACTGCTCACAGAAGAGAACCTTCCCGGTATTTACTCATCACAAGACGGTGTGAATAACACCATGCACACATTCTGCAGGCCATATGAGTGAGCACAAGTAGGTCCTTCAAATAAAAAAAGGCACAGCTGCACATCATGTGGCCCTGCTGGATTCTGGGTCACATGATTTGTCTTGTACAGTCTTCTCAGTCTGGTTAAGGGTTGCGACAATCTTACAACACCCTCCCAGACAGATAACTGATGACTTGTGGGCTTTATGTTCTTTAAACCCTGACTCATACATTGGTCAGCCCAGTCAGCAGTCTGTTATCAGGGTAGCTGACAAATACACTGTGCAAGTAAGGACACCATAGGCCCCACAGCAATGATCAAGAGGAAGAGAAATCTGGTGCATTTACCTTTCAGTCCGTCAGAGAAAGCTTCGGTATCAGAGATCTCGTACAGGGGCCCCTCGTTCCACCAGTTCATCTCGGGGATGGGCTTGCATCGAGGGGCCTGGACGATGATCACAATGGCCCCGGCCAACATGCCGATCCAGCCCAGCCAAAACAGAATAAGAAGCACAAAACGGGTTCTCACCCATCTGCAAAGAAAAGGGGGTTAAAACATGAGCGATCACACACATTTCACCAAGCACATACATGACCATGAATCAAAGCCTGGTCTTTCCTCACCCTGGGGTGCCAGCAACCTTCATCAGCTCGTCCTTGGATAGTCCAGTGAATGCAACTTCGTCCTCGGGGACCTTCAGCTTGACGCTGCCATTCTTCTCTGCAGCTGCAGCCGCCTGTCCATCCCCCGTCATGGGCTGCTTCTCGGGGTCCATTTCGCTGAGCTCCACATCCTTCATGTCGACTTCCGTGTCCTTGATCATGGTTGAAGCCGGTTCCTGTTTAGATGGAGCAACAGAGGAGTGCAGAACAAGCATTAGTTTTGCCCTCAATTTTCGCCGGTATACTAGAAATATACCGGAAGTACACCAAATACACTGAATTTTTATACAAAATAGGAAATTTGTGAATCATCTCCTCCTTAACGATTGTTGAACGTACCATGACGCATATGATATATTTGATTAAAGAGAAAACGTTTTAAAAATAGGCTCTGCACCATCTAAAATGTCGCCCAGAAAGGATGATGAAATTAACCTTATCGTCTACGTCACCGGCCTGAGCACGAGGAGATCTGTAGCGCGGCACTTGTTTTTCGCGGACACCTCCGCGCTAAAATGTAGTTTCTCGCTATTTAAAAAAAATCAACGAAGGGATAAACGTTACCTGTAGAATAAAAAACCACGTATGTCCGTCTGAACACGTCTCAAACTATCCTTCGTTTTTCAGTCGATGATCGTCTGCCTGCCAAAGGACTGGACTGTATTTGTAGCTTGCTCCACCTCTCCACCTACAAGGGGACGTCCTAATAATCTCCCTCCGCCCACTAGCGCTCCAACTATCGGGTCTATTTAATCTAAAATCTTGGGGGACAAAATAAAAAATAAAACCACCATACAGATCCGACAATAAATGTTCACGTTTCTGTCCAATTTATTTTAATTACTGTCGTATAAAACAGCATTTTAGGGTCTTAATGATAATACTTCCACTTCAGCCATATTGGTCATAAGTAAAGTGCATCCTTTGTTTCCACCAGTGTGCACACAATAAGATTGTCTAACCATGCAACAGGGAGGATATAATCAATTGAAAGCAAATAGCTGATAACTTATTGATGTGATTATTTTCTGGGTGAGGCTTTGATCAATCATGCCCTCCTTTTATCTCGTTTTTTTTTTAACTATTTGCCTCCAATCACATTGAATTCTGCCTGAATCTGATGACAATTGGGGTCAATTCAAAGAAGATGAATGTGATCTGATCAATTGTCCCGATTTAACAAGCAAATAATCAAACATCTAATGTGAAAAATTTGAGTACTAGACAAAACGATTCAAAAGTTTTATTGAAGATCCATCTAAAAATGTAAACACTGGTGCACACGTGAAGCCACGTCTGTGGAACATGTCAGCACATGCTAACTCAACAGTCTGAAACTTTTCATGGCAGGTCTCTATAAATAGCTTGTTGATTCTCGTTTTAAAGTGTTGACATTTTGCAGTGTAATGCTGTATTAATAGCAATACGTCTAACCTTCGCAGTTACTCTACAGCTTCTCAGAAAAGCACCCGGTGTCCAGCACACAGTGTAGCGCCTCTTCCCAGAATGGATTCATCAACATTATGTCTCTAATACTGCTTCCTCCACACTTTATCCCACTCTTTATGTCTCCTTTCCTTCCTTCTGTCTGTCTTGCTCCATCAGCTGGCTTTGCGTTGCACAAAATGTGCTTGTCTGCTTCTCTACTCCTCATATTTTGTTGTTTATTGCATCTTTGCAATTAGCTACCTGGAATGATGCCAGGGTGTGATATACATAAGTGTACGCTATATTTGGCTATTGGGGCTATCGGGTTCATTGGGGGAAGTTTAATACTGCAGCCTGGTAATATTTCCACTGACATTGACGAGTTTACCAGCATTTTTTGAAACATTTTTTGAAACCCTTCATCTGATAAACCTTTAAGCAGTGCCAAGACAAAAATAAGAACTCTTTGGCTTTTTATCCTTTTTCAGAGTCGCGTCTATTTTTATTGGGAGCTCAAGCCTGCACGTGTCTGTTTGCCTGAGTCAGGCTGTATCAGAGCTGCTGACTCGGGACATGACGGAAAAGGGAAGCCCTCCGTTTCTCTGCTGTCGTAGAAAATGAAATTCTAGAGGGACTTTAAGAGCGACAGACTGGTGAGGGGCCACGTGTGGGGAAAGAAGATAAAGGGGGAGGGGCTAAGAAAAGAGGAGCAGTCAGAAAAAAGGGGAAAGGTCGGCGAGAAAGACAGACACCCGTGTACGACTGTGTAAACATGTTTACATGTAATGTGGAACATGAAACCATAGACTGGATAAGATCTGAGCGTGGTCTACTGAATCGGAACATCAGCCCAACTTAGTCGTTGTACTTTGTTCCCCATTTTATGCAAACTAGTGAGGACATTTCGGAATATTCGCCGTTGAACTTGTTGCCGAGCCGATGTTCTTTGTTCCCATGCAGCAAAAAAGGAGGGAGCAATCAAACTATGAATACACACACACACACAAGTGTTGAAAGCAAAGAGGGGGAGGGCAGAACTGTACCATAGTTTGGGCTGTTTTCACTGATGCAGTAACACTGTAACTCTACACAGGACAAGAACGTTTCCTGGAGCATGAAAACAGACCATCACATCGAGCGACTGGACAATAAAGACAAATACTTTAACACGGCTAATGTGACCTCTAGCTTTATCTTTGCGAAGGACCTGTCAAATTTAATCTAACCCTAACCCTGCCAAAAGCAAAAGAAAGAAAAAAATCATTCAGTTCGAGATTAGAGGAGTCTGACATGACATTTTGCCAGTTGTCGAGTAAGAAGAAGTGATAATGGGGTTCTTTCAGAGGAATTTTCATCTCCCTCTCTCTTGCACTCTCACCCATACAGGGCCTCACTATAAATACTTGTCTGATCCCTCTACTAGAGTTTATTTTGCAAGGCCGTGTGAGCTTTAGAAACAAGGAAAGAAAAAAGAAAAAAACACGGACCAGTTTGATCCAGTCTGGTTGGGGTCTCAGACTTTCATCCCATTGTTGTCAGGCCGCTCGCGCTGAACCACGATACCTCTGGGAAACGCCACTTTCAAGTCATTCTAAACAATATGCAATTCCTAAAACATGCTTTTTTGCTCTCCGGCCCATTTCTTTCATGTGTTCGTAAGACAACAAAACCAAAATGCATCCTTTCCTGGCCTGACAACTGGTCCTTTTACTCCCTATAGCTGAGAATGTGTCCCAGTTTTCCTCCCATTCACCAAAAGAAGGCATCCCCTCTAACACATGAATACAGCTACAAATTAGTCCTGCACAGTAGCACATTCACCAGTAACCACCCCCCCAACTTCACTGCTATGGCAAAAACCACCCAATTTATGACTAAATTTGATGTTTTTATTTGTATTTTGAGGACAAATATAGGGAGACTTTAATGAATTTCCTTTTCCTCTCTCTATGTTCTTGTATCCCCCCGGGTTTCTTTCTGCCAGATGAAACAATGGTTCACAGTCTTATATAAGAGCACCCCCCACTTGCTGTGAGTGGAATTTAAAGTGCTTTATTGTTGCAGATCAAGAAGTCTGGCTGCAGATGGTTTCTGCTGTGTGATCAGACAACCCTGTGTGCTACCTGTGTAATTTACACAAAGATGAACAGAGCCGTTTGACTGGGGCAACTTCCTGCTTGTCAGACAGGTTGTGTTCAACAAACCATTTGCCTGATTTGTGTTTTACAGGTAATTACCTCTGAAACCCTACCCTTTGACCCGCAGCCTGTTAAATATAAACCCACACTCCTTTCACATATTTTAGTACTTCAGAAAACACCTCTTGATGATCCCAATATCCGATGCAGCATTTTTATGAATGAAAGAAGAGTATCTTAGTTGGGAAATGCGTCAAAAGAGGAGCCGTGAATAGGACGTTGTGAAGGAAGAGGTGTGGGATAATTGCATAATGGGTCTGCACAGCTGGAACCTGTGTTTTTGTTTGTGCTTTCTTTGTTGCATTGTGTGCTTTTCTTATTTTAGACTATTATTTCAGAAGCATTGTGTTTTGAGTTTTTCGCAATTCATAGAAATCCTTATTGATTTTTTTTAAAAAAAATGCATTTGTATAGTTGGTCGTAAAAAAATAAAATTTACACACGACTAACATGCGAGAAAAAAGACGTTGTTCGGGTGGTTGTTGAGCGCCCCCTGGAGCATTCCAGCGGTGTTGACGTTATCTTAAAAAAAAGTCTAACGACACAACGCCATCACGTGTTCTGGCACGTGACAAACCCGGAAATAAGCGGAGTCGAGGGAGGGCTGGCGACACCAGAGCCACAACAGACGAAACAATTCTCTGACAGCTCCGCTTTCAACCGCTCAAGACACCGTTTAACTTCTGTTATTAAAGCACAAACATGTCGCGGAAGCCAAAAGATGAATATCACCGGTTCTTCACCGTTTCAGACCCACGAACGCACGAAAAGGGGCACACCGAGTACAAAGTGACAGCAAGGGTTGGTTTCCACTCTTTGTCTTTAATGCCAATATAATGCCATGTTTCCCCATGCTCAACTCATTTACCTTGCTTTTATCCTGAACTCTAACCGTTGCTTTATTTAGTCCTAAGTATTGTTTATAATGTGTTTAGAACGCACCGCACTGTAATAAAACAAAGAACTGGCTGTGTGGACCGCAGAGAATGGCACAAACAGGGGTCTTTTATGTCTTTCCTTGGTGCTCGGTGAAGCAGCCTGGACTTGTGATGTGGAACCCTCATGACCACACTAATACCCCGTGAACAAGATTTATTCATGCATAGATTTATTTATTTCCCCCTTCTCTGTGTCGGCTTAGTTTGTATCCAAGAGTCACCCAGAAGACGTGAAAGAGGTGGTTGTGTGGAGGCGGTTCTCCGAGTTACGGAAGCTTCATGGAGAGTTGGCCTACACGCACAGGAATCTATTCAGGAGGCAGGAGGAGTTTCCACCTTTTCCTCGGGCACAACTCTTTGGTATTAAAAAAACAAACCTCTTTTGTGGTCACATGATGCTCAGCGGATGACGTTGCCAAGCCTTTTTGTAGTGTGCGTTGAAAGACGTCGTCCAACATTTCACGTCTCGGCGACCATTTCAGCGTTTGTGTGTCGACTGAGCGCTCAGAGGTTTTCATGTTGTGCGTTTCAGGGAGGTTTGACGAGACTGTGATCGAAGAGAGGAGAAAGGCGACAGAGGCCATGCTTCAGTTTTCAACCACCATACCTGCGCTATACAACAGCCCACAGCTCAAAGAGTTCTTTAGAGTGCGAAACTCACACATTAGTTCTTCTTTACCTCCTTCACCATGAGACCTCTTTGCATTTCTCCTTTCTCTCTCCTTCCTCTCAGAGTGGGGAGGTCACGAGGCCTTTGGATCCCACGTTGTCCTCTGATGAAGCTCTTCCTCCCCCTCTCATTCCACTCCCTAAGAGGAGGCCCTCAGACTGTGAACCTGTAGAGGAGGAGGAGGGGAGAGAGGCCCCGACTTTACCTCAAGACTTAGGGGTCAGCATGGGCCTGGAGGTGGGGGAACCAGAAGTGGCGGTTGAGGCTTACAGCGAGATGGGTGGCTCGCCTTTGGAAGACCCAAAACAGGATCTTAGTGATACAGAGCCGGATGACGCAGGTGCACATGAGGGTAGAAGCTTCTTTCTACTGAATTAATTCCCTCCTTTTTTAAGCTTCTGTTGTGTGTCCACATCTAGCTGTATCTCCTCACCCACCACCTGCCAACAACCACCAATCACTACAGTCCCAGGAAGACTTTGAGTTCCTGTTTGACTCTGTGGCAGAGGAACCATCGGCGTCTCCAGAGGAGGAAGGAGCGCCTGCGTTGTCTGATAACGACCTGGCTGTCTTTGACCCCTGCTACAAACAAGGTGAAGGGAAACAAGAAAGGACAAAAACAGAGAGACTTCCATATTAATTTCCCACACCCTTTAGATCGATCCAATTCCGCCGGTGACCACAAAGAACTGAACTCGCTGCTGTCAACGACTGTGGAGGGAGAAGCTGCTGAGTACTTGAAGCAAGCCGCCGCTGAGCTGAAGGCCGCCATGCAGAGGGAGAAGGAGGGAGAATTTAGCGCTGCCATCCGTAGTTACAGGGCGGCGGTGGATATACTGATCACCGGAGTGCAGGGTGAGTGGTCGCGTGCAGGGTGCACTGATTTATGTGTTGAATCGTGTTTCGTCTGTGCAGCGAACCTGAGCAAAGAACGTTTGCCATCTTTATTCTGCCCTACTTACTGATAAGCCACTCACACGTAAACACACTGGCGACTAATGGTCCTCGTGCAGGTAACTGCCCTCATGCAGGTAACTGCCCTCTGAACTGCCGAGCGTGAGCTCTCAGTTCATGGCAACTGTGTCTGTTGTTATGTTGTTGCTGAGGTTACCAGTCATTCAGGGCCCCAGGGTAGCGTGGCCGAGCGGTCTAAGGCGCTGGATTAAGGCTCCAGTCTCTTCGGGGGCGTGGGTTCGAATCCCACCGCTGCCACTAAAGTTTTGATCATTGTAGAAAAATTCTGAGAAGTCATTTTCAGATTAGAAACAGGACGAGATTATCTATTATTGATCAGAAAATGTAGTTTTCATATGTTTGTAGCTTTTAATTCATTGTGTCAGTTTTCTTACAGTTCAGATATCAAGAGCCACACTTTCTTCCTCCCGTGTGTCTGTCCATCCAGGAGACCCAGATCCGACACGCAGGGAGTCTGTGATGAGGCGGACGGACCAGTACCTGAAACATGCAGAGATGATAGTCAACAGGCACCTTTCACCCACGCACACACAGGGCCCGTAGGTCCAGACAGGCATGTACTGGGTTCCTGTAGACTGCACACAGGCAGAAACTGAAGCCGAAGCTCAGGGTCGCGACGTGCGCACGTGTGCTCGCAGATTTACCACACGACGGACATGCGAAAGCCGGGTTTTTAAGCACACTGAAGAGGACTCACACTCCAGAAGTGCATGGACTGGCTTTTGCTGAGCTCATCAAAAACCAAATCACACTAAACAAGTTGTAAATGCAGCAGCACGCTGGACCTTCGTGGTACAATGTTGATTTTTGCTCGACACCGAAGTAATTTGCACTTTGCACAAATGGTGATTTTGTTAATAAAAATCCTTTTAATCCAAATCTTGGTGTCTTATCTCCGCTTTTAATGGGACGCGCTTGTACTTCAGCAGTTCCCCTCACGCTAAATGCACCAATCTGCAGTAGCGCGGCTGCACCTCTGAGTAGTGCTGTTAGCTTGTCGCGGTTGCACATCTGCGTACTCTCAATACTCTCACAGTCGAATTCTAAACTGTTATTTTGATGTTTACACTTACATTATTGCGCTCAAACACATTTGAGCCCCTATAAAACGGGTGCAGTGTGTTCTAAATGATAAAAAACCAAGGCCACGCCGATGTGAACGCCCTTGTGATTAGGCCGTTTGTCCGTTTTTGGGTTCATCTCTGCAAAAATGGTGGTTTGAAGCACGGAAAGAGACGATCTGTGAAGAGAAGAGTCAAACAGAGTGTGAGGAACGGAGGGACAAAGAGATGGAGGGGCAACAAATATAAAAAGGGGAGGCTGTCATGAGGAAAAGGCACCCCGCCTCAGATGAAAAAATGGGGGTTGTAGGGAGTGACAGATAACAGAGAGGATGGAGGAAAGGAATAAAGGAGGGTTATGATTAGAGGATAAGCACAGCTCATCCCTCCATTGTTAAATGGATGGAAAAAACTGACCCTCCCTCTTCCTCTATTTTCATCCCCCTGCTATCTTTTTCTTTTTTTTTGCATCCTTTGTTTTTGGACATTGCGGGGCGCTTCAAGAGGACAGCTGAAAAGAGAGGAAAAAAGAGAGGGAGAGATAGCATAGCTCCATCCTGTTATATATCCCTCTCTTCCTCTCATCTCTCCACCTCTCTGCCGCTCTGCCCGTCTCTCCCTCTTTTCTAGTGCTGCACCTGTGAAATGCAGAAGAGGTTCTGGGATAGAGAGGGAGATGGAGAGACAAAGAGGTGGATGGAGGGATGGAATTGGCAGGGAGGGGTGGTTGAGCTTTAGAACATTAGCATGCTGAGAGTGTCAGCACTCTCCTCTTTCTATGCCTCCATCCTCATCCCTCTTTCCATCCCTCCCTCTCTGTCTTTCTCCTCACTGGTCACTGCAATTATACCATCAAAACACTCCAGCCTGAGAGCATAATAGTGTCCTCGTGTGTGTGTGTGTGTGTGTCTGTGTGTGAGTGAGAGATTGTGAAAGATCAAAAGAGATGTGTGTTTTGTGCCATATATGACACATAAGATGTGCACGTATGTCATGGAAGACAGCTAATACGGCACTTTGGACTTCTGCTTCTCTGACCTTTGACCAACCAATTTCAACGCAACACTGTGAGATCCACTTTACGTGTGTGCACGCCTGTGCGTGTGCGTGTGCGTGCCTGGTGAGTTGCTATTTACGCTCACTCGTGCTAATGGATGCACGCAGGCTTACACTCATGGCTCCGAGATACAAGCCGTTATGACCTACATGCCCAGTGGGTCATCATTAAGCCAAACAGCACACACTGACACCTTCAACTGTCCACACACACACACACACACACACACACACACACACACACACACACACATACTAACTGTTCTTGTTTTCATTCTCTCAACTTCCTGTATCCCTCTCCCCTTCCGCCCTCTGTATCTTCTTTTTCCCTTTTTTTTCTCGCCAACACACACACGCACACCCGCACACACACACACACACACACACACACACAACACCCCCATGAGCTTGTTATCACTCTCTATGCTTTTGTTTCTCTCTTTCACCTTGCCCTGAGCTATTTGAATATGCTTCTTTCTCTCTTTTGGAAACACACATATTTTCTACGTGTCTCGCTCATGCGTGCTCTTTTTTTCCTATATGTCACCCCGAGTTATCTCCCTATAGCAGCCGTGGAATGTACCTTAACTTAAACAAGGGCAGAACTTCATCTTGTCATCGTCCACATGCAGATGTAGATTTTTGGGGAACGGCCGTAGAGATTCTAAAGCACCTTGGGGAAACTCAGGCAGCAGCACTGACAGGAGTGATGGGAAATTATTCAATCTAAAGGGCTGATTACAAACCTCACACCTACAGGATTTTCAAGTATATCAGTGAGCCTATATCTAAAAAATGCTGTAGCTTTATCTCATAGCTTTATCCTTCCTACAAAAATCTAAACTAAAGTCCACATTCAAGTCTTTTCTGTGTGGTTGTAGCAACACGGCGGTTGTAGCCCCCATGGAGGGGGACCCACATCAATATTTTTATAAATATCTTATGCTTATGAGCAGCAAAATGTACATATTCCAGAAATAAAACTGCAGATTAAGCATTTTGTTCTCTTTTCTGTTGCCCGTGTTAAAAGATTCCTTGTGATCGACATCAACATTTCCTATTTTTAACATGAAAACATAGATGAATAAAGCTTTCATTCCTCCCCTTTGTTACAGCCTCACCCCTGTCCCTCTCCCCATCACTCTCTCCAAATCAATAACCATACACTTTATGCTATCTATTGATCCTTTCCTATCTGCTCTTCTCGCTCTCGCTTTCTCCCCCCTCTGTCGGTCCACCCCTTTGAATGTATAATCTCTTTTCCCTCTGTCTCTATCACTCATTCTCTTTATATCTCTCGCTCTGGGACATCCTATTTATACGGCTGGCACCTTCATGCATGTTCTAAAGTGTGTGTGTGTGTGTGTGTGTGTGAGAGAGAGAGAGTGTTTGATGTGCGTCTAAGTGGTTAACATAATTCGAGGCCTGAGAGTGATGACGTTCCTGTGCTCTCACACCATTTTAGGGCTTTTTGGTGGGCTTTTCTGACAACAATTTGTGCTGTTTAGTATTCTCCAGCTTGTGCGGCAGGCCCGTGTATTATCTATGAATTGCATTCTCTCACTCTCACACTTTGAATGCACACGCCATTGCGGTTCGCCCGCCCTCCGTGCACGGCGGAGAAGCATTATCTTTTGTTTTACTGTCATTTCAACACCTTTTCGCCACGCTCACCTTCCCCTTCCCCCGGCCTCTCCACCTCTTTGAATGTTTATGTTGTTTCACATGCATCTCTCTATCAACCCCCCCACACACACACACACCGCCACATCCTCACCCTGTGTCCAGCTTTTGTTACCAGCCTTGTTTCCATAACAACTGCGACCTCGCTGTCATGCGTAACCATTTTTATTCAGAAGCACAGAAAACAGACAAGATGAGAGGGGGAGCGTGTGGAAGGTTATCCAGACGATGCATTAGATAGACAAAAACAAACAATAAAGCTACAAAAAAGATAGGAGACGAAGCAAAATAATAGACAAACAGACCCCCGAACCACATTAGTGTTTCAAAAGGCCATTGATAATCATCAGGCAACAATCATCTGAATTCATGTAAGTCTAGCGTTTTCCATCACTTCCTGGAATTTTGGGAATATTTATTTGTATGTTTCAGGGCTTGTTTTTGTTGGAATAAATGCTCTTTAAGTGGATATAATCAGCCAAGAATAAACGCGGATCCGCTTTCAGGAGTGTAAAACTTCGCCTTCAGGTGCGCCTCTGACAACAAACTGTTGCTTATCGCCTCCCAACTGATAAGAGTGAGCATCGCTGCTGCAGCCTATGTGCGCGGACTGGCGGGGGGTCATGCCAACATGGGAGGGACCGGACCGTCAAGTGGCCAGCTCTCCAGCCCTCCCGCCCACCGCACCACTTCACACCGCTCCCGAGGACGATGCCAGCCGGGGATGGATGAACTGGCGAGGTAAGGGGGGGGGAGTTTTTGAAAAAATAAGAGGAGGGGGCTGGCGAGTGAGTGCAACGCGGAGAGAGTAGCGGAACAAAAAGGGACAGAGGAACGGGAAATATACCAGCTGTTTGACAGAGGCTCGCTCGGTGCCAGCTAAAGGACGAGGCGGAGCGCGCAGGAGCTGCCATTGGAGCGGAGAGCTCCCGCACCGCTGGACAACTGTTCCGCGTCCGAAAGTGAGTTGATTTCGGGGACCGCAAACGCACCACGGCGGTAGAAGCTTCCGTGTCCGACGCGTTATTAAGCTCCGTTAAACTCCGCTTTACCGACGGCTTATTTCCTACTCGTTTTTTCCTACTGCGACATTAGTCCGCCGCCGTGCCAATTAGTGCCAGGACCCTACGCACGCGCACACACATACACACACACGCGCGCGCGAACTGACAGGTCGCGCGGCGGACGATTCTCTCGCGTGGTGGAACGGGTAGATGTTGCCACGCGCCCCCCACGAGCCTTCAAACAAACGCTTAAACGACCATTAATTATTCAATACGACTTGCTAAACTTTATTCATAATTTATGCGCCAAATATATAATTTTGATACAAATTTAAATAGTATAAAAAATATTGGGTGTATTGACAAACCAGAATGTTGCCTTTTGACTCCTAAAAAATCTACCAAATGAATCCGTAGACATGTAACACAAAGTCAATAGTTACAAAAGTAAGCATTGCCAGATATATTTGACTCCAGTGAGCTGTGTCTGCGCTTAATTCTGTGCGTATTTATCTGATTTCTCCCCCCAGTCGGCGACCATATCGACATCCGTCCAAAAGTGCCGTTCTTAAGTCTAATCTGTTGGTTAATATCATTCATTTCTATCGCTCCATGTTCCTGTTTTGTGCGGCTTTCTGCTGGCTTTGCTAAGCTAATCTGGCCTTGATATTAAGCGCATTGGCTGGTTTGCCATCTGGACTGTATTATAGATGGGAGGCCGGGACATTTGAATAATTGATATTTAGCTATTTATAGTAGGATTATTCTGTTTATGGTGGAACAGAAGGCCTATCTATCTATCTGTCTGTCTGTCTGTCTGTCTGTCTGTCTGTGAGTGACATAGCCGATGAATTTTAATTTAAATATTTGTCTTCACATTTTCTGTTTTTTTCCCTTTTTGGTCCATCCAGTAATTATCATTCGTCATTCTTTCTGGTGAGTGCCAGTGTAGCCATCTGAAGTGGATTAGGGGTGTTATCAAAGCAACGTACGACTGTTCACACACACAGGCGCTTGCATATGGACACACACATGCACATTCGTGCATGCTACTCACTCAATTTCGGTCCCCAAGGACCATTGACCATTGTTAGCCCTCTCTCAAGCCTCTTTTGTGTGTGTGTGTGTGTGTGCGTGCGTGCGTGTGTGTGTGTGTGTTTGACGGTAAACACTCTGATCAAACAGTGCTTAACAGGCTGCCTGAACTGATAACAGAGGGAGAAGAGGAAAAGAGGATGAGAGAGGAAAGAAAGGGGGTATGGGGCTTCAGATGGGAAGGAAAGAAGGTTAAAATCTGGGGGGGTGGTGTGGATGTGTGTTTTTGAGCTTGAATTAATTATAAAATGCATAAATATACACAGTACTATTGATTTATTTGAACTGTTAAAACGGGGATTGTGTTAATGTAGCACTACTTTATAGTTTGTTGTTTTAAAAAAATCAGCAACATCTCTATTTTCTTATTGTCAAATGTAGTTTCATGAACTATATGGTTCCTCACAGTGGAGAAGAACAAAAAGGTTGCGATTTACGAGCTTGTATTCTTTGCATGTATATATATATATATATACACATCCTGCTTATGCTTATCTCTTTGCAGTTATGGATTCCCCCTCTGACCTCTTTGAAGACTCCGGTCGCCAGATTCACACCTTTGCTTCTACTCTCAGCTCCTCAGACCTCACAGGTGTTCAACTTCAGCCAAGCACACGTCATCCCCCTCCTGCTTTCAGACCTCTGGGTTTCCCACTTATCCACAACCTCCTACATCCTGGTGGAGCAACCAGGAGAGTTGGAGGGCAACTCAACCCAAACCTGAGAAGTCACAGGCACCTAGAGGAAGTCAACCTAGAGGAAAACATGCAAGAGAGGGATGGACGTGTAGATCATGAGATGGATGGACTTATGGAAGGAGAGGACAGCTTGTTGGTGGTTAAGAAGAGGCATAGTGACACTGTCCTCTTAGGTGAGTGGAGTCAGGACGTCCTGAAAGTGAAAAGGGTAAGGAATGGAGAGCCAGAGGAGGGAGGCAAGAAGAACCAGGCAGGGAGGAAGCAGAAGAGGCGAGAGCGGGAGGAGCTGAAAGAGCAGCTGGAGGAGGCCAGAGAAAGGCTGCAGGCGCTGCAGGAGAAAGTATGGAAGGTTTTTGGAGAGAAGCACAGGGTGGAAGAGGAAAGGAGTCAACGTGGCAACAGAGATGCAGGAGATGAGGGGATGGTGGAGGAAGAGGACATGTTTGAGGAAGATGATGGTGGAGACTTGGAAAAGGAAAACTTCTCCCTTCTTTCTGGTTCTCCTTTCGAGAACTTCCACAAACACAGAGAAGAGAAGCAGAAAGACACAGGGGGAAGAACGGAGAGGGAACGAGAGGGACAGTTGCACCTGGAGGGTGCGACGGACGGAGCAGATTTGACGATGGAAGCCGAGGACTGGAATGGGATGGAAGATGAAGGCGAGGAGGGGGGCCAGAAGTTTGCTCAAGCGTTGAAGTTAGAGTTGGGCAGCGCCGTGGCACGGGTCATCGATCGAGTTCTCCGCCTTTACACCGAGATGACGGACGTTGCCGAGTCCTCCCCCCCTTCTGCCATCTCTTTCCTGCCGACTGAAGCTGGGCACAATGACGGGAGGGAGAGCGGGGTGTGGATGGGGCTGCTAATGGGAGGACGGGGGGAAGACAAGACCAGAGGTAAGGGAGAAAAGACAGCAGCCCGGGATGACGAAGGAGAGAAGCAGCTGCAAAAACTCGTCAACCACATCCAACCACATCGCGCTGAAGCATTGGACCTTGCGATACCACTGGCTGTTCAGAAGTCACCTGACATGTCAAAGGCTCACCCCCTCCTTGGCCCGCCTTTCCCTACTCACCCGAGTCTCGCCCTGCACCACCCCTCTTTGCCTCGCCCTCCTCCTCTTTCTCATCCGTCGCTCCTTCCACCCACCTCACAGTCCAAAGACGTCCCTTCCTCCTTCCACCAGTCCTCCTCCTCCTCATCTTCCTCATCTTCCTACCCCGTGCCCCCCCAGCCTCCCCACCCTCTCCCTCTCCCGCTCCTCCACTACTCCATGCAGCAGCTCTTCTCTCGTTCCCTTCACCACCCTCAGCTGCCACACCTGACCCCGTCTCGCAAGGACTATTTGAGTGCCGAACCCTTTTTCGACTTCTCGTCTCACCCATCGACTCACCCAACTTTCCCGCCGCTCCCGTTGCTCGGGCCGCTGGACCCCTCCCTTGTACGCCACAGTGGAAAAGAGAGGGAGCGAGGAATGAGAGGAGATGGAGGAATGAGAGGAGGGCTAGACGGAGGAGAGCTCTACCTGACAGCTGGGGGAATATCCTTTTATGTATTTAATCAGATAAAATGTTTCAAAAGGGAAATCCTATTAAATCAATTCATTAAATTTGATTATGTGTATTTCTAAAGCTTGAAAACTGATTCCTATTGAATTAGTAAATGAGCAGACCTGTTTGACCTGTAGCTTATTTCTTTTTTAAATCATTGCCCATACCCGTGACCTTGGCGTTATAAGCACCAGGCTGTAGCCAACTGAGCTAACCGGCCATGAAACCCCGTGAGCCACTGACATATCAGCATACTGTTACATTTGTAGTGTTCATCGCACCACCACTATTAGGTTTGCATTGACATTAAACATTCTAAGGGATTATCTACACAGCAGCGTGGGAGAAAAGCCTTAACTGGCCTCATGCGTACACCCAGGAAGGACTGTCTCCCTGTCACCTGAAGAAAGCCAAGCTCATGTTCTTCTACGCCCGCTACCCAAGCTCCAACACTCTCAAGACGTACTTCCCCGACGTCAAGGTCTGTGTCCTCCATTACAGTGAGAACGTATCAAATTAGCGGCAGGTGTTTTGTCAGGTTAGAATTTACAGCGTCATTTAAAAAGCCTCGTCTGCTGCTTTTTTCCCCTCTCTGCTGTCCAGTTTAACCGCTGTGTGACCTCCCAGATGATTAAATGGTTCAGCAACTTCAGAGAGTTCTTCTACATCCAGATGGAGCGATTTGCGCGACAAGCTGTCCGTGAGGCGCTCACTCGGTTGGTCTGATTCCATTCTTATTATTCTTTAGATCTCCTCTAATTCATAATATATTAAATATGTACATTTACTAAAATCACCTTTCGTAGAAAATTGGGATTTAAGATATATGTATGTAATGGCCATTAACGAGCCAGTGTGTCTGTCTGTGTTACCCAGGGAAGGTGCACCTTGCCTGGGCAGAGACAGCCAGCTGCGAGTGGGTCGTGACACAGAGCTTTACCGCATTCTCAACATGCACTACAATAAAAGCAATGTCTACCAGGTGAGCGCGTCAGTGTATTGTATGTATTTATAATGAATATATTTCAGTATTATGTTTTTTACGTGTGTGATGAAAACAAGTGGACCTTGAGTCCGATTAGTTTCTTTTTACTGCTGCACATTTGTGTATGAATACAAGGGCTCTGAGGTTATAAAAGCTATAGGTTATGGATGTCGAATATGAAAATTTACAGTGCGAATGTCTCATCATCCTTCAGACAAGATTGAAAAATACTTTTTCCTTTATGTTTTAACCTTTTATATTAGGCTGGGTGAATCCATACCTGGGAAATACTGAATACAATGTCACTGTCAGTTTAATCTAGTGTTATCTTTTTCTTTTAGAAAGAAATCTTTCAAGGTCCCTGAACCAACTGTGTGCACTTACTTTGAAGTTTTGTGTTATGAACATGTAAAGTGTTCCCAACTAAATTGTTTGGCTGCCTATGCTTGATATTTGGAGAAAACCCTGGCCTGATTGAATCCATGACCTTGGCGTTATTCGCACTGGGCTCTGACCAACTGAATTAAACGTTCTCTATTTATGTTGAATTTTGTAGCTCAGGCAATTGAATTATGTCTATGTGGGTAAGAGTGACATCAATTTGTCACATAAATGCATGAAACCTTGTCCAAAAGCCTATGGCCCGTACGGGGATCGAACCCGCGACCTTGGCGTTATTAGCACCACGCTCTAACCAACTGAGCTAACCGGCCATATTGAGTGCTTGCTCGACATCTTTGATCACGAATGTGTTAAAGAAGACGATATACGTAAACCTTTTGAATGCTTGCAGGTCCCTGAAAGGTTCATCGAAGTGTCAGAAGTGGCCCTGAGGGAGTTTTACTCAGCCATCTGGACTGGAAGAGACAGCGACCCCTGTTGGAAGAAGGGGATATATAAGATTATTTGTAAGCTTGACAGTCCTGTACCAGACACCTTCAGACTTCCGGGCTGCCCCATGGGCTGATACCTGAACTGCTTATACTTGCATGACAAAAAAACCCTGATTAAATTAAGGGATCGTTACAAAGCATTTCAAAAATCCTAGTCCATAATACGTTTCTTGATGAATAAATATATTTACAATGAGCTTAAAAAAAATACACAAGCATGTTAAAATAGAGAGATATGGGTGAATAGACTGGATATACATTAGATTCTTGGAGTCTTGTGATAGCACTTATCAGGAGACGTGACTTTGCCCCTGAATCGACAGAGCAGGAATTCCCTCTTCAAACAGTCTTGGGTCAGTTGACCTGTGAAATCACATTGCTGCACATGGATCTTTGACAGAACATCACGGAGGCTGACTGCACAACCTTCACACGGGAAAATGGTTTGCATTTCATGGCGGAATGTTGTAAATTAATGCAGCGATCAAATCCACTCCTCGCGGTCGATAGAACAAGCACCAACGCTGCTCACGCATATTTGTTTATGACTAAAAAGCCCAAACGGAGAAAAGTTCTCTATTTTCAGCAGATGCACACGTCACAGCGATTCTCTATTTTTTCCCCTCGTGAATAATTTCAGAGATGTTTGTCATCGGCTGTAGTTAATGTCTGTGCCTGGCTTCCCTGGATTTTTAATGCTCAATTTGCCACAGCTGCGAGGACGCTTTTCCGCTGTTGCATCCGCAATCACCAGATCTAATCGGGACTGTTAGTTTAATCGCAAGCCTTAAAAACACGACACAAACTCTCGCCGCTTCGGTTTCAGGCAGTGGGTTTATTTTCCCCCTCAAAATCAGATTACATTAAGTTCTGCACGATGGCACAATCTGAAGGACAAACCGTTGGATAGTAAAGTTAATGTTATGTTTCCTTGATTGTCCAAATGTTGAAATATTTACTTCTGTTTTTGTATCCCTTTTGATGTGATACGCGCACAGTATATTTGTTGTTCAGAGTTAATGCAGATACCTTCATTCTGTATTTCAATGTATATCATGATGTATTTCCAATGCATGTTTTTATGTTTATGTTACATTGTTATTCCCTCTGCTTTAATCTGTCTTTTATATTGTAAATACTGTGCCTCATCATGCGCATTTTGATGATGTTCAAACTTAACGGTCAATTAAATGGATATCAGGCTCGAGCTGTCATGAATGTACTCATGCGCCAGGTCCTCGGGGATAAGCCTCATGTATCGAGACGTTCTGTATCAAGCAGCAACAAATGCTCAGTTTTTAACTGAACGTGATGAGAACTGGGAATAAATGTGAAATTTCAGTTGTGCACAAAGACAAAAAACAAAAAAAACAAAAACAGCATTCTTCCAACAAACAACACGAAGCACATAGGAATGAGCAAATTCAAACCTAAAAAAACAATTCTTGTAACATTTTTGATGGGTTTATATAATAATGTTCTCTGTGGCTTTGTGCCAGGAAGGTTAAAAAAATACTGTCACATGATACAAGGATCACAAGGTTTGATTGAGGAATTCAGGGAATGAAGTCTATCCATCACAACACACACAAAGAACAGCAGTATGCCTGGTTTTATTGGCTCAAATGGACCAATAGGGTGGTACCAACATGATTTAAACAGCTGATGCGTACAGATCAACCATCTTTTTATGCTTTCCCAAGCTTTCCTTTCATCCTCCTGGGGTTTTATCAGTCGGACCCATGGCCTGACCTCGAGAAAATGTGTCTGTATACCAGCCAGTGTTTAGGTTCTTCCATCAATTACCGTGATAAATGAGCAATTTTTTCCACATTTATAAGCGGATATTGTAATTTATTGGTTGCCGGATGGTTGGATGACAGTACAAAAGAGAGGGAGGCTGTTATATACATGACTGTGGCTTGGCCAGGAAAGTAGCACTTTCTGGAGAAGAGATAGGTGAGGCAGGGGCTTTATCTCAGTCGAAATACTGCATTACTCAATTTTAGTAACGTGGATTTATTTCTGTAAATAGCAATTATTCTGACTAAACTATACTATATGTAGTCTATATTATGTTTCTCAATATGAATATATTAAATATTTTAAAATGGCAAAACATTTATAAGATTTGGCATGAAAGAAAGAAATCACTTTGGAAGAAAGTAGTGAATCAAATAGGATCTTGGATAAACATTTTTTTCCGAGGCTGACTCTTCTGGAGGTTTTAATTTGAAACGGTGTACCGGAAGCGCTGTATTTTATTGTGACGGGCTTCGTGCCGGGCTTCTTCCCGCAGACGGGAGCCGTGCTGGGGGACGATGGCGTTGACGGCGCTGCTGGTGCTGGAGCTGAGTCTGTATGCCGGCTGTTTCTGCTGTGGGATCGTCACCGCCGCCTCCATCACCATACTCCAGGTGACATTAACCCACCACACGGCATCTAACCAGATAACGTTCTAATCACGGCCTCTTCCGCGTATACGCGCCTTTCCCGCAATGTGTAAAAGTTATGAAACTTTAGGTTCGCCGTGAAAGAGACACTAGTAAAATAACCCCAGAGGGTAGAAACCAGTCACTCGATTGCATTTGCTTTAACGTTAAGTCCATTAAGTGTATTTAATTCGTTTATTTTAGTTGAAAGGGAGGGTTTGACGACTGATTTACTCTTGTGCGCAGCGAACTATCACCGTAAACTTTACTATGAAATCTTGATAAAGCAAATAAACTTTCCCGTGTGACGGTTGTGCAAATAAACTTTCTTTCTTTCACTTTGATTTCCTGTTTATGTCGCTCGCGCGTCCGCGTTACCATGACGTAATTAAATTAATGAGGCGCGCGGGTTGATTTTGTTCTTATTTAAACAGCGGCGTCAGAAATGACACATTTAGACCGGGTTAGTTTAATCTTTGAATGATGATACTAGTAATAAAATAATGCTGCGTGTTTGTGCCGCGGATAAGAGTAGTCATGTGTTCAGCATATTCTTTTCTCCTCATGTGACCAGCTAGTCCTCGTGCCTAATTACCAATGTGTGTCGACGTTATCATGCAGTTTTGATGGGGTTGTGGGGGCACTTGGCAAAAGACCTGACTAAAATGGTACCAAACCTAAGTAGAGCAGTTTAATGAACTGTTACCCTCATCAGGGTAACTTTGGAGGAAGGTGCATCTTGTACGGACATGTCAACTACAGTGCTAACCTCATCGGGGTCCAGTCGGCCACCTCTCCGTCCCTGTGTTACTTCATCTCGGCCATCTCGGTCATCGTGGCGGTGGTGTGCTTCTCGCTGACGCTCTACTGGCTGTACGCCTTCTGCATCGACGGGGACATGTCCAGGTAACTGGAGCGGTGCCACATCTGTCTTTGCCAAGATTGCTAAGAATAAAACAGTGTCGCGTACACCTGGGCAGCAGCAGGTGACTCATGAAACTGGTGTGGTAACTTGGAATGGAAAAACCCAAAGGGCAGTGTATCCTTTCAAAATAAAGGTGTTGCGTCTCACCTATCTGCAGGGAGCGCATATGGATGAGCGTGATCGTAGGTTTGTGCGGCGCCTTCCTCTTCTTCCTCCTCATCACGGGCTGCATGCTGAAGATCGGACGGGACTCCCTCTGCAGCTCTGTCACCAGCACCGTTCCCAACATCACTAGGTGCACCAATACGTCATTAAAAACTGTATTTTTCTCAAAAAAAATAAACAAAATTAGTGATTTAAAGCCCGTTTCTCTTTTTGTCAAAGCTGCGAGGAGGCACAGACTAAATCCTGGTCCAGTCCACTTAAAGGAGAAAGGTTCTACAACAGACTGCTCAAAGCCGAGGTAAACGGACTCCTTCGATTTGATTGACATGGACGTAGACGTCCTCTGTCTTTCACGCGCCTCTGCTCCCCCTTTCAGACGGCGGTGTGGGTCAACTTCTTCTTCTGGCTCATCATCGGAGCCCTGGCGGTCTTCCATAGGTACCGGAGCTCCGCCTCAAAGGCCGGGGGGTTCGCCGGGCCGGCCGGAGCGCTTTTCGGGGAAACACATGGGACGGCTGAGGAGACGGAGCCATTCGTCAACCGTCATGCAAGGCCGCAGTGATGCAGTCCTGCGAGACAGAAGCGGATTTCAAATATACGTTGAATAATGTGTCTGAGATGACGTATGAGAGGAAATCTGTCCGGGCAACGATTGAATTGCTCCTTTCCACACACGTGGTCACTCACCTCTGTAAATGTCTGACGTCTGGAACACAAAGTGCATTGGCGTTTAAGTTTTTTTTTTTCTAACGTACTTTTTCTAATCTCACAAGCATTTTCCAAAGCTTTATAAGACACTTTTCCAGTTATCTGTCCCTGTCGTCCACCTCTCCGGGCCTTAAGAACACAGTTGCCATTAATAGTGTCGTCCTTAATGTATCTTTAAATGTTTAAGGTTGAAAAAAAAATACTGTAAATAATGCTTGAGTAATAAATTAAAAATGCAAAGGAGGAAATGACACAATGTACATTTACATCTGTGTGTACAGTATGTGAGATGTATGTTAAATGGATTTCAGACAATTGTAAAAACCCTGAATTGCCATTTTTTTTCCTGCAACTGATCATTTTTTTGGTATGAGGGTATTTTTTTCTTGGAACGCTCATATTTTCTACCCAATAAAACAAATAATTCCCTTGGACGTTGAGCATTTGCCTCCATCTAGTGGCGGTTCGTTGTTTTCTCCAGAGTTGAGCCTGTGATTAGTCGCTTTCTCTTAACTGTCTAATCTCTGTGGATTACCTGACCTCGGGAAGAAGAGGAGGAGAGATGAGACGGGGCAGAGTGGAATAAAAAGGAAATTCCCCTTCTGACATCCACACCGAAGCAGGAATTCTGGAGTTAGGGCTTTCCTTGTTCAGAGTGTGTAAAACCAAAGGACAACGCGCACTGGAGGACACTGACGACGAGTCTCAGAGGACAACCACGAGGCTGGTGATCAATCTGTCTCTGAGGTCCACGGTAGGACAAATCTGTGGCTCTAAAGACAATAATCTGACCTTTCGTGAGTGGACGGGGAAAAAAATGCTTTTATAGAACGTATATTTACTTTGTCACTTACTCTACATGGTTGAATTTTAATGGCCAATGAAAAATATTACTTGATAGCTCAAATGAAACCAGAATCGCCCAACATAAAGGCTGACGGGGTGGAAGAATCGATGACAACGGTCAACTAGGAAATGAAAGAGCAGAATGAAAACTGCCAGTGTATTTGAAAGAAGTGTTAGAGAAGAGCAGTGGAGATAGTGGGCTGGATAAGGCAGGTTAAGCCTCTTTACTTCACCCACAAAGGTTAAAGATTCTGTTTTAGACCTGTTGAGCTCTCAGCCCTTCCTTTTGGCGTTGACTTATAAGATCCGATGTTTCAAGTCACTAAACTCACTACAGCTAAAACATATTTGCACTTTTTAAGACGCCTGATCAAATCTCAGCCCACTGTCTGGCAGCTTACGTGACCTTTGCCCTCTGTCCAGAACATGTCTCAGGATCAGTGGGAATCGGTGGCAGTAAGCGTGGAATCCCTCCTAAACGATGCCAGGAGGATGCAGGTGCAGTGTCGCGAGCGAAGCGAGCAGCTTTCCGCCGCCGCCACGCAGCTGAGGGTGGAGTCGGCCGCCCTGAGGGAGCAGTGCGAGGCCTCCCAGCTGGATATGGTCCGCATTCGCCGGCAGCTGGATGAGCTGCTGGATACCAAAGCTGCGTTCGAGGCCAGGGAAAGGCAGGCGCGCAAACTCAGCAAGCAGCTGTGAGGAAACGAGAGAAATGGGCTTTTGATTTCATGCACTTTAGAGGTCGTAATGATGAGGAGGAAGGAAGAGGGAAGGAATAAGATGCCACCAGAAGCCAAACTTTAAAATAGTCATGGGAAGCTGGTTTGAACCTGTATAGACCACAAAATGATACTGTATAATAAAGAAAATATTAAATCAAGATTTAAGTCTTGTTTTCTATCAATCGAATGCACCAAAATATTAACATTCTTCACCATACAGAAAGACTATTTAACTAATTAACACATTCATGCTTCAAGTACACTTCTAAAATAAAATGAGGTTATCAACGAAATAGTTTGATGTGAAATGTGTTTATTATTTTAAGGCACTTGAACGCCTCACGGCGAAATACCAGGTTTAGCTGAATAAAGTTAGTTGCTAGGAGACGTATCTTTTAATAAAATATACGGTCCACTTTTGTATTTAGAAAGCTTTTATGTATATTTAATGCTTTGAGAAAAGACGAGCTTTACTCACCGGAAAAAAATGGCAATTTTTGCCATGACGACAGCAGCCGAAAAAAACGGAAAGGGCTAACATAAGGAAGCTAACAAATTAGCTTGTTCTCGTCAAACAAAAATAATAAATATATATTTATAGGCTATATACAGCCTTTATGAAGTCGTAACATCTCAAAATCGCAGGTTCGTTCAAGGGAGGTTATTCAGTGTCTCTACCCACACCTTTTCCACTTAACGTTAAAATTAAAAAAAAAAAAAATTGTCTCATCAGAATGACGTAACATATCCAACCCTTAGAAATAAGGAATATTTATAATAAAAGCTCTCAAAATCAAAATACTTATCACTTACACATCATGTAAAGTCATGACACATCATGTTATGAAAATTATTTAAAGACAAGAAAAGACAATTTTACAAAAAATACATCACGTGACAGTTACCAAGGACACACACACACACACAGCCTTTTGTGTCACAAAAGGTTAAAATTTAATTATAACAAATCATTCTATAAATACAGTCATTAGGAATTGGTTTTAAATAAAAATAATAATAACAGTCTGGGAGTTAACTGGCTGAGGAATGTTTTATCTTCCAACACTGGTGTCTTTCAGATGCTCCCATTATCACCACTCTGCAAGACAAAACGCACCATCTAAGAGGACATTTAAACCATCTGTAAAGGTATGTATGCAGAAACTCACTTTCAGCCTTCTTTTTTAGTGGTGTCAGCGCCGTTTTGGCCTGAAACATGCAAATATAGAGGAACGTGAAGCATTTTTCCACTAAAGACAATAAAAGGAGCCCCCTAAAAAAAACACTATTACTCATTTCCAACCTTCTTGATGGCTGTCCAATCTTCAAGGATGTCGATGTCTCTCAGCATGTAGACGATGAACGGCCCTGTGACAGAAGTTATCGTCCATGATAAGCAAACTACCGGTACTTGTCGAAAGAAACGCAAGATTCACTTGAAAAAAAATCAACAGGTATACCTGAAACTAGGGTAACCTTCTTCTTCCTCTCTGACTGACCAAACAGGCTCTTCCTCTTGCATCTGTCATCTCTGGTATCATCACTCCACTCTGAGAAAACAGGACATAGAACCAGTCTTGTGCTTTAACTGTGAAGCGACTTCAAAAAGCCAATAATACACTTCAGTTGCCTTACATTCACAAATTCTACAAAAATTATATAATAATAATAATAATAATACATTGTTGAGCCTGACGCTCATTTGTACCCGAGTTGAAGTCTATATTCTGTCTGTCTTCCTCCAGTCTTCTGATTTTCTCCTGCAGCTCTGTTTTCATGGTGTCAAACAGCAAAGACTGCTCATTCTACAACACATGTGGACATTTCACAGCACTTTAAGACTGACTGTACAGGGCATAGCGTGTGCGTGTTTGTGTGCGTGGTACCTCAAGGTGCTGCTTTGCCCCCTGAAGTTCACATTCGCGCTTGTGGTGGATAACCTGCAGACACAGCTCTCTGTGCACCCCTACAGACACACATAAGAGATGGAGAAAATGGCATCAGAGCAGCTGACATATTTTACACTAAAAATCACAAAAAGTGTTGGTCAAACTTGTTTGCCCTGCAAGACAACTGACCAATCCCGTACCAGCCACTCGTGTCCGTGCCTGCATGCTGTTCTGCAGCGCCGCCAGTGGGTCTCTGTATTCTCGGGCCTGGCCCGCGAGCACCTCTTCCAGTTTCACTTTCACCTGGTTCAGCCGCTCACTAAACAACCTACAAGCCCAGGACACGGTCAGCCTTCGCTCCCAGAGCACAGTTATTTCTCCAAATTTGACTGTGATGGCTTACTTTTCTTTAAGGGCCTGAAACTGTTTTTCCAGCTCCAGCATCTCGTCGAGGCATTCCCCTCTCCTTCGCTCACAGTCCTCGTCATCCATGTCTTCACAGAGGATAAAATGGCAAATATTACGTTAAACACTGAAAATTAACGGAACAAAGGCTTTGCAGACTTACCTGAACTCTCCTCTTCTTCCTGCTCCTCACTCTCATCCAAGTCACTCTCCCTGTCTTCTGTACTCTCTTCCATGGTTTCTTCTCCTCCTCTTTCCCTCTCCCCCTGGTGCTCCAGCTCTCCGTTGGTCTCAGGAAGTTGTGACTCTTTGCCTGCCTCCATTTCCTCTTCTGCCTCCCCCACAGAAGGCTGAACAGGCATGACTGGAGACACATGCAAATTATTTAAATCTTGCATTAACACCACTTTCTCAATACGTCTGAAACACAGACTAATTTTATCAACATTGCCGGAGATCATACACAGTACCAAGTATCAAAACAGATTTTAAATAAATCCACCCAGTGTTAACGCGAACATCGCCTTTTATTTCATTGAGTGGCCGGAAGTCACTAAAGTTGACATCCGCTTAGTTTAGCGACGGTCCGCTTCAGTGATGTCATTCAAAAAAATGTTGTATGCTGATTGGCGGCGTTTTATCAAAAAATAAAAGGTCAAATCGAGTCTGTGCTCCTTGTTTTATCGATCCGTTTATCCAAAAGTTAGGAGAAGCAACCCAAGACATATTTACCATCATATATACAGTTTGATAAAGTGGTAAAGGAAGTCAAGTGCACCACTAGCTAACAACTAAAACCGCACACTCGCTCCTCACTCTTGAAGATGATTAACTGATGCTAATGTAGTGTATTCTATCGTTTGGTATAGTGCACTGCAAATTTAATAGCTTTAAATGTCATGAAGTGTCTGGCTTTAAGCTTTTCAGAGTGACCCAAGTGCTCGCGGATTAACTAACGAGTAACGTTATCCATCCATGGAGGAGGACGATGCAGCTGATTTGTTAAACCTGAATAAAAGTCTCTTATCCGGACAAGTCAGCGGTTGGAATTTGCTCACCGTCTTCCACCGTTCCGATCCTGGCAGACAACGTTTTCTTATATTTCCATTTTCTTTGTAATAAAGTACTTCCTCGTCTTTTCAGGGCTTCCCTTCGATAGTTTTGCCGGACTCCCGAAGCCCGACCAGCCAACCAATCAACGAAGACCTGTGGGTTTGGAGTGTCCAATCACAGCACGCGTTAATCAGCCAATCACAGGCCAAAGCTTATTTAATGAGCCAATCACAATCCAGCACAGCCCTGAATAGCTCATTACATTTGCTGAAGTTATATTCGTCTACAGTGGAAAGGGAAATAATTGTCAGCACTGCTAAAGTCTCTTCTAATAAAAATATACTCAAAATTAACGTATATCTACGTTGAAAATGCAATATTTAGAATTGTGGTTACTTTAAACTCACTGTAAGAATTCAATGTAAAGTATGTGCCTGTGTCTGTTTTTAAAAATCTTTTGACACATTTGCCCCTAGAAACACGTTAATCACAAAAACAAACACACAGAGCAATACAGCATACATTTCAATATTTTTATTAAAGTTGCATAAAAGTGTAACAAAATTGGGCAAAAACAAGACCTGTTGTTGATATTGCTACATTTGGTTGGTTTGATTTATTCAATGTCCAAAAAAGATTCTCTACTCATCCAATCTGTGTTTTAGCTCATGTGTTCCAACTCGATGATACTAATCAGTAAATATATATTTATTTATTTTTTATGTATTTTTTGTTATTTTTAACAGTAAAAAAAACAGACTTCTCATTAACAGTCTACGAAGGTATGATCCAAATCTGGATTTGTTGGTTTTTCTATTAAAAATAAGGAAACTCCATTCAAATTCAGCAACCAATCAAGCTTTTCTAAATGATCTGACTGATCGGAGAATCACCAAAAACTTGCTAGATTTGGAAATCGCACCAGGAAGGCAACAGCAAACACGCAACATTTATCTGAATGGATTTTTGCTCAATCACATATTAATCCAAGGTCTGGTATCAAGAACTGTCGTGATCACAATAAAAACTGACCAGTATTCAAATGGTAAGTATAATAAACATTGTTTCATCTAAACAAAATTCACTGTATCAAGGCCTAAGTATTAAACACACTTCTAAAAACAAAAAAGAACATATCATCTTAAAAAAAGCAAAACAGAGGCAGAAGAACAAAAATCCTCCAAAGCTGCAGTTATGTTCAGTAACACATTTTTTAAGCAGTTTGCCTCTTAAAATTGAATGTCTTCCATTTATTTGGTTTGTGTACACTTAAATAATACCTAAGGCAACATCAGTTTATCAAAAAAAGAGGGGAATAAAGGGATAATGATGATTGATAGTGTGAGGAGGCAGGGCAGTAGGATGAGAGTGGGTGGGAGGAAGAAACGACAGGAGCCAAGATTAAAAAGTGTTTGTGTGCCGCTGCAGGTGTGAGAAAATGGCCACAGACGCAGAACCACTCCCCCCCTTGGCCGACGGTCAACCTCTGATCTGATTGGCTCGACGTCAGAAAAAGATGGCTCATTATTGGCTTGCTTTTGACCGCTGCGTAAGCGTGCGTGTGCCTGTGCGTGCAAACATCTGTTTGAAAGGCAGCTGTGTTTGCAAATGCACTTCCGTTGCGCGCCCGCCACCCGAGGGTGGCCTGCGCACATGCGCGACCAGGAGGAAGAGGAATAAAAGAGGGGCCGATGCATTTGGACGGCTCGCCTCCCCTCCCATTGGGACGTCTCGTCAGTGTGTCCGCACGCTGAAGTGGGTGAGTAAAAACAGAAATAAAGAATCAAATTGATCAGGATGAAAGAGAGAAAAGAAAATGGGAGGGTTGAAAAAAACAAGGCAACTTTGTTCTAGGTCCCCTGTTGGACTGTAAGCGTGTTTAAGTGTGTGTATGTCTTTAAGAAAATGCATCAGAAAAAGAGAAAACAGGATCCAGTCCTATGCTAAAACTCTAAGCCGTCATACCAATCCGAACATACAAACCCAATAAACAACCTCCTTGTAGACGCTGATGTACAGCAACGTACACACGCAGCATTTAGCGACACACGGACGTACGCGTGAACGCGAAGGCTCCGTTTGCGCGCATCTGAGGACAGAAAAACTGATTTAGCTCTACTTCAACAACTGCTATTCCCGCTCTAGAGAAACTATTCCCACCTCACGACCACAACAGCCGACCAGGGCTCACATTTTCCTCTACGTTAGGCTAAAGATAGACCGTACATCATTCTCCGTGGTCCGTTTTTCTTCCCCAAATAACACAGTGCAGATTTTTCAAAAGTTACACCTACAGCCAAAAATAACGGCCTGTCTAAACGCACCAACATAGCAAATACTTTAGATTACAGGGGGTGAGATAAAGTCAAAAGATTGGACTCACCCCTCCCCGACAAAAGTATTAAAAACCGCCCTCGTGCTGAACTACGAAACCAGCTGGATCGTTCACAACAACGACCCAGAGATGAGTGGTTTAAGGGACACAAGGAAAGGAGGTCATCAGGTGGAAGAAAAGAACAGAGAGAGCGGTAGGAAGACGAGAGGGTGAGGGCTGGGCCGAGGCGGAGGGGGCTGACGGGGGGACACCGGCGCCGTCATTTCTTCTGAGGGGTGGAGAGCTTCTGCATCCCTCGGATCTTGTCCAACAGCTCTGAGACAAAGTCCTACAGCGGGACGAGAAGGGAAAGAGTGGGATTCAGAGACGTTTAAACCGGGAACGCACAGTCGGATGGATAAAGAGGCGACTCACCTCAGTGGGTTTAAAACAGTCAACCAGTAAATCCTGCAGAGGAATTAAGAAAATAAATGATGTTTCTTTTGTGTTCTGGTTTATGTTGTCATATATCTGTTTCTCATTTGATACCCACCTTGACCCTGGCTGCCCGCTCTACGTCACTCGGCATGTCCAACAGCTCGTCCACGTCGATCTCCAGCTCCGGGATGGCCTCCTCCTACAGGAGCACAGGGAAGGAAGTAGGATAAATGCCCTCTCTCTTTAGAAACATGGAAAGAAAACCCTCATCGTCCCGTCTACCAGCTCTGAACACTAGGGGGCAGCACCGTTCTATCACACCTACTCTTGTGCCCCATAATAAGCAGGAGGAAAAGAAGCAAACAATAGGAAACTTCCAAGCAACATTTAGAGACCAAAAAATGTCTTTCATGGAAGAATTTTTGTGCTTTTGTTAAATGAATAGAGACAACCCCCTCAGGCAACAGATAATTATGGTTACTAATCAAATCAAAATGGATGAAAAAGCCCGTGTTTTGTTTCTTACGTTAGCAGCTCGCCATTTTTACATAATTCAACTGTTCAAAAGTCTCAATTTAACCTTTTACCGACAATAAAAACACAAAGGATCTTAGCCGTCGTTTTAATTTCAGGGAGGCAATCATCGCCCATTTCAGATAAGCTCATATTAGCTTTAACAGCGCAGTGGCCCAGAGATTAAGGCTTATCGTATAAATAAAACCAAGCAGTTTAACTTCATCTTTTCCACTTCCTTAACACACCACGTCCCTCGGGCCAATCACATTAATCTGCTGCTCTGCGGAAAAAAAAGAGAAAAAAAAGTGTGTTCCTTTTTCAGGAACACACTGGCCCAGTGTGTGCTATCAAAGCTGCTCACCGCTGGCAACACACACACACACACACACACACGCGCACACACACAGTTTTCATCTGGCTCAGGCTTCACTGTGACACCCCTACTCATAATTCTTTAATCTGTGTGTGTAACATACATGACGGCGGTGATGAAATACACCCCCATCCACGGCTGTGCGCTCACATCCTGGGGTGCTTGTCTGCTGCCTTTCCGCGTGTGCGTGCATGCGTACGGGCGTGCGTGTGTGTGTGTGTGTGGTAAGAGGCACTCGGGCAGGTGCAGAGACAGCTGGTGTGGGCAACTCTAACCGAGGGGGAGGAAGAAGAGGACAAGAGTGGGGGAGATTCCTGCGGAATGACATGGATACAGGAGCTGCAAAAGTGTGTCTTTGTGCGTGTGTGTGTGTGATTTATTTCAGTGCAGGACAGCCTGTGTGTGTGAGAGAGTCACACGGACTTACTGTCAGCAGTAAATGCGCGAGCATACAAACACAACAACACTTTTAAAAGGTTTCTCCTATTCTCCTGGACAAAATGCCGCACCGGGGAACACTTTCAAAGACACACTTTTAAATATGAGGGTAGGGGCCTGCACAGGCAGGAAGGGAGAGGTTGTAAAGCACAGCAAGGAGAGCGAGCAGCTGTGGAGAGATAAAGAAATTGGGGAAAATAAGCCGGAAGATAGGCCTGAGAGCAGAGACACAAAGGGAGGAATCATGAGGGAAGAACAACTTCCAGACTGACTTCAGTCTGGAGCCAGAGGTGTGTGTGTGTGTGTGGTGTGTGTGTGTGTGTGTGTGTGTGTGTGTGTGTGTGTGTGTGTGTGTGTGTGTGTGAATGATCTTTCACTTCTAGCAACATCACACCACCAAATATCTTTTTGTGTTACTTCTCCATCATTTTTACATCCCCCCGCTCATCTTCTTGAGGGTTCAGTTGCAGCGCCGGCGGGCTTCCAACCACCGACCCCCCCGTTCTTTTCCCCTGATATTCAATCCACCCCCTCCAGTAAGTTATGTCTCTATGGCAGAAAACATCCAGGAGGGATGACCTGAACCTCCTCAGCTGCTGCCCTCCAACACAAAAAAAACAGCTGAATTACATTTCGGACGTCATTAACGTGATTAAAAAAAGTCAACGGACGATATTAAAAAAAAAAAGTAACCACATTTAATTACATCCTTTCCGACAGGCTTGCGAGTATGATTCACACGCCTGCGTGGTGAGGAGAGGGCGACAGACAGGACGGTCTGGTGAGTGCCAGCAGAACGGAGGACAACGAGATGTGACAGTGTGTGTGTGTGTGTGTGTGTGTGTGTGTGTGTTAGCATTACTCCGTGTTGCTGCTAGAGGCTTGAACAGTTCGGATGCCAGCTACACGGAAACCATGAGACACACACACACACACACACACACACACACAACACACACACACACACACACACACACACACACAAGTAGGTCAGCAGCCCTCATAATATCAAAAAGCTCACCATTGCTACTGTAAGAGGAGAAAGAGCAATGAAGCGAAGTCGGAGCTCCTCCGGGGACACATCCGTCTCCATCTTTGTTGTCAGAGAGAAGAGTTGAACCCTTTCAAACAGATGCGTGGGGAACTTACATGTATAAGTAGGTCACGGAGGCCACCTACAAGGATTACACAGCTCGTCCCTGGGTGATAACACCCCGCCACCATGACGATGGGTGATAAATTGCCACTTTTGCTTTCCCGGGGAGGATAAAAATAGGCCTTTCTGAGTGTTGGGAGAGTGATGGCTGGAGCCACCAGGAAGCAGGAAGCCTGCCAGCCCGCCGCGTGGTGCGAAACAATCTCGCCATTTGCTGAGATTTCCGTACGTTTTACCTGGACACCCCCCCCCCCCCCCCCCCCCCCACCACACTCTCCAGTGTGCTCCATCGAAACCAGTTCCCCCTAAACCGGTTGAGGTGTGTCGCAAGTATTTTAGCGCTGGCGTGCATTTCTGAAATAAAAGGCCGATGCAGTTGATTAAAAGAGCGAGAACAGCGGACTCGGCATCAATAAACAGATAGCAGGAAGCATTCGGTGGAGAGATAATGAAATCGCTTGGCCGGAGGCCAGTTTAAAGGCTCGGCAGAAAGAACAGAGCGCTCTGAATGAAAAGAGAATGTGTTGTCACCTGACCGTCAGCGACATGACAGCCAACAAAAATTGGATTGCGTGGAATTTGTGTGGAATTTTTTTAGAACACAACGCAACAGCTACTGTAACCCATCCCTTTATCCCCTCCTTCCCACTATAACCAGTCCAACCATCCTCTCCCGAACAGAGCGAGAGCTTATCACCTGCAGTATCCGTGTCAAGGCGTCTCTTATTATTGCCGAGGACTCGATGAAAGGCTTCAAGGTAACCACAGCTCACGAGATAAGCTGATAAGCACAAAGGTGCGGGCGCCGGAGGCGGATCACTTATGCAATAAAGGCAGAACAACAGACTCTTTAAGCTACAAAAATACTCCAGAGCCGTTTTGGAGTAAAGCGAAGCACAAACAGCTTCAGCTGATCCGGTTCCCTGGTGTAAACTGTCACCAGGGGGGTACAATTGCAGCGCACCGCGTTGAAAATAGGGTCAGCGAAGACGCCACGGCGATCGAGGAGCATCCCATCACGTGTCTCCTGTTGCTTTCCATCTTCCCTCCGTCTCCTCCCCCCTCCCTCCCTCGGGGGCTTATCAGCGATCTGCAGCTATTTCAATAACCAAATTTCCCTCCTTGTCGTCCTTCTAGAGGGGCTCACAAATGGCTGCGGCGGACGCAAATAAGCTCTGAAAAACCTCTCCAGGGTGACAGTTCATGATAAGCACTCCACATCAGCAATACAGGTTTGTCCGCATGGCTAATCTGAATGGTAATTTAAGGATTTAAATAAAGTAAATATGTCCAACTA